>NW_024412396.1:49940235-50139129 GCF_014898765.1 Herpailurus yagouaroundi | reverse complement strand
AAAAAAAAAAAAAAAAAGCAATTACTAACTCTTAGCATTTTTTTGTAACACCCACCTCTCCAGTCAGAATCGAAGAGGAGTTCTTGTTACTGAGATGATTGTCCACTTGAGCTGACTCCTGCTGAGCTCGGCGACCCATCTTGGGCCCCTGTAAGGAGAGATGGGGAGCGCTGCTGACCCAAACATCTTCGAGCCACTATGAGGACAAGAATTCTGGGAAGGTAAGCAAGGACATGATGTATGAAGACGTGGTGGAGGATGGGATTTGAGTAACTTGAATATATTTCTCAAAAATGCTCCAAACCCTGAAGACAAAGCACCTGACATCATTTCTATTTAATAGGAAAATATGAAATTCCTGGATTAACGATCACAAGTTTCTCTTTTAACTACCAGAGATCTTTCCTACCCAAAGAAATGCAGCTAGACTTTCCTCTAGAAGGAACAGAGATCTCATGTCAGGCACTGGATTAAATGCTTCCCATGCGTTATTCCATTTCATCTTCACTGCAGCACTTTGAAGTAGATATCAACGTCTCCATTCTAGAGATAAGGAAACCGAGGTTCGGGAGGGTTCACTTGTTTTAGTTAAAAAATAATTTTATTATAATCGACACACAACGTTAACCTTTTTTTTTTTTTTTTTTTTTTTTTAACCCAGTAAGCAGCTTCATACTCCATTTGACCTCTGGACCCCCAGCTCCTAGCCATTCCTCCGTGTTAGAAATCCGAGTCTTGATTTCCTAAATCATAAAACTGAAGTAACTCCCACCTCCTCGTGGGAACTCCGGTCAAGAAAAGGCCACTCCAGCCTGCCTGCCTTCTTTTCATGCGTTAAAACACTGTGGTTTTTACACGAACTTCTGGCAGGTGAAGTCCCACGGAAAAAGCCCTAGGGTAGGTGCAAATGCGACCCTGACCAGGATCTCCCCCCCCCCCCACCCCGCCCCAATCACCCTTCAGATATGTCCTTTCTAGGGGAGTTAGCACTCGGGGCTCCAGCAAGCGCAGACTGGCTGGGAAATTTCCCACCGGTTCCGGAGGCCTGCAGGCGCAGGATCTGTTTTCTGCTTTTGGAGAATTTTAAAGAAAGCACACCCCAGGCCGGGGGCGGGGCAGCTGAGGCCGCCTCTTCCTCGGCCTCACCCCGGCGCGGCTCTGGGCCCGGCCGCTGGGGACAGGCCAGGCCGAGGCGCCTCAGGGACGCCGAGCCGGCTAGGTCGCTCCTCCCCACCCGCCAAATCCTAGCCCCAAATCCCCAAGTCAATCCTCACGGAGGTGGCCGAGCCGCGGCGTCGCTCCTCGCCTAAGTCCAGGACGTCCTCCATCTCCGCGGCCGCCTGACGTCACTTCCTGGAAACCAAGCGGCCCAGTCGCGTCCCTGACGATGGCTCCACCCCTTCATCTCAATATTTAAAGAATCCGTGGCATCATTCCTGGATTCCGTGTGCCCCCTTTGAATTTAAACCAAAACTTCCCAAAACTTCCTCGCTTGACAGTTCTGGAAGAAACCTCCAGATATTAAATCCCGCTAAGGCTGCTCCTGTGGGACAGTGAAAACATGTTAGTCTTTAGGAACTGTCTACACTTGTAGATCTGTTTAAATATTATTTAGTGCAGGGTTGTCCGGGTGGCCTAGTCGGTTGAGCGTCCGACTTTGGCTCAGGCCCTTTCTCTCACGGTTTGTGAGTTCGAGGTCTGCATCGGGCTCTGTGCTGACAGCCTGGAGCCTGCTTTGGATTTTGTGTCTCCCTCTCCCTCTGCCCCTCCCCCACTTGTGCTCTGTCTCAAAAAGAAACATTAAAAATTTTTTTAATTTAAATATTACGGGCAAAGCATTAGCTAATAGTAGTAATTAAATTGATCCTTCCTATTTAGCTTCCTATATAGCCCTTGCAATGTACAAACGACCTTCACAGTTATTAGCTCACATGAAGGGCATAATAACCGTATGTGGAAAAACAAGATGAGTTGTATTGTTTCCATTGGACAGTAAAGAAAACAGGCTTACAGGTGGGGGAGTGGGGGGGGTGTCAGGTGCAAATAGTTTCTAATAGAAAATGCAATATATATAATCTCTGCCTTCAAGAACTTTACGAAGAGGCTGAACGAAGATGTCAAATACCTTAGTAGTAATAACATTCAAAAGCATAAGTAATCTCTCCAAAAGCCCCACAAAGTGAGCACCAGTGATATCTGCATTCAACAATTGAGGATAGATACTAAGGTGCAAAGATGTGGCTTGAGGGAAATCATCTGAGTGCTAAGCAGCAGAGCCAGTTCCTTTTTTTTTTTTTTTAAGTTTATTTACTTATTTTGAGACAGCGACAAAGAGTGCACATGTGGGAGGGGCAGAGAGAGGGAGAGACAGAATCCCAAGCAGGCCACATGCTGTCAGCACAAAGCCCAACGATGTGGGGTCAAACTCACAAACCATGAGATATCAAGAGTCCAAGAGTCGGAGGCTTAACCAACTGAGCCACCCAGGTGCCCCCACCAGGTGCCTTTGTGATACCAGATCTTACAAGAGTACTTTTCTTCTGCACATATTACTGGGTACCAGCCATTCTCCTAGGCTAACCGAGGAAGATATCCCTCCAATTCCCAGCCTAATGGGGCAAGCAAGTTGAGTCTTCATTGATTCTTCATGTAAGATCCCCAAGTCAACACCACTGGCCAGGTCCCTGGTCCTGATCAGCTGGAACCCCCAGAGAGATGGTCTCATGGTCCTGAAAGTGAGCAAGAGCCCCGATATCATGCTGGGCATAAGGTCAAGATGACCACTGCTAAAACGTGAGGACTTGAGAGTGGAAGTGGCACCCCCTAAAAGTGGATTGCAAGCATTTCTTCAATACCCAATAAATTACTCAATTCAACCGGTCATCCACACATGTTTACTGGGTAGGGCCGTGTGTTCACATGCCTTGTGACAGCAACAGCACTGCTTGGATGTCAGAAGATTTGAGGTCTTATCCTGGCTCTGCTGATAACTACCTGTGTGGCCAGGCAGAGCCCTCTGGACCTGTCTCCTCCCTTGTAATTGCTCTTAGAGATTACCCTAAGATCTGATTCTCAATGAAAATACCCTGTTAGATTTTAACCTGAAGAAACATCCATTGCCAAAATCTGAGACAGATGAAATATAGGCTCCGATGAATCCTTTGTTTTCTTCTTCCTTGGTACCAGATGAGGAAGAAGGGCTTACTCTTTGGATTTTTCCAAAATCCATAACCTACTTCCCTGCTTTGTGTGAGCTCATAGCTACACTGCCACCACCTTAAAGCCAGTTTTCAAACCTTTACTCTCACTTCTTCCTTGCCTTGCTGAAAGCAAAAGGTGCCTGGTGCTCGCTCTGGGCAGAAAGAAGCTCTAGAATGGTGGCTTCCAGACCTTGCTGAACACCTGAATCACCTGTGAGGTTTATTATACTACTCTTTTTTTTTTTTTTTTTTTTTTTTAGTTTATTTATTTTGAGAGAGAGAGAGAGAGAGAGAGCAGAGGAGGGGCAGAGAGAGAGGGAGAGCGAGAAAATCCCAAGCAGGTCCCGAGCTGTCAGCAGAGCAGGACGCGGGTCTCGAACCCATGAACCCATGAGATCATGACCTTAGCCGAAACCAAGAGTCGGATGCTCCACCTACTGAGCCACCCAGGTGCCCCACCTGTGAGGTTTATTAAAAACACATGTGCCAGGGCCCCACCCCCCGGAGGGTGATTTGGTAGAGGTGGAGTCCAGAAGGATATAATTTTAATTTTCCTCCCATCTTGCAAGTGTTTGCTTAAAGGCCTCAGTAACACAGCAACAAGCTGTGTTGCTGTCACCCTATTTCAAGTTTCAGCAGTCCCAATCCAGGCACTCCATATTCTACCTCCCTGCTTTATTTTCTGCCATGGCACTTCTCTTTTATCGTAATACATAAATTACTTGGTTTATGGCCTTTCCCATGTACCTACCCACCCCCTGTGTAAGTTCCATTAAGGGCAAGGGCTTTGTTTATTAGTTTGTTTTGTTCACTGCTGCGTCCACAGAGCCTAGAACAGGGCCCGGCACACAGTGAATGTCATAAATATTTCTCGAATGATGGCTGAATTTCAGAGGCAGTATTGCATGGGACGTGCATAGACTCTGGCAAGAGACTTCCTGCCTCCAGATCTCAGGGTTGGCACCTACTGGCTATATACTGTAGGTAAATTACTTTTAAGCTTTCTACACCTAGATTTCCTCTTGTTACTCAAATGACAACAATGCCTACCCAAACTAGAGGGGCTGAGTTAACTATCACCTCCGCCACCCATAAGCGTGTGGCCTTTAAAAAAAAAAAAATTGCTCTGTGCCTCAGTTTCCTCAACAGTAGCCTGTCCAGTTTCCTCAACAGTAGACTGCCTCAGTTTCCTCAACAGTAGACTGGAATTCTGTGAACATCCCAGCGGCCTAGGAGCCAGGAGCAGGGAACTGACCTCACAGGAAGGGTCCAGGAAGGCTGAGTGAGGTGGGGTGGGGTGGCTGGAAGCAGCACTGATTCCCAGGAGTGATCGGGAGGCTGTGTTACTGGGAAGCAACGCGCCTTGCCTTCTCTGAGCTTCTCGTGGGAAAAGACCCAGAAGCTTAGTTGGAGAAGAGGAACGAGAGCGAGCGGAGGGAAAACTTCCCCTCACCCATCTGGGAAATGGGCTGGGGCCAACTGCTGACTTTGCGCTCGCTGGCGCGGCTCCCTGCGGAACCCTCGGCGGGGAGGGAGGCTGCGAACATCTGGAGGACATTTCTGCGAGAGCGGCTGCCGAACGGGGCCCGGGGAAGAGAGAGGTGCACTTGTGCGCACGTCGGGCCGAGAGGGAGGCCGTCCCCGCAGGTTCCGGTCCCGCGGCCCTCGCCCTCCCCCGCGGCCCCTTTTCTCCAGCCACCCCCCTCCAGTCCCCCCCCCTCCCCCCGCCCCAGCCCTGCTCGCCGTCCGGGCCCCGGCCCGCCGCGCTCCTTCACTGGCGGCCTCGCCTCGCCAGAGGGCACCCTCGATCTGCCGGAAAACGCCACCATTTTCAATGGCCCTGGAGCATCTCCAAGCTTCAGCCCGCCGCCCGACTCCAGGCTTGTCAGTGAAGAATCGGGGCCAGGATCGCCGCGGAGCTGAGCCCACCTCCAACCCCGCTCCCCGGCCGGGCGTCGCCCCCCACCCCCGAAGGTGGGCACGGCCGCCCCAGAGCGGGCCCCGCGCGCGCCCCTGCCCCAGTCCCTGCCCCTGCCCCTTGTCCCGCCGGGCGCGGGGGCGGCCCGGGGGCCGGGGGGCCCGGGCCGGAGCGAGAGACGGGCCCCGAGGCGAGAGGACGGACTGACAGCTGGCGAGAGGGCGAAGGAGCTGGGGGAGAAGGAGGGAAGGGATTCGTCGGAGTAACTTTCCAGAAAAACAGTCAACGTGTAGCAGGAGTGACTCCAAGAGGGGAAAAAAAGTTCAGTTACCACGTCGAGCGAGAGGACTCGCAAAGTATTTTTCAAATGGGCTCGGCTTTTCCTGTGCCTGTTTAAAACATTAAAATCGTGCTGCAAAAGAGGCTGCGTGCGCTGGTCCCTCCCTCCCCCACCCGGGCCAGAGACGTCATGGGAGGGAGGTATAAAATTTCAGCAGAGAGAAATAGAGAAAGCAGTGTGTGTGCATGTGTGTGTGAGAGAGGGAGAGGGAGAGGAGCGAGAGGGAGCGAGGGAGAGAGAGAGAGAGGGAGAAGGAGAGGGAGAAGCAGCAGGGAGAGGAAGGGAGGGAAGCAGAAAGCCAAGGCCAAGGGAATGAGCAAGCGAGGGGAGAGATAGGGGAAGAAGCCTGAGAAAGAAGGAATAACAGCTTTCCGGAGCAGGCGTGCAGTGAACTGGCTTCTATTTTCTCTTTCTTTGCCTTTTTATTTTTTAAAGAGAAGCAGGGAACAGAAGCAATGGCCGAGGGAGAAGACAAGCCGAGGTGCTGGTGACCCTGGGCGTCCAAGTGGATTATTGTTCCTGGGGCCTGTTCTCCCTGCCTTCCAATTGCACATACCCCCACTTCCCAGCCAATGAAGAGGAGAGGCAGCGTGAACAAAGTCATTTAGAAAGCCCCCGAGGAAGTGTAAACAAAAGAGAAAGCATGAATGGTGTGCCCGAGAGACAAGTGTGTCGGGCTGCCCCCACCTTGAGCTGGGCCAGCACTGCCCAGCCCTGCCTCTCCCCACCTACTCACTGGTGATCTGACTTTTTTTTTTTTTTTAAACAATTTTTTTTTTTTTCCTTTTCTTTTCCATTCTCTTTTCTTACCCTCCTTCAGGGCAAGGCAAGGATTTTGATTTTGGGACCCAGCCACGGTCCTTCTACTCCTTCTTTAAAATACCCACTTTCTCCCCATCGCCAAGCGGCACTTGGCAATATCAGATATCCGCTCTATTTATTTTTACCTAAGGAAAAACTCCAGCTCCCTTCCCACTCCCAGCTGCCTCGCCACCCCTCCCAGCCCTCTGCTTGCCCTCCACCTGGCCTGCTGGGAGTCAGAGCCCAGCAGAACCTGTTTAGACACATGGAGAAGAAACCCAGAGCTACAAGGCACACAGTCGGCTTCTTCGCGCTCAGGGTTGCCAGCGCTTCCTGGAAGTCCTGAAGCTCTCGCAGTGCAGTGAGTTCATGCACCTTCTTGCCAAGCCTCAGTCTTCGGGATCTAGGGAGGCCGCCTGGTTTTCCTCCCTCCTTCTGCACGACTGCTGGGGTCTCCTCCGCGCCAGGCCTCGCAGCCCCCCTGGCCTCTCTCCCCAGCTTGCGCATGAAGATGCACTTGCACAGGGCTCTGGTGGTCCTGGCCCTGCTGAACTTTGCCACGGTCAGCCTCTCTCTGTCCACTTGCACCACCTTGGACTTTGGCCACATCAAGAAGAAGAGGGTGGAAGCCATTAGGGGACAGATCTTGAGCAAGCTCAGGCTCACCAGTCCCCCCGAGCCATCGGTGATGACCCACGTCCCCTACCAGGTCCTGGCCCTTTACAACAGCACCCGGGAGCTGCTGGAGGAGATGCAGGGGGAGAGGGAGGACAGCTGCACTCAGGAAAACACCGAGTCGGAGTACTATGCCAAAGAAATCCATAAATTCGACATGATCCAGGGGCTGGCGGAGCACAGTAAGTCCACATTCTCGCTGGGGTGTCTGCTCTAGAGGGTCTGAGCAGGAGTGGGGAGTTCCTCGGGGGGGGGGAGGGGGGGGCCTAGCGGGGGGCCTCACAGCAGGGTGCCCCGGGATCACCCACACCAAGGCTCAGGAGGCGTGATGCACAGTTGGGGCCGGGTGGGTGGCTGGGGAGGGAGACCGGGCCATTGTGGGAAGAGCCGGGGGCTTCTGGGAGGCCAGGCGCCCTGGAGTTGAGTGGCTTGCTGAACTCACATCACATCCTCGACTGATTTTACTTTGGAATTACACCGTGCCGTCCTGTTCACATCTGTGCTCTGGCCCATGTGATGGGATAGGCGACTGCGAGCATACGGATGCCATAGAGGGACAGGGCCGGGTCTCTTGAAAGCCGTTATAGCTCCCTGAGTCTGGAGACCTCGGTCTTCTCCCTTGTTTTGGCCACTCATTGTGACGCGTCTTTGGTTTAGTTTTTCCAGTCCTTGGGAAGAAGGGTACACTTGCCCTAGATTAATGTCTGTCAAGCTTTTTGAAGCCCAGGCAAGATCCAGCTTCTTGCTGTCTAGGCCCTTCGGTCTATGCCACACACATGACCCACGTGAGCTGTGAGCATGGTTGAAAGGCACGCACCTACGTTCACACGTACAAGTGCTTCAGGGTGATGTGTAGTCTGGCTGTGTACAGTAGACAGATTCATGTGCTCAAAATGGGCGTCTTCCAGGCCTGTGGACACGGGGAGAGCAGGGTTGTGGCTCTGGACGTGTACATGATTGCTGGCCGCCCTTTTGTGTCTGCGTGTCACGGGAAGAGTGGGTGGGAGGTGTGGCCGTGGGTGCAGAGGGGACATATGTCCGGGAGTGTGTCCTCCCAGGAGGCTCCCGTCTGTGCTGAGAGGCTGGGAGGCTTCTGGGTGAGACGTCTGCGTGTGTGTGTTTGTACACGTGTGGAAGTCATGTGTGTTTACTGAACGGACCTTTAAAAAACCTCAATACAAGAGAGAGAGATTTGGCAGATGTTGAGAAACTGACAGCCCGAGAAGGAGGAATGTGAGCCGCGCTGGGCCAGGGACCCTGGGAGCAGCTCTGTTTGCTTTTCCTACCAGCAGGTGTCCTCACCACCCGGACTACCTCTTCCAGGCCCACCTGGCAGTGGGGAGTGGGAGTGGGAGTGGGAGTGGGAGGGAGCAGGCAGGGTGAGGGGGGTCAGTGGGGGAACTTGGGAAGTTGAAAGGAACCTGGCTGCAGAGGAGGAAGAGGAGTAGGTGGCTGGTGGGTGGAGCAGCTCCAGCTGAAGGTGCAAAAGGCCCTACTGGGAGCCGGCCCATGCCAGGTCCAGGAGCCTGTGGTTACTGGCGAGGGGTTCCCACTCCCGTTTCCTGTGGCCGCCTGGAGCGCCTTGCCTTAGGATGTGGCTACCGTGCGGGGCGGAAGCCGGAGTAAGAGGCAGGGCTAGTGCATCCTGCCCAGGGTCCTCCCGTGGGTCTGGCTCAGCCTCTGCCAGGGGCCCACGGTTCCCAGAGGCGCCAGCTCCTGGATGGCTGAACCCCCAACCCCCTGGGCAACCACCAAGTCCGGAGATAGTGGCCACGAGGGTGGAAAACTGAGGCCTGCAGGAGAGGTCTGAAGGGAGCCCAGGGTGAGAGAGAAGGGCTCGGACCTTACCATCCGGGTCAGGAGGTGGAGTCCCAGGGAGGAGGGATTCTGAGTCACAAGGGCACATCCAGCCTGGAATCCGGAGCCGAGAATGAATGGGCCAGATGCATGCGAGGGCATATGGGTGCCAGTGGATGTGGATTTTGTACAGAGACTCAGGACACAGGTAGCGAGCAGTCTTGGGGAGAGCGAGGGCAAGGGCCCACGGACGCCGGGCAGCTCGGCCTGCAGCAGCAGAACCCTAGCAGGTAGGGGCGACCCTCGGGCCACAGAGCCTGGTCAGGCTGGGAGCAAGCCCGGCACAGGGAGCAAGATACTATTTGGGATATTGTGGAGGGGCCAGGGCACAGTGGGACACGGGCGATGCCGTGGAGGCTTGCAGGTGCAAACAGGAAGCAGGCCCAGACTCTCTGCAGCTGTTGGAGGTGACACAGAGGCTGAGCAGACGCGGCTTGGGCCCGCCCTGCAGCTGGTCAGGTGCCGAGCCAGCCCCAGAGAGGCAGACGCAGAAGGCACACTAATTATAAAGGAGGCAGCGGCGCAGATGCTGAGAAGCAGCAGAAGGCCATCCTCAGAGGCTTGGGGTGAGGGAAGCCCGTCCTGAGCTCACGAGGGCTGTGTCCTAGAGTGGCCCTGGGTCCGTGGCGGGACCCTAGCAGGGTCTGGGTGCCAGAGCTTCTGGGGGGGAGTGATGAGATCGCATTCGCTTCCACGTTTCATCATTCCCAGCCTGCTCCTGTACCCAGTGGAGGGGCACTTAGAGGGAAGTGACAGCAGGAGCTGGCCTAAGGACATAGGGGAGCCTGGAGAGCAAAGTATGGCAAGGAATCGTTTCCGGTGTGCAGGAGAAAGGGCACCACGGTGAGCACAGAGGAGAGGGCCCATCTTCTGGCTCTGCCCTGTCAGAGAGGAACCCCGATTCTCTGCCTTACAGATGAGGACACAGAAACGTGCATCAGTTAAGTAATGTGCCTCAAAGAGCAGGGGCTCTAACCTAGACGTTGTTCTGCCTGCAGAATGCATGCTGTTAGGCACTAACCCAAGTGTGTAAAATAAACGTTTTAAGCCCCACCTTTAACCTCAAGGTCCCAATAGCACTTTGATTTACAACATGAGCAAATCACCTATCGGACCAAGCAGGAGCGGGTAGGAGCTCTTTGTAACCCTGGTGGCAGACCGCACGGGGACCACTGGGTGTGTTGTTTCTTAGCTCCGCCTGTCGTTATGGCCAGGAGATTGATATCGTCACAGACGTTCTCCCAGATTCAGCGGAAGGGCGTTCTTTATCTAACGAAGAGCCTCAAGCTGGTTAAGCAACCACACCAGATGGCATTAGTCAGGCCACCTCTCTGAGCCTCAGTTTTCTCATCTGTAAAGTCAGAGATCATCTCTAAGCTCTCTCGCAGCTGAAGCAATTTTATGCATACATCTGGGATGATTCAACAGCCTCAGCAGTGAAGGCAAGACTCTGGAAATCCTCTTATAATTCATCAGGAGTTGGCTCTGTGGAGGCTGTCTCTGCCCCACGTGGTGGGGAAAGACACAGGCTTTTCCATTCCTTTGTCATCCTTGTTATCAAGATATCACCAGCATAGGTGTTGTTTTAACTTCTGGCTCGTAATTATCTGTGTCTGGCGGGAGACCCTTGTTTTCATCCAGCAGTGGCTCTAAGACAGCCGGCAAACCCGGAGTTCCTGAGCAAAGAGAAAACTTGATATTTTAGCCTTTCTTTCCTGGATGCTACTTCTGGATTTGGATTTTTTCATTCTGAAAATTAAAAGATATTTTGTATCACAAGAACTCATTTGTGTTAAGGGCCAGTGCCCTCTGCACGCTGGGTCAGTGTTTCTCCTAGAAGGGCTAGGTAAATGTAAAAACTGTGGATTCCCAGGCCCAAGCCCACCCTTACAGAATCAGAATCTGGGCGTGGGGTCCTGGGGAATCTGTATTTCCGAAAAGCACCCCATTGATCCTTAAGCTCACTGAGGCTTAAGACTCCGTGAACTGCAGGGCAAAACCTCTCCTTAAGGAGCTGAAAACACAAGTGCCCAGCTAATACGAAGGATCTGGAAGAAAAGCCAACACCATAACGGAGCACACAGGACACTTGGCCTCGGGGTCGAGGAGAGAATAGGGTGTGCAAGAGGCTGATGGGGCGGGGGGAGCTGGAAGCGCCCACGCCCTGTTAAAAGAGGGTACCCGCTGCTCAGTCCCTGTTGATTTCTGCATTTAGGAATGTGGGTCCAGCTTGCCTCGACCTTGCCGTTAACCCAGAAGAGCAGAAAATCTGGATCTTTTTGTGAAATATCCCAACTTGTAACATGGGCTTAACATGTTGATGGGCTTCTGATTCAAAAATTTTTCAAATGATGCATTGGTCCAACTGCATGTCTAATACGTTTTAAAGGTTAACCCGTTTAATGGTGAAATCATTGGAGTGTGGTTTCTCATACTTCTAGAACATCTGGAAGCCATGGTACCCTTTGCAGAGCACTATAAACTGTGGCCCTCAACTCTGGCTACACATCAGAATCATCTGGAGATCTTAAAGAAAGAAAGAAAGAAAGAAAGAAAGAAAGAAAGAAAGAAGAAAGAAAGAGAAAAGAAAAGAAAAAAGAAAAGAGAAGAAAAGAAAAGAAAAGAAAAGAAAAGAAAAGAAAAGAAAAGAAAAGAAAAGAAATGGAAAACAACTCTGGACCCACCCACTCCAAGGTAGTCAGCATGTCAGCATCTCTGGCGAGTGGGGCCAGGCATCATGTATTTTCAAGGTTCTCCAGGTGATCCTAACGTGTAGCCAGAGAAGCTTGGCCACACTGAAATATGCATGCTGTCATTGGAACCTGCAGGGTTTTACATGCAGAAATGATGTATATAAGCACAGGCACATCTAGGAGCCCTGGTGTCTGAAAACATTTTAAAAGGCATGGTCGAAACACGGTCAGCTGTTTCCACGTTTTTGTGTGAAAACTCTACATGAATATTCTTTGCTTATTTTTCTCTCCTCGTAGGAAAAAAGGGGGGGGGGAAGGGCCTCCACCAATATATGTATTTCTCGCGCAGTGGGAAAAGCTGGTCATAATGTAATTTGAAAGGTGGATCCTCTAGTCCAGCTCCCAATAATACCAGCATCCTGCAGAAGCACGGCTTACCCACAGAACTGAGCGGGGCTTGGCTGTTGCTTAGGCCTAAGTTGGCACTCTGGGCCCACTTCAGGGAAGCCTTCATTTTGTTGGTGAAACTGTGCCTCCACTAGATCTCTCTGGGCCCCCCAACTTCCAGATTCCCCACTTCAATAAAAGAGGTATGGTGCAAAGACCTGGGTTCAAATACCACCTGTGCTACCCGCTAAATTTCCTGACACTCAATTTTCTCATTTGCAATTTTAAAAATTTTGGGGCGCCTGGGTGGCGCAGTCGGTTGGGCGTCCGACTTCAGCCAGGTCACGATCTCGCGGTCCGTGAGTTCGAGCCCCGCGTCGGGCTCTGGGCTGATGGCTCAGAGCCTGGGGCCTGTTTCCGATTCTGTGTCTCCCTCTCTCTCTGCCCCTCCCCCGTTCATGCTCTGTCTCTCTCTGTCCCCAAAATAAATAAACGTTGAAAAAAAATTATAAAAAAAATAAAAATTTTATTTGAAAGAGAGAGAGAGAGAGAGAGGGAGACAGGAGGATCCAAAGCGGGCTCTGCTCCGACAGCAGTGAGCCCGACGTGGGGCTCGAACTCATGAACATGAGATCATGACCCGAACCGAAGTCAGGCGCTCAACCGACTGAGCCACCCAGGCGCCGCTCTCATTTGTAACATGGTCAATTTGACTTCTCGTCCTCCTCGAGGATTGTTCGAGGGTCAGATGAGTTAATAAGAGCTCTGTGCAATGTAAGGTGGTGTTATCACAGTTGATTTACAGTCTCATTCCACAGATTACTTAAAACAGCATCATTCTTCAGTGGGTTTAATTGCCAAGATTATATTTACGTTTTCTTTTCTCTCCTAGGCAGTTCTTTTGTAATCACCAACGATTCTGTCTGAGCTTTACTGATAGGGTCAATTTCCTTGTGTCAACCAACGAACCCCACCCCCCCGCCCCTCCCCGCCCCAGCGTCCGTTCTACCTCTGCTAGAAACCTGTAGATCCCAGTGATAAAAAATGACCCTTCCACCTCCTTCTCGAAATCTCCTTGAAGTTCCCACCAAGAGGAGTCCGTCGTAGGGAACAGATATCTGATTGATGGGCTGGAAGAAGCAAAGGAGGGATGGTTACAAGGGTGTGCTAAAGACCCTCTTAGCTCATCGCTGCCCGCGTGTCCTGGCTTCCTGCTGTCTTGACCCCCCTCTGACTCTCCTCACTGGCATGCGCCGTCTTCTGTTCCATCTTCTTTTCCACAGCAGTGTGCACGTCGTGTGGACATACGCTTTATGCCCCCTTTCAGCAGCTGCTGGAGGTGCTATTATAACTGAAGCCACATTGATGACAGCTCCTTCAGGAACCAAGCGTGCGAGTACTTGCGAGGGTGGCCAGTCTGAGGAACCTACCCAGGTCCAGAGGGTTTCAAACGGGCAAACTTAAAAATTAAACTGCTCACGCTGGTGCCTCTTTCTGGTTCTATCTGCAATAATTTAGGGAATAGTTGGCAATATTTGTTCTTTCGAAGCCAGTTATTAAGCAGGGCTTCATTAGCCGGCATTCACACATTTGTTTTCCTAACATCTGTTCCATTAATTTTCTAAGAACCAGTGTCAGGCCCACCAGATGGCAATTTCCAGAAACACTCGCTCATCCTTTCCTCAAGATCAGTAGCGCATTTGCTTGTTTCCAAGCCTCTGATCCTTCCCGCCTTGTCCGTGACTTCCTACACCACCCCTCGGGGTGATTATGAGCTCATTCCAGCCATGTCCATTATGTGTGGAATCTGGGTCTATGAGCTTGAATTTCAAGTTCTGGCTATTATTACCGTTTGGGTAGAAAGTTTTTCTCTGGGTGTTAATGCTGCTCCGACCTTGAGGTTGTAAAGCGTGCAGGAGAAGAGACAGGATCTTTCTCTTCTCTTCATCTGGCTCCGAGGTGTGGGGAAAGAGCATCTGTTGCCTCGTGTCCTCCGGACAGGGACGGAGAGGCCAGCACGGTGACAGAGGCTGGCAGAGCACGTGCTGTCAAAGTCAGAAATCCTTAGAAAGGAGTCAGTGGGGATGGCCCAGCTCTGAAGAAACATCTGTGGGTCTGTCAGACTTGAGATGTGGGCTCTTTGCCATACCGATGCTGCCTCATTGGGTCTAAAACACAGTGTTAATTAAGTCACTGCACTGCTCTTCTAACACCTTCCATGGCTCCCTACTGCTAACGCGATAAAATCCAGCCTCTCGGGCTGATACTTCAGCCTCCCCAGCCTGCTGTGCTGACCTTGTCTCGCGGGCCCTCCCCTGGCTGCTTCCTCTTACTCGCATCTCCTCCTGTCCCTGCTTCGTTTCCAGCAGTCCTTCCATGGAAAATCCCTTCCTCTCCATCCTCAGACCCTTTCCTCCTGCAGGACCCAGATCACATGGTACCTCTTCCATCAGGTGCTCCCTGCTGTCTCCCTACTCTGGTCCCTCCCAACTCCTGGGCTTCTCCAAAGGCCCTCAACCCTTTTCCGCTCATCCCGTTATGTGGGCCCTTGTATTAAGATCCTCCCTCCGCACCCCCCGACATGACTCTCCTTGAAGGCAGGGGCACATCTGTTCAGTTTTGCTTCCCAGTGTCAGCGCTGCGCTTGGCACATAGTATGTGCTCAGTGCACGAGTAATACAAGAATGAACGCCCAAAGGAACGAACACATGCATGGGGCAGGTAGCTGTGAGATGGTTAAACCGCCAGGGGGGTTGCTGAGATCTTTTGAGGACGTGTGTTTTCTAAAAGAGTAGCAAAGCAGGCTGGAGAGCCTGCCACAGTTGGGATGTCGAGGCCGTGGGAGGAGTGGCGATTGCCTTTGACTGGCCAGTCATTAGTGCCGGTCCCGGGACTCCCGGGGCTCCTTGCTCCTGACTGGGGCCTTCACCAAGATCTTCCTCCCATCTCCGCCTTCAGGCCTGGGGCCTCACACCTCTAGGGAGGTCATGGGTGGGACCCGGGCCGCCTGGCGGGTGTCCGTGGGCCGCACACTGCTCCTGCGGGGTCTCACTCACACACTTACGGCACCTCTCCTGCTTGCTTGATCTCCTAGATGAGCTGGCCGTCTGCCCCAAAGGGATCACCTCCAAGGTCTTCCGCTTCAACGTGTCCTCAGTGGAGAAAAATGGAACCAACCTGTTCCGAGCGGAATTCCGGGTCTTGCGGGTGCCCAACCCCAGCTCTAAGCGCAGTGAGCAGAGGATCGAGCTCTTCCAGGTGAGCCCCTCCCAGAACAGAAGCCACACGGACAGGGACAGATGGGGAAAGCCGGCGCCCCTGCCCCTGCAGGCCTCTGCTCTGTGCACCGTTCAGAAGGCCTGGGTGTGAATCCTACCTTCTTGGAGTCTTGCTTTCTGTACGTGCGTCTGTCGCTGAGAGGATTAAGCATTAGCTAAGCGTTTGAAGGAGCGTTCAGGAATTTTCAGTTTCCTGTTGCTCCCCTCACGTGCCCCTCTGCATTGTGACATGTGCTGCCGTCCTTGTCCCGGCCTGGGCCGCTTACTCCTTTCTCCGCCCTCCAGATACTCCGGCCCGATGAGCACATCGCCAAACAGCGCTATATCGGTGGCAAAAATCTGCCCACACGGGGCACCGCCGAATGGCTGTCTTTCGACGTCACTGACACCGTGCGGGAATGGCTCTTGCGAAGAGGTAGGTTGACTCTTAGCCTGAGCATTTGGGAAGGATCCCTCAGGTCCCTTGGGTCATTTCCGAAACAGAAGGAAGAGGACAAAACCAGAAGAGTCGCAGATCTGGGTTCAAACGCTAGCTCTGCCATCGATTCGCTGTGTTCTTCATCTGTTCACGCAACCGATACTTACGAAGAAAATTAAGTGTGGCTTACTGCGGATGCAGCCGCGAACAAGGCCGGTGAGGTCCCTATCCCATCGGGCTTCTTTCCTGGTGGGAGAGACACACACTACACAAGGCAACATATCGATGAATAGGAATCTCAGTGATGAGTAGCATGAAACATAGAGGGCACTGTGGTGATGACAGGGCGCAGTCTGACATGAGATGCTCAGGGAGGGTCTCTGTGACAAGGAGTGTGTGCACCGAGGCCTGAGTGATGAAAAGGTTTCAACAGGGATGTGCTAGGCGAAGGAGGTAGTGGGGCTCAGGCCCCCGAGCAGGAGCAGGCTTGCTTTGTTCTGGTAGCACACGGGCCGATGTGGCTGGAACGGAATGAGCTGGGGGGCCAGAGGTCGCCGGAGCCATTTAATTTGGGACCTGTGAGGCCATGGTCAGGTTTTAGGACTCATTCCACGTGTGGTGAGAAGCCCTGGAGTATTCCAAGCAGGGCTGGGATGTGGACTGAGGTGATTTTATATCTTTTCCATCTTTAAAAGGTCCCTCTGGTTGCCATGAAGTCAAAGGAAGGAGTAGGAAAACCAGTTTGGGGGGTGCCTGGGTGGCTCCGTCAGTTAAGCGGCTGACTTCGGCTCAGGTCGCGATCTCACGGTTCGTGAGTTTGAGCCCCGCATCGGGCTCGCTGCTCTCAGCGCAGAGCCTGCTTCGGATCCTCTGTCTCCCTCTCTCTGCCCCTCCCCTCCGCACTTGCTCTCTCTCAAAAATAATAAACAAAACGACCATGTAGGGGCCCCTGCAGCAGCCCGGATGAGGGCAAAAGGGGCTTTGGCTAGGGTGGTGGCCGTGGGCGTGGAGAGGATACAGATTTGTCGTATATTTTGGGCGGGCTGGTGAGGCATGGGGTGTGAAGACAGGAGAACGCCTTCTCTGATTGTGGACGGAACCCCCCGGGGTGGCTAACACTTACTGACACGGGGAAGGCGGGGAGAAGAACAGATACAGGGGCAGGTTCTGCTGGGGCCAACTAAGCTCGAAAAGCGTGGTAGTCATCCAAGGAGAGCTGTCCCATCGCCGTATCAAACTTCACCCATCCCAAATTTCTCACCCACTTGCTGTGTTCCCTCACCTGGAAAATCAGGTACTGGTCCCTTCCCTGCATGCCTCACGGGGCTGTGTTAAGGATACCATGTATTTGAGAGAACCTCATGGCTTTCAACCTGTTCCACAAGAGTAAGCTTTTATTAGGTCAGACGAGGACACTGGGGCCCAGAGAGGTTAAGTGACTTGCCCAGGGTTATCCAGCCTGGATCAGAACCAGAGTGTCCTGACTGGCAGTCGTGGTGCCTTGTAACATCACGCTGTGCTGTTTCTCCCCTTCTTTACCTGGTGGTACTGTCTGGATGATGGTCAGTGGGGAGCAGGTGCCTACGGCGGGCTCGTCTGTTCCTTCTCCCCCTCTTGCCAAGAGTCTTCTTCCATCATCACTGCCACAGAGGCACAGTCCATCCACATCCTGATGTCCAGAGTCCCTGGAGCTGGTGGGTCCTTCCCTGTCCTTGATGTTTTGGGAAACCAGGGGTTAACGCACTAAGGCTCGGCCTACGTAATGTTGTAAATTAAATAATGGCCCGCAGTTTTGTTTTGTTTTGTTTTAAAGTCAGGAGATTTCACATAAAATCTGGACTTCTGGATTTTCTAGAAAAGTGGGAAGATTTCCTGGTAACGATCCATGGGAGAGGAGTAGTGGCCACCTCTTGAGGTGGGACACACATTCTTCACACCCCTGTAGGCCCTCCCGGTCCCCACCGTTACCCCCCAGAGTGAGGCCGGCAGTGCCCATTAAGCATGATACGCTGGCTAGCTCCGCTCACTTATGTCACCTGCCTGGGCTCTGTAGGCGTCTGAATTTATAGGTCCTCATCGAAGGGGCATCACCTGATGGCTGAGCTGGCTGATCGCGGGCTGGAGGTCCTGCCTCACCCCCAGGGGTGCCCGGGAGCTCCATCCTATCTCCCCTACTGAGCACAAAGCCAGAAGCCTAGGAGCACCCACGGGACAGGGATCTGCCGTGGGCAGCACAGTTGGGAATTCTGACTCAGATGGCACTCCACCTAGAGCCTGACATGGCTGCAGAAAGGAGAGGCCGGGGAAATTAATCTCTTAGCTTCCTTGTCTGATTTTGATCAGCTCCACCTGGATTTCTTTGAAGCCCTGGGCACTTGAAGGAGTTCTTATTTTCCCAGCTGCAGAGCTCAATGAGAAGTTTGCGCGGAGAATGATTTCCATCCTCCTTGAGACATCAAAAAGATAATTTCGTAATAAAACCTGTGGGTCCCCCACCCACCATCCCCACTGCTGCCAATTCTGAGGTTAGTCCTTCATTGGAACCTTCAGTTCCCACTTAGGCAGATGCTTCCCGCCCCTCGTACGGGGGAATCACACACAGACCTTTACTTATGCAGAGCTCAGGAGTCTTTTCAGAGTTCGTGGCCCCAAACGAGGCAGCAGATGGACTCCAAATGGAACAACTTGGTGGTGTGGACTGATGAGGAAGCCGAGTCACGTATAGGGTCTTGTATTCATTCAGCAAACATCCGAGAGCCTACCGTGCGCTAGGTTCCCAGGCTGCCTTCTAGGTCCCGGCGCCGGCTGGAGCCCCATCCAGAGTTAGGGGCCTGGGTCCTCAGACCCTTGGGCTATTTATTGCTCTACAAGGTCTGCAGTTTCTCCAGGTGCAGAGTCAGGCATCCCCCAGTGGCCCTGTCGGGGAGCACAGCCAGCCTCATAGCTTAGGGTGGGGGCGGGGGGGGGGGCGCGGATGCTGGAAGAGCACAGGCATCTTCCTTTGGTAGTCTCTATTGCCCCGCTTTTTATCCCTCCTTGTCTCAAACAATTAGGATGGTTCCAGCACCAGGTGATGGCATCTTGGCTCTACTGCTTACTGCCTGGGCATCTTGGGCAAGCCACTTAATTTCCCTAAGCCTCAGGGTCCTCATCTATGTAATGGGGGGTAGTAGTAGTCTCTACTTTGTAGGATTATTTTGAAGTTCTTTTTTTTTTAATTTTTTTTTTTTTTAGCATTTATTTATTTTTAAGACGGGGAGGGGCAGAGAGAGAGGGAGACACAGAATCGGAAGCAGGCTCCAGGCTCTGAGCTATCAGCCCAGAGCCTGACGCGGGGCTCGAACTCCCGGACTGCGAGATCGTGACCTGAGCCGAAGTCGGACGCTCAACCCACTGAGCCACCCAGGCACCCCTGTAGGATTATTTTAAACATTGAATGAATTAATGCATGTAAAGTCTTAAAGCAGCGTTTGACATAGAATGCCCAACAAATGTTGGTAATTGTTATCATCACGGTGAGTTTTCTACACAGACAGAGCCTGTTGGCCAAGCCAGGCCACCATCTCTGACACTAAGACCTAACTATCCCCAGCACATCTGTCTGCACCTTGACTTTCTAATTCACAGAATCACAGAACTCGTCCACTCCAGGTCTCTCTTGGCCTTGGCCCCTTCTGAGTACTAGGAAATACACTCTGTAGCCCATTTCAACCTCCCTGGCTCCTTCCCTCAATGGCCTTAAACCAGGAAGAAAACACAGCTACGGCTCCGTCTCTGTTCACTCCCTGTTCTCTGGCTGGGCCTCAGCTTCCTTGTTATATTAGTCCCATCCCTCCCCACCAGAGCTAACCTTCTGGTATAGAAGTCTTCAAGCTCAGCAAGAGTCAGTATGTCCTAGAGGCTGCCCTGGCTTGGAGCAGGACAGATGAGACTGGGTTCTGGAATTTGTGGAAAAAGGGATCCAAGCCTGCCTAACAGTGACCAGAACCTCTGAACTTGGGCCATTCTGTGCATGAGAAGGGTGCTGAGCTGGTTTAGGCTCTGGGGTTTTCCCTGGTGACACCAGATATCGGGAAGACCACAGGTTGGTCCCAAGGCTGGATGCTCACACAGAACTGCTGCCCCCCTACAGCTCGGGATGCAGTAAATCAATCAGCTTGCTGAGATGCTGACCCTGAATGCAGAAGGGTCCATTCCTCATGACCTTTCCTACACCACAGCTTGCTGCTGCCTCCGGGTTAACAGAACTTCCCTAGTTGAGTCTTACCCTGCAGAACTGATATGACACCGATCCTTCCTGGTTTCCCTGCACAGAATTCCTGGATCCAGTTCAAATGTTTTGAACTCTTTTTATTCTTCCCCCCCCCCCCCCACTTTACCCAACCCCTTTTACTAATTTCCTTGATTCCCCAATTTTAGTAACCAAAACACCTCGATCCCACAACTAATAAACACCTCGATCCCACAACTAATAGGAGTAAGGGCTACAGCTGGTAGTCTTACACCGAGTTTCAGTCCACAAACCCTGGCACCTCCAGATTTCCTCCTGCTGGTTCTCTCTGAGCTCATATCGTCTGGGCCGTTGGCCTTGGCCATTGGCCATCTTCTGTGGCCTGTGCTCTGATTTCACAATTGTCTTCCTGAGCTGTTCGTTTTCCCTCAGCCAGCCATCCACATCTCCAGCTTCGCTGTTAAGTGAACAAGGATTCCCAGAGAAGAAACTTCCGAGCAACTTTGACCCAATTATGTCCTTATCCCTTCAAGAAAATATGGCCAAGGGTAGCTGTGATTTTCATCTTATCTCCTCTGGAATCTGCCAGTCCATTTACACCCACAATCATGGCCCTGGTAGAAAGGCTGGCGTCTTCTACCTAGACTGATACCGCTGCTTGTGTGCAGGTGACCTTGCCTCTAGCGTTGCTTCCTGACTTAATCTGTGGCCCAGACTGTCCCATCTTCCTCCCATCTGGTGGACTTTGTGGCCTTTTGAATCACTGCCTCTCTGCTCTAACGTTCTTCAGCGAGCCTCTTTCCCTGGCCTCTCCTAGTCCCCCTGCCTCTTACTTTATCTTTCCTCAGTAGGTCGGCTCGAATATCCCCTCTTCCAACAAACGCCTAGGGGGTGTGATGGCTGTTTTTCTTCCTCTTATGTCCTCATTCTTTTCCTCCCCAAGGAGGTGGGTGACAGTTTTTCCCACTACCGTCCTTTGAAAATAGATGACCCTGAAAATCCTCCTTCCCATTAATTTCCCTTTATGCCTTTATTTGGTTGTTCATGACATAACAGAAACACGCGCAGTGTGGCAACGCATGTGTGGAGGTCCACTGTAGCTTTCGCAGCACTTTCTGTCCTCGGTGACCCTCCGGATTACTCAGCTCCCGTGACCGCCTATGGGAGCAGAGCCCTGGCCCACAGGCGCGGTGATGGGCACACTTCCGCATCACATAAAGAATTTTCTCACTGACTCCGTGTCTTATTTTGCAGAGTCCAACCTAGGTCTGGAAATCAGCATTCACTGTCCGTGTCACACCTTTCAGCCCAATGGAGACATCTTGGAAAACATTCATGAGGTGATGGAAATCAAATTCAAAGGTAACAAAATGGATGTGTATAGTGGGGGTGGGGGCAGTTGATGAGATGGGATAGGACAGGAGACGCCTACCAGGCCCCAAGAGAAGCAACCAAGCTCCCTCACAGAGATGGCCAACTGCTTTGTACTTGAGTAATTCTGCTTTGCCCCAAAGACAACGGGCGTGACTTTCAGTTTATAGATAGAAGATGTTAACATCTGGAAGACAGTATTACATTGGGAAGAGGGGTATAGTCATGGACGCCAACGGGTCCACCTCTCTGAGTTCAGCCAGTAAAATGGAGCTGAGAATGTTTCTTTCATAGGGTTATCACACAAATTAAACGAGATAACAAATGTAAAACTCAGGACCGCAAACACTCAACAAATCGCTGTTGTCTTTCCCTTCCCTAAAAGAAATGAACTGTGGTGATCTGACTACTGAACTTTCCAGATGTTACAGAGGCACCCTGATTCCCACCCAGGAGTCATCTGGGTGTGAATGATCGCTTTGGGGCTCAGGGTGTTTGTATTGAGATAGAGAAATAGTTAAGAGTCTTCTGTGGTCTTCCAAGATGTTTCTAAGGCGTGCAATCTGTGGACAATCTCTGGATGTCAGCGAAGTTCTCTTTTCCTTTCATAGTCCCATTTTGGATAATTGAGGCTTGCCTGAAGCCAGGTGGTTCCTCAAGGTCAAACCAACCAAGCCAGAGCCTGAGATCAGAGTCTTGTCTGGGAAAAGGTGCAGGCCTCTCTTGGCTCCCAGCCCTGGGCTTTTACCCTTCATGGGCTCTATTTCAGAGCCTACTTTTATTATTTTTTATTTTTTACAGTTTATTTTGAGATAGAGGGGGAGCGGACAGAGAGAGAGGGGACAGAGAGAATCCCAAGCAGGCTCCGTGCTCTGCATGGAGTCTGATGCAGGGTTGGATCTCATGACCAGGAGATCATGACCTGAGCTTCTGAAACAAGAGTTGGACTTTTAACCAACTGAGCCGCCCATGTGCCGCAGAAAAGGGAATTTTATTTTTTACTAAAAAAAATTTTTTTTTATAATTTATTGTTAAGTTAGCTAACGTACAGTGCATAAAGTGCTCTTGGCTTCGGGAGTAGATTCCCATGATTCATCGCTTACATACAACAACCCAGTGCCCATCCCAACAAGCACCCTCCTCAAAGCCCATCACCCATTTTCCCCTCTCCCCCATCCCCCTATCCATCTTCAATTTGTTCTCTGTATTTAAGAGTCTCTTGTGGTTTTCCTCCCTCCCTGTTTGAAACTACTTTCTCCCCTTCCCTTCCCCTATGGTCTTCTGTTAAGTTTCTGAAGTTCCACATATGAGTGAAAAGATTCGATCTCTGTCTTTCTCTGACTGACTTACTTCACTTAGCACAATACCCTCCAGTTCCGTCCACGTTGTTGCAAATGGCAGGATTTCATTCTTTCTCGTTGCCAAGTAGTATTCCATTGTACAGATATACCACATCTTCTTTATCCATTCATCACGTGATGGACATTTGGGTCCTTCCATAACTTTGGCTGTTGTGGAAAGTGCTGCTATAAACACTGGGGTCCATGTGTCCCTATGGATCAGCACTCCTGTGTCCTTGGGATAAATTCCTAGTAGTGCTATTGCTGGGTCTTAGGGTAGTTCCATTTTTAATTTTTTGAGGAACCTCCACACTGTTTTCCAGAGCGGCTGCAACCAGTTTGCATTCCCACCAACAGTGCAAGAGGGTTCCCGCTTCTCCACATCCTCGCCAGCATCTGTTGTTTCCTGAGCCATTAATTTTAGCCACTCTGACCGGTGTGAGGTGGTTTCTCAATGTGGAGAAAAGGGAATTTTAGATCCAGGCCTCCCATTCTTCTTATGGTCCTGGTGCCCCTTTGTGGGGTCCAGGGTCCCTTCCGTCACTGTGTAAATTAAGCTCCTCGTGTTCCTGTCCTTGGTGGAGATGAACAGCTGGCAGCTGCCTGTCACAAAATGGATCTCCTTTTAGTTGAAACTAATTCAGTCCTCAGTCTTCTCCTTTTTAGATGAAATAGCAGGTCCCCCCAGCCTGAGAGTTTATTTGCTAATCTGTGTGTCATATACTTCATTATCTCACCTGAGCGTGATAGTGAGAACTCTGTGAAACGACTAGTGCACGTGCAAGTTTAACGATGATTCAGTCTCATTCCTCTGGCTCCCGTTAAAGCTACCTTCAATGGAGACACCTTACCTTATGGGTAGGACTTCTGTGTTGTCTTGACCGATTCAGATGATAAGAGGAAAACTCACACCCCAAGATTCTAAGTCTCAGAATCTACACCGACAGCACAAAGCAATGTGTCTGGGATTCTCTATGGAAGCTTCATGGGTCCCTGAGATACCAGGAAGCCTCTTGGAAGGGCTGTCTGCATTCTGAAAGATTTACACACAGGAGTCATCAGGGGATCCGACCACGGGTGTCTTGAGAGTTCCTGTGCGACCAGCCCCTCCACCCGGTCCTCCCCTTCCTGCAGCTGGATGTTAGCATGAAGCCGTGCTTCTCCCAACACCTTCCGCAGAGATTGCACTGCCCCTCCTCCGGGGTGGAGATGGGATGGGGTGAGAACACAGCCTCCACTCTGCCTTCCTTAGACAGGAGACTGTCATCCTGTTTCCCTTCTGCAGGTGTGGACAGTGAGGATGATCATGGCCGTGGGGATCTCGGGCGCCTCAAGAAGCAGAAGGACCACCACAACCCTCACCTCATCCTCATGATGATTCCCCCGCACCGGTTGGACAACCCAGGCCAGGGCGGGCAGAGGAAGAAGCGGGCCCTGGACACCAACTACTGCTTCCGGTGAGCTGGGGCCCTCTCACGACCCGGAACTCCTGAGATGTTTACGGTGCACCTGCTGTGGCTCAGTCCCTAGGCTTAAGCGGTGCTAACCCGGGGGTCCTGGATGCGATTCACAAACCCTCTTACAGAGGTGTTCTTGTTTTTCTGGGAGCCCTACTGTTTCTCCACAGCCCAGCTCTGTGAGGGCCCAGGTGAAGGAAATGAGGAGAGTGTTGTTCAGACAGCTTGGATCGGAGATACCTGGCCGAAGCCTCCCCACAGTTTTCGTGTTTTAAAGGACTTATAGGGGGTGTTTGTGCATGGGGGAGATAAGTGGAGAACTTCCCACGCAAGAAGTGCTCCGTTCCCTATGAGCTGCTTAAGGATGCTCCTGGGTGAGGGGAGTAGGGCAGCCTCCCCTTTCCGGGGGAATTTGAGCTGGAGAAATTAATGAACTCACTCAGAAGGACTACGTAGCCACTGGGAAGAGAGGAAAAGAAAGAGCCTCTTCTCTGATCTAGTTTAGCTCTTCATTCGTAAGGGAGGGGACGATAAAGCACACACAGCAATTACTGAAAGGTAGAAAATGCCCACATCCGTGAGAAGGTCTGAAAGATCGAGTGCCTGAAGAACTTGGAGCAAGAAGTTGTGGATGCAGGAAAGGCTTCGGAAGGGTGTGGAATTTGAGCCTCCGTGGGTGAGTGAGGCTTGGACCTGTAGGGATATGGGCGGAGGAAGGAAGGAGCACGCATGGGTCAGTTTGGCTGGAGAGGGGGATGCCTGAATGGAGCTGGGGGAGAATGAATTAGGAAATTTTTCAGATCTACGACCACGTCTTACGAGGAACAACTGAGTGAACTCAGGCTGTTGAGCTTGAAGGTGTAACAGAAGCAGTGACGTTGCGCCGACTGTCTGAAGGCTGGCGTGTAGATTTGTTCTGTGTGGCTCTTAATCAGTTAGGAATGGATACTCTTGGCTGCAAGTAACAGTGGCCTAAACCCCAAAGGATTTCTTGTTCACAATAGGCCCACAGCAGCAGGCTCAGGGCTGGGCTGGCTGCCTAATTATGCCATCAGGAATACGGGCTTTCTCTCTCTGCAGGCCACCACGATTACTATGTTGGTTTGCTTTTCATCTTCTTGTTTATGGTTGCAGTGAGTGCTAAAGCTCCAGGTATCTTGTCTAGGCTCAAGACAAGAAAGAAGGGGGAAGAGGCAGAGCCAGAAGCTCTCCTCTCCCATCATCCGTGACTTTTATAAAGAATCAAAATGTTTTTGCCAGCATTTGCCCTTACCCTCTGCATACTTCTCCTTATGTCTGATTGGTCATTGCGGGGTCACATGACCACCCCAACCTGCAAGAGAGGCCAGGAAAATGGTGCTCTCGACTCTCGTGATGGGAGGTGGCAAGGGAGAAGGGAGGTAGGGATGGCTGCTGAGTAGATAACCAAGAGTGTCTGCCATGGTTCACCCTCGGAACCCACAAGAAGCCAGATTTTGGAAGTGGTAAGTTTTAAGTCTCAGCAGACATTGAAGAACAGGCTAGATGCCCACTTGGCAAGAGTTACTGCCAAATGGATTTCTGCAGGGAACAGAATTGAGATGGCCTGATAATCGCACTTGGGGTGAATCATGAGTCTAATGGAAGGATACCCTTCATTTTTATTTGATGGCCCCTGGGTTTAGTCTGAGCAGTCTCAGGTTGTACGTGAGCGGCATGAGCTTAGAGTTCACGTCTGGTCGGGTGCACATTAGGAAGGGAACAATGAAACCAACCTCAAGAAAACTGAGCTGGCTGAGAGCATTCAGTGCTTGGTTCTATGTGAAGCAATTTAAGGCTCTGCTTTGATCCATCATGAAAAAGGGGGCAGGTCCACTTTTGCCTTTTTTCTCTTCCTCATGCATCATCTGTATCTGCCTGTTGTGTCCTTGGGACCAAGAAAATGCCTTTATGGTATATACTGCTCAATGCACTTGAACCTGGGATTCCATCGATTAGGACCACCTCTTAGGATGACCTGGGAGGACTCCAGGCACAAATATGAGGGCCGTTGGTGAAGTTCTTTTACATGGGTGGTTTCCTTTAGGTTGATTGTCTCTAAATGTTTTTCGTTGTAGCAATTTGGAGGAGAACTGCTGTGTGCGCCCTCTCTACATTGACTTCCGACAAGATCTGGGCTGGAAATGGGTCCACGAACCTAAGGGCTACTATGCCAACTTCTGCTCAGGCCCCTGCCCCTACCTCCGCAGTGCGGACACAACCCACAGCACGGTACGGGGCGGGGCTCATGCCAGGCGGGGCGCTGGGGCGGAGCCGCCCGGCCACTGGTTCAACTGAATGCGTGAAGGACTGAATGTGGAATGAGCGAATGATGATCCAGGGCGAGTAAAATCCCTTTGTGAAGGTTCTGATCTTGGCACCCTGGCCCGACTCTACTTCGTCACATTGTGCCCTTTAAAATTTCTTCCATGGTTTCCACCAGACTTTAAAATTTGTTCTAAAGCTCTTGTACCATTCTGGAAATTCACGGTCACACCCCACCCTGTATGTCAAAGATGTCTGCACACAGCTAGCGGGGAGTGTTGGGGAAAAGAGGCTTCTACCATCCGTTCAAACACTCTGATAACTCCAGCCTCTTGGATGCAGAAAAGTTACTTTGAAAGATAATGCAAAGCACACAGAAGAAGCTAATATGCAACAATGGGAGGAGAAAGGGAGAAACTAGCTGCTGGCTTTTCTTTCCCTCAAGGGGAATCAAAGCTAGGGCAGTAATTTGTGGAACGTGTTTCCCGATAGCTCATGATTACTGCATCCGGTCTGGGGCCCCACGCTCTGGCGCTTACTGCATGGCCCAAAGCAGCGTTTAGTGAGATCACTTCTCACCAAAGTGGCCAGTCGCAGCTAGGAACACCGATACAGGAGCGTTTCTTAACAGCAGAGAAAATCTCATTATCCCGTTAAAGTCGCCCGATAATTGTTACAAGCTTAACCTGATAATGCTCAAACCGGTACAGATGTTCCCCCAAACCGAAATAGCCTGGCTGGCCAGTCTACCACTCGCCCCGTCTCTGGAGCGGCCCCCAGAACTTGCGGAGGGCTCTCGGCCCGGGGCCTGGCTTGCCAACCTCTAAATGATGTGTCCTCCCCAGGTGCTGGGACTGTACAACACCCTGAATCCCGAAGCCTCTGCCTCACCTTGCTGTGTGCCCCAGGACTTGGAGCCCCTGACCATCCTGTACTATGTCGGGAGGACCCCCAAGGTGGAACAGCTCTCTAACATGGTGGTCAAGTCCTGTAAGTGTAGCTGAGAGCCCGCCTGCGACAGAGAGAGAGGAAAGAGAACCGCCACTGCCTGACTGCCTGCTCCTCGGGACACACAAAAGCAACACTCCTCACCTAGAGGCCTGGAGCCCGCAACCTTCAGCTCCAGGCAAATGGCTGAGACGGATGTTCCCTTTTGGGACATTTCTCCTTCTTGCTGGCTCTGAGAATCACTGTGGTAAAGAAAGTGTGGGTTTGGTTAGGGGAAGGCCCAACTCTTCAGAATACACAGATTTTCTGTGACCTAGACAGACGTGGTGGGGACGGAGGAAGAGGGATGGCGAGTCGGCACCTGACACATGGTGTGGCAATGGATCTGGGAAACCCTAGGGAGGAGGAAGGGCAGAGAACGGCCGGGACAGGGCCAGGCTGGAAGACGCTTCTGAGGTCAGATTGGCTCATCGCTGCCCCACACCTGCTCTAGGGAACCTGGATCACTTTAGACAAGGCAAGCATCTTCCTTCAGGCAGGTTACCTAGACAGTGTCCCAGATTTGTAGCTCATACTCCCTGGGATTAAGGATGAATCTGCTTTTTGCAAATGGTCCTCTCAACATCAGTCAGCACCGAGGGTCATTACAGGGAGAAAATCCAGGTAATGTCGTTCCCGGGCCATCAACTGGATTGGGCCGTATGGACACGCCGAACTCAGAAGCGGAGGGTGGGATGAACGCTCTCCTGCCCGCCCTCTGGGCCCCTCCTCTCGCCTTCTTCCTCGACCGTATTTCCCCTTGGACATCTGGCTAGACGCCGTCCAGGTCAGGGTGCACGTATCTGGATTATGGTCTGTGCAGTCTTGGGGCATTATGGGTTCCCCTCTATCCCCCAAGACCCTGTGTTCATCTGGTGTTCCTGGAAGCAGGTGCTAGAACGGGTGAGGCATGCGGGGAAGCAGCAAATGCGCCACGCGACTTGGCCCCAGACACATAGACTGAGGTATAAAGACAAATACAAATATTACTCTCAAAATCTTTGTATAAATAAATATTTTTGGGGAATCTTGGATCATTTCCATCTTCTGGAAGATTGTTTCTAGAACAGTAAAAAGCCTTTTCTAAGGTGGAAGTCTGACTGGATGAATATCCTTAATCACTCTTTTCTTAATTCCCTGTTCATATCCACTAACTAGAGGGAACGGGAGCCCGGGGCAGGGAATCTCGAGCACACTGCTTAGTGGGAGTCCCCTGGACACCGGTAAACTGCACTGCCTCTGCCATCGGAGGGAGAAGACTCAACTGTTATTGGTGTTCCTTCCTTTCCTTCTCGTGAAGTAGTTTGCTCTCAGACACACACAGAGGCAGTGGCAGTGGCTCAGATGGGCAGAAAGTGTAACTGTGGGCCAAAATCACTCGGGGTGAGCCCTTGTACGTGGAAGTGTGTTGGTTTGTACATTCACTATCCATGAAGAACATCATCATTTTTGAACATCTGATCTCACCCGCCACATCAGTGGAGAATGAGAGAAACTGGCAAATGGCCTAAGAAGACGAGGCTAATTCTGTTATCAGGTTAAGCTCGCCAGGAAACCCTTTACAGACAGAGGGCCTCTTGTCAATGATTTAGGGGTGGGAGAGGGCGGGGAAAGAACAATCCCACAGTTCTGTTTCGAGGTCCCAGATCCCAGAGCAATGCAGAATTCCACTGTGGCGTTGAGGTCCACCTGAAGCAACCATCTGCAATGAGTGAGGAACCACCTAGCGGCTCCCCAAAAACATGTTCCTCTATTGAAATCACCGTGCCATTGGTGAAAAAGTCGATCTGAAGCTAAGATTTGCAGGCCGAAGGGTCTGTGTGGTATGTGTGTGTGTATGTTGATGTATCTTGCTCCTTCTGGAGTTCTCCCGGATTGAACTCCTGACTTTGGTCACTAAGTCTTTCTTTCTCGCTTTGTCCATGCTCAACCAATCCTAAGAGCTTCTCTAAGGCTTTGTCCCCTGCGGTCTTGATCCCGTTGTACTTTGGGGGCTGTGTCCCTGCCCCAAATTCACGGCTCCTGGGATTGTGGTCCATCCTACCCAGGGAAGCTAGTGGGCCTAGAGAGGGGCCAGCCCTGTGGCCATGGGCCATTGCTATCCCAAGCTTCAGAGTCTACTCACTCGTGGCAGCTGTTCCCAAGTTTCAGTGGGCAGGAGAAGCACCCAAGGGTTTACTAAAAATGTGCAACTTCAGGCTGCAGCTCTGGAGGTGTCTTTAGGCCCGGGGGAAGGTCCAGGCTGCCTAAAAGCTCCATTTTGAGCAGCTTATACCTGACATCATGGGTCCTTACTTAAGGCTTAAGGAAGAAAGGAGTACTCTTTCTGACCCTGGAATAAACCTTCCTTCTTATCCAACCTCATAGGACATCACTACAACGTTGGCCTGTGGCTCATCCTAATGAACCGAGGCAATGAGATATGTTTCTTGAAGTATCCCAAAGAAAACAGAACACACTGGGGTTCCAAATGTTCTTTTTATATTAGAGCTCTATTCTTATCTTTACCAGCAGATACAAATATGGACGGGGGTCTGAAGTCCAGTCTCTGCATTCCACATGCCACTTATAGGCACTGCAGAAACTTGAACCATTGTCTGTCTGTCTTAAAAAAAAAAAAAACACACGCTTGTTTTGGGGGAAGGGAGGTAGGGACACGGGGAAATGACACGGTTGTTGGAGGTGGTGGGGGGGGGGGATCGTATGATCTGTTTTGTTTATTACCAAGACTTGGACTTGCCATGAGAAGTCCAGTACAGGAGAGACGACGTGAAAAGTACTTGGTTAAGTGAAGGAGAGATCTGGAGTCCGGCCTCACACCGGATAAGCAAGTGGTGAGTGCAGTAAGAAATCAGGTTGAGGACTCAAATCTGACGGTTACCTAGGGCAATTCCAAGCGGTCTAGTAGGTCTCAAAGGTTTTTTGTCTTTTGGTTTTTAAACTGGGCTCATACCCTCTTATCCTCTCCCACAAGAGCCATATGCTGAGTCTCCCCAAACGTCTCATTTCCTGGTTCTACACATCACTTAGGGAATCATGAAGGAACTCCGATTTGTCTCCCGTTAACCAATTCACAACCAAATTAGCAAACGGTTAAGATGGACCTCAAGCTACTAACCAGAAATCCCATGAATACGTTCTCTCTTCTCCCGCAAAGTGACGGTCTTCATCCCTCACACGCAAACAAGACGCTTCAATGTGCTCAAACCTGTTTTCGTTCGCTAAGAAGTCAATAAAGTCCCTTTGCTCTCTTCCTTGTTGGGTGTCATTCTTCCTTTGGGGTTTCCATGCTGAGTCTATAGCACCCTGTTGTAGAAACCCCAGACTCTGGATCCTCGCCCAGTACTCCCTAGGGCAGCTAAGTCAGTCCTTGGGTGGGCTCTGTAGCCCACCTTTCAACCTCTTCTTCCACAGAAGCCAGAGAGAGGGCCGGGGAAAGGTGAGGGGGCAAGGGAGCAGAGGTCAAGTGGAAAGCCATCAGGGGCTGTGCGGCCTCCTTCTGACGAACTGTTTACGGGTGCAGATCCACTGGCCACTAGAGGACCTGTCTGCTGCGGGCTGACAACGGACACATTTGCACATACGAGCTTCCCAGGTACAGGAGCTGCCCGCGGGGAGCGACCTGGGCCCGCCATCTGCTGAAACCAAATGGAAGAATAAAACCTCTCTTTCCGAGTTCCCATTTCTAAAACAGAGTTTCAAAACTTGCCCAGCAAGGGCGTAAAACACCAAGTTGGCCCCATTTCAGGCTCGTGTGTGAGTACCGATTGTTGGGGGAAATTAGTAAATGGAAAAAAAGAAAATAAAAATAGAATTACTTTATTAATTTTAGAAATCAGTAATTCCAAAGGGTGCCCTTACCATGGCTCATGTGGTCAGCAGCACACCAACTTTTCTCCGCTCTCTGGGAAACTTGTGATGTATGCTTCCCCCTTCCCCCAAACCCTCAGAAAAGGGAAGAACAACTTTGGTAGATACTGTTGTTGGGGTTTTAGGCTTGTAGGAAGTAAAGCTTAATACTGCAATCTGGAAAAGAAGAGGAAGCAAAATGCAAATAGCCAAAGAGCCTCTTTTATATCGTCTCTGTGTGGTAGCAGGAGAGGGACAGAGAAGACCTAAGTAGGTTGGGGGAGGAGGTAAAAGGGGTGAAAGATACATGTGTGCTCTGATGGGGTACATAACGTATCAGTGGAAGGTCCCCACTGCCAAGTTCAATCAAAACCCAGCCGATGTGTTTTCCTGTTGTCTCAGTAAAAGTCTGGAGTGGCTGAATGGCAACAATCTACTGCCACCGCCGCTTGAAGGCTCTGGGGGGGGAGGCAGCAAAAAAAAAAAAAAAAAAAAAAAAAAAAAAAAAACCATGGACCCCTTGCAGCGCCTCCGACACACCCATGGCAGTAGCGGGACAGCAAATAGGTTCTTCCTCAGTGCGGCTGTGGCTCATCTTTTAGTGTGAGCAGGATCTGAAACAAAGAACCAACCGCTAAGTGACCTAAATGAGGACATGGGGTTTCACTTCCTTACAATAACGTCTGGTTTAGTCAGCATTACGGAAGACTAAGGAAGTTGTGGCCAAATAAATGAAGTTCACCTTGAACTGGAAGACCTGTCATTTTAACCACTTTTGTTGGAAACCTTTCTAACGCACTCCGGTTCTGCTGCTGCTTTTTTTGTGTGCTGCTTAGTTTCTTCCCCCTTCTCCCCCCCCCCCCCCACCCCGTAAGAACATTTTATCCCTTTTGCTTCTTAAACAGAAGATGCTAAAATATGTGAATCCTTGCTAGAAGTGTAGGGCCAGCACAATTAGCATTCAGTATCGAACTGCATGGAAACACTGCTCTATGCACACCTCTGAGCGTGTCTAAAACTCTGCCGAACAGCAGGTTGTCAGAATACACTCTGCCTTGTACCCCTGTCCTTATCCCCCATATATGCACCTACATCCCGTCACCTGGTTTAAGACAAAGACATTACCATTACCCCGAGTCCCCTGTGAGGCCCTCCCATTGCCTGCCCATTTCCACTCTCCTCAATTTTGTGTTTATCCTTCCCGTTTGTTTTTTAAAAACAGGTTTATTCACCACATATACTCATATCCCTAAATATATGTCGTTTCGTTTTATGTGGTTTTCAATTTCCCAGTGCTGCTATAACTATTATTACATGTGATCTCAGCACACAGCTGGGAGAATTTCTTCAGTTATATACTTAGGAGCGTAACCGCTGGGTCATGGACACTTGCCTCTTCAACTCTCTAAAAAACGAAGCCGTATTACATTCCAGAGCGGTTGCGCCAGTTCACCCCCTACCCCCACAGCACTGGATGGGCTTCCCCTGCTTCTCTGCCTCACCTACCGGTGGAGGAGGGGTGTTGCCTGAGTTTAAAATATTTGCCAGTCAAGTGTCCTACTGTGGTTCCAATTAGCATTTTCCCCAATTAGGAATGAGGTTGAGGGACGCCTGGGTGGCTCAGTCAGGTTAAGCCTCTGTTGGTTTCTGCTCAGGTCAAGATCTCTCCAGACTTGTGAGATGGAGACCCTCCCCGATGCGCGTTCTCTTTCTCTCAAAATAAATAAGCTTAAAAAAAAAAAAAAAAGGAATGAAGTTGAGCCTCTTTTCAAGTATCTATGGCGCATACATGTTTTTTCTTCTGTGAAATGTCTGGACATGGCTTTTGCTTATTTTCTTACTGAGTTTACTGTTTATTGATTAAAAAAAAAAAAAACCGCTTCAATGAGCTATAAGCCACATACCACACAATTCACCCATTTAATGTGTATAATCCGGTGGCTTTAGTATATTCAGAGTTGTGCATCTCCCACCACAATCACTTCCAGAACATTTTCATTGAAAGAAGGCGAAACCCCATGCCTCTTAGCCATCACTCTCACACATCTCATCCTCCAGCCCCAGGCAACGACTAATCTTTCCAGTCTCTACAGATCTGCCGATTCGTGACATTTCATATGAGTGGAATCACACAATATGTGGTCTTTTGTGTCTGGCTCCTTTCACTTAGCATGATGTTTTCAAGGATCATCATGTTGTAGCATGTAGCAGTACTCTATTCCTTTTTCTTTTTTAAGTTTGTTTACTTATTTTGAGAGAAAGCGAGAGAGTGAGTGGGGGAGGGGCAGAGAGAGAAGGAGAGAAAGAATCCCAAGCAGGCTCTGCACTGTCAGCAGAGCCCGATGCGGGGCTTGAACTCATGAGATGTGAGATCATGACCTGAGCCGAAGTCGAACGCTTAACCGACTGAGCCACCCAGGCATCCCAAGATGGATGGTTTGTTTAAAAAAATTTTTTTGTTAAATAAAAAAATGTTAGATATACACACAAAATAGCATAGTGTAAGACACCTCCACGTTCCATGTTCCCAGCATCTCACTTTGATAATTACCAACATTCTACCATTCTTTTTCTCTCTCCCTCCCCCAGTTTCCTCCCCCTGGAGTACTTCAAAGCAAACCCAAGGTAACACATCATTTCACCTATAAAAACTTCACAATGTATCTCTAATGATATTAAGGGCTTAAAAAAAAAAGAACTACAAAATAAAACAAAAAACCTACAATATCTTTATGGTGTCTTAGAAGTTCTCAATTTGAACAAAGTCAAATTTATCAATCTCCATCTTCACAGTCTGCACTTTTTGGGGCTAATGTAAGAAATCTTTTCCTTACCCCATGGTCATAATGGTATCCTCCTATGATGCTTTATATAAGATGGGACACTTTTTTTTTTTGCCTGTCATTTTTAAGTCTTTAATCCAACCTAAAATTATCTAGAGTGTGAAGCACAGATCTAATTTCATTTTCCCCACACAATAACTAACTATTCTAGTTATTATTGATGGAAAAGTCCATCCTTACCTTCTTTAATGGCAACACCTCTCTGTTATAAACTGTTTTCACATAGGAGACCAGTTTTAGGTTTTCTCTATTCTGTGCCAACACCATGCTCCCTTTTTTTATTAAAAAAATTTTTTTTAAATGTAATCTCTGCCAACGTGGGTCTTGAACTCTCGGCCCCTAGATCAAGAGTCACACGTTCCACCGACTGAGCCAGCCAGGTGCCCCTACCCCATGCTCTCTTAATTACTTTAGTTTGGTAATAATTCTTGGTGTCTAGTAAGACAAGTGACACATGGCCTCTATCTCTCACTCTCATTCTTTTTTTTTTTTTTTTAACGTGTATGTATGTATGTATGTATGTAGAGAGAAATGCGTGCACCAGCTGGGGGAGGGGCAGAGAGAGAGGGAGAGAGAGAATTCCAAGCAGACTCCATGATGTCAATGCAGAGCCCGACGTGGAGCCTGATACCGCAAACTGTGAGATATGTTTCAAGAGTCAGATGCTCAACTGAATGAGCCACCCAGATGCCCCTCACTCTCATTCTTTAGTAGTACGAGGGTTATTCTTGGCCCTTTTCCCTTCCATGTAAACTTTAAAATCAGCTTGTCAAATTAAAAAAAACAACTAACTAATGCCCTCTTAAATCTATCGATCAATTTTGGGACGAACCGACATCTTTACCAAACTGACCTTTGATCTTGGAACATGTACATCTCTCCATTATTTTGGTTTTTAAAGTGATTTTCACTATGTTTTTATAATTTTTAAAATAATAGGTGTCATATTTTTTGTTAAGATTTTTCCTTAGGTACATTATACGTCTTCGTGATTATACTTTTGATACAGAGGGTATCTTTTCCTATAATCACACACTCTATTGCTGATGTACGGAAAGATCATTAAATTCTCTTGTAAAGGTAATAATTTATTTGAATACTCTTTTTGGGTATCTGATGAGACAAATATATTATCTGAGAATATGGACAGATTTGCATCTTCCTTTCTGATTCCCGTGTCATTTCCTTTCCTTATTTTACTTTACGGACTAGGACTTCCAGTACAACACTCAGGAGAAGGGATAGGCTTCCCTTGTCTTGCTTCTCATCTTAAAGGGAATCTTTAAAAGTTTTCCAATGAATAGTGTGATGGCTATTGCTGTCTATTTGTAGAGATACTTCATAATTAGGCTCCCTTCTATTCTTAGTGACCTGGGAATTTTTTTTTAAAGTGATGAATGAATATGCTGAATTTTATCAACTGCTTATTCTGTATCCATTGAGAGGAGCATATGATTCTTTTCCCTTTAATCTGTTACTGTAGTAACTACATTAGTCAATTTTTAAACGTTAAGTAATCCTTGAATCTCTGGAATAAACCTAACTTGATCATGATTTTTTTTTTTTTTTACATTGCTGGACTCAGTTTGCTAATGTTTTATTCGTAATTTTTTCACATTTATATCCACAATTAAGAAGATGTTGTGATTTTAGAATTTTTGTGGGAGGGCTGTCCTGGGTAGGTTTTGCTATTAAGATAGTAAGAGCTGAGAAGTGTTCCCTGTTTTCCTCTATTCTGGAAGAGTTTGTAGAAGGTTGGTATATCTGATCCTTGGATGTCCAGGAAAACCATAAAAACCTGCTGTTGTATTTGTGGAATCATTTTTGTTCTTGGTTAAATTTCCTAATAATTAAAGAATATTAGGGCTTCGTAATTCTTTTTGAGCAAATTCTTCTAAGTTAAATACTACATGTGTATCCATCTCACCAAAGTTTTAAAAAGGTATCAGTACGAAGTTATTCATAATGTTGTCCATCTGTTTAATCTCTGAGGCATATATAATAATGTCTCCATTCATTCCTCTCAATGGTGCTTATTTTCTATTTCATTATTTTCTTCCTTTACCTTTATTATTATGTATTTGTCTTTACTTTTTACTTTCTTTGGACTTATTTTGTTGTGAAATTCTTAGGCCAGATTCTTAGCACATTAACTTTGAGCCTCTACCCTCTCCCTACTATGAATTTAAGTTTTCCTTGAATATTGCTTAGCTACATTCCTCAGGGTTTTGGTGAACGGTATTTTCTAATCATATTATGATTTTTTTTTTTTTTTTTGGTGAGTTAATTCTTAATTTAATCCGACATGTGAGGATTTTCCAGTTATCTTTTTGTTACTGCGTTGTGACCAGGAAAGATGGCCTTCGAAATGTGATTCAAAGCCATATCTGCTAGGTCAAGCCTCTCAACTGTGTGGTTCAAATTTCCTAAAATATAACTGATTTTCAGACTGCTTGATCTACCAATTATTGAGTTATATTAAATCATTCCAATATGAATGTGGGTTTGTCTATTTCTCCTTGTGGTTCTGTTAATTTTTTTGTCCAATACAGTCTTTACAAATATGCATTTTATTTAATTAAAAAAATCAGTAGATAAGCTAGTGAAACTAAATCAACAAAAAAAGGCTAAATGCTTTCTGGTGAATCTTTAGAACTTTTAGCCATAATGTAGTGACCGTCTTTATTTCTTGATATGTTTTTTTTTTTTTTGTCTTAAAATCAATTTTTCTGATAAATATAGCTATATCCCCTGGCATATCTTTTGCCAAACTTTTTCTTTGATTCTTTTTTATATACTTATGTTTTAGATAGGTCTCTTTCAAGCAGCCTAAAAGTGGAGTTTTGAAAATCTAGGCCAACAATATATCCATCTCTGGTTGACCATTTCCTGCACCCCTCTACTGCTACTACCTTGCCCCTGCCTGGTGCAGTAGCCACAGAGATGCTGTTAAATCCAAAATCAGCTCATGCATGACTCTGCCCAGAACCCCAACTCCCACTTCACTCAGAAGGAAGGTGCAAGTCCTTTCGTTGGCCCGTTGGGTCCTTTGTGGTCCGGCCCTCTTTGTCTCTCCAGTCTCATCTACACCCACTCTCCTCGCACCCTACACTGTGGCCCACTGGCCTGCCTGTACTTCCCAAACACGGCAGCCGTGATCCCTCTTCAAGGCACGTGCTCATGCTGTTCCCTCAGCCTGGAATTCCCTTCCCTACATATCCACCGGCTCATTCCCTCACCTCCTTCAGGGCTTTATTCAAATGCTACTCTTCCTGACTGATCGATTTAGAATAGTCACTTTCCCCATTCTCTATGTTTCATGTTTTGTTTTGTTTTGTTTTTTTCACTCTAGAACCCTCACCACTGTCTAATGTACTATTTGGGTTACTTATTTGGTTTGTTGTCTCTCTCTCTCCAATTAAGGATTTGGGGCCGTTTTGTTCACCGCTCTGTGCTATGTGCCTAGTAGTGTTTAGCATATAGTAGATACTCAATAAATACTGTTGAATGAATCAATCTTCTACTTTCACTGGGACATTAGTGCACTCACACTTTTGTAGTTACAAATACTTTGTTATTTCTACTGTCTTAAGTCGTGCTTCCTATTTGTCCCTACTCTTCTTTGTTTTCTTTTCCTCCTTGAAGTTTTATAATCTCTATTCTTTTAGTTGTTACTCTATTTTTGCCTTTGTATATACTGATTATGTAAAGCTGAAATTAATCATCATCTTTAGCTTTTCACTGTACAAGATCAAGTTAGACTACTTTAACTCTCATCATACCGCCTGCCTTGATTAACAAGACTGGTGTTGAATATTTTCATCCCCTCCTTCTTAGCCTCCCAAGAACATTATTATTTTATTATGATATCTGCCCATATTTGTAAACATTCTTTGCTTGTAGTTCCTCTTTGCATTTCAGACCTTCGAAATGTGTATTTTCATGTACCACGAAATGTGGTATTACCTTCCTCTGTTTGAAATATCCATTCTTTATTTTATTTGTTTTTAAATGTAAAGTAAATAAAATTATTTTATGCATTCGATAGTGTATACATTTAGTCAGTTTTTATCTTTTCTAACTTAACATCACAAATTTAATATCAATGACATTTCAAAAGGAAGTTTCAAGATTAAAATGTTAGCTTCTCTAAAAAAACAGACGTTTCACAATAAACATAGATTATTCTGAATTTATATAAAATTAGTATTTATTTAATTTACCAGATACTCAAATCTTTACCTTGTACACTTAAAAAAACAGAATTACTACCTCAGATAATCTAAGATTATTTTAGCCTTTAAGCAACTGATTCTGGTCCCCATGCAGCGCTCTGGTAGATACACAGGGTCCTTTCTATACTCAGTACCTCTACAGGAGCTCCCAAGCAGCCAACATCTCACAATTCAAGTTTAAATACATGATTGTAATGGACATTATTCTCCATCCACACAGAGTTCAACTAATTTCTTTACTAAAGGATTGGATTTGGTATTTCTTTGACACTTTTCTTGGTTGCTTAACCACAGTCTGTGACATTTTAATGCTTTTGGATTTTTTGAGCAAGTTTTTGGCCATACCCTTTGCTCTCACTTTTCTTTGATTACTTTTTTTCATCATGATAAGTGTATTATTTAAGCCCCATCACCTACCTCACCCATCCCTCCATCCACCTCCTCTCTGGTAACCATCAGTTTATTCTCCATAGTGGAGTCTATTTCTTGGTTTGTCTATTTCTCTCTCTTCTTTAATTTTCCTTTGCTCACGAAATATCCATTCTTTAGAATCTTTGCTTTCCTTTTGTGAATTCTTCTGGGTTTTAAATGTTGAAAAATGTCTTCATTTCATCCACATCTTTGAAAGATATTTTCACTTACAATATTTTTCTGACTGGCTGATTATTTTCTCTCATCAGTGGCCACGTAACACTGTAGTTCGGCTTCCACTCTTGCTGTTGAGAAGTATGCTGTCAGTCAAACTGGCATTCCTCTGGAAAGCCTTCTTTGGTCTCCAGGTGCTTTGAACACCTTTTCGTTGTCTTTAGTATTCTAAAGTTTCAGTATGGTGTGTTGAGATGTGGATTTGTTGTGGTTCACTGCAACTGGTGTATCTTTTCATTAGTTTTGGAATATTTTTAATTATTACAGGCTCTAAGAGGACACCTCCTCTTTGCCGAAACCTGGGATTGGACCAGTCTAATGCTCTCCCACCTGAGATATTTTGGCTCCAGTTTTGGTATATTTTTAGCCATTATCCCTTCAACTATTGTCCCGGTCCCATTCTTTTTCTTTCTAGAACTCCAATTATCTGGATATCTATCAGGCCTTCTCACGTGATTTTTAATCATTCTGTCCTGCAGTTCACATAATTTCTTTAAATAAATATAGCTTTGAGTTCACTAAATATCTTTTCAGCTGGGTCTAACCTGCAGTTAAGCCCAGCCATTGATTTCAAAACTTTAGTTACTTATATCTTTGTAATTCTGAAAGTCTACATAGTTCTTTTTCAAATCTGTTTAGTTATAATTTTAATCTTTTGATTTTACTCATACTTTCTACTCCTTCCTTTCATTTCTCTCAACACATGAGAAAATTTATTTTTTATTGTATGTCTGATAATTTCAGTATCTTTGTCTTTGTAGGTCTGATAGTGTCATCTGTTGTTTTTGCTGACTTTTGCTTATGGTGCCATGTTTCCTTATTTGTTTTGTGATTTTTAACTGTGATCACAGTTCTTCGGAATTTATTTGAGGGGCGCTTGGGTGGCTCAGTTGGTTGAGCGTCTGACTTCGGCTCAGGTCGTGATCTCACAGCTTATGAGTTTGAGACTTACGTTGGGCTCTGCGCTGACAGCTCGGAACCTGGAGCCTGTTTCGGATTCTGTGTCTCCCTCTCTCTCTGCCCCTCCCCCAATCACCCTCTGTCTCTCTCAAAAATAAACATTAAAAAAAAATAATTTATTTGAGATTTGAATGAAGGAAGATCCCTCCAGAAAAACTATGCATTATATTAGGTGCCTGGGGCCACTATTAGCTTAGGACCACCTTGGATTAAATTCTCAGTTTCAAGTTTTTCAGGGAACCTAGGGAATGTCAACTCACGCCCAAGCTTACACGAGGGCCAGTTTGTGGTTACAAATGTTCACAGAAGAGTCCCCTACTCCATCTCACTCAGCACCAAGGTCCGAGACAGGCAGTTTTCTTCCAGTGCCTGAGATGGTAAAGGTAAAGTGGGAAGGGAGGGTTTATTTCTGGTTGAACTTTACATGGAGAATACAGCCCTTTGGGCTTCCATCTTTAGGTAAAGGGTCTCCAATTAGACTCTCCACCTGTTTTCCCTGACACCTGCCATGATTCTAGTCCAGAGCTGCTGGGATCTCCACTCCTGCCTGCTGACTTGGTTCTGGGCTGATAAGGGCAGGGACAATACCTAGGACAACCATGTTACTGCCCTCCCCCCCACCCCCTCACGTCCTTTGTGGCCACGATCACAGCCGTGCTCTTTTACGGTAGAATTCTGAAAAACCAGTCACTGAAGCTGCCCGTCTTCTTTTTGGCTTTGATATCCTGACCTGGAAATTTTTTGTTTTGTGTATGTGTATGTGAAATGGCTGTGGATCACACTATTTATACACTCACTTGGCATTTATCAAATAAATGAAGTTACAGCAATATTATTAGGTTAGTTTTAAGTCAACAAGCAACATAGACATAAAATATTAGCAGAACTACCCTTAAAAATCTTGAAGCACCTGTAAAATACATTGTGGTGGTTTGGCAACTGAGTCCAACGAACCCAATCTGTCCTCCAGCTACTGTTCTCCCATTAGCATCATATTAAGTAACTGGCTGGAGCTACTGTAATAGCAAATAAAATTATTTTCAGCACCGTGATCCACACCTGCTGAGGTGAAGTGCACGAGAAGCACCTAGGCACGGAGAACTGCTGTGGGCACCGATCATGCTCATGCTCACTTTGAGGAGTAAGTTCCCTGAGAGGAATGGTGGACAGACTTTCCTAGACCACCAAATCATTGCTTCTTACACCACTTTTGAGGGCAGGGGTCGGGTGGGGGTGGGGGGTCTGTGTCTTGCATGTGTGGTTGGTTTCCTGCGATGCACTCTTTGAAGTGCAGAGACCACGTCTTGCAAATCTTCACAGGACCTGAGCGCCCAGCATTTTGCCATGTACATATTTACATGGAGGCTGCTTGGGAAATACTGGATCGACGGATGTGGGAAATGATCGATAGCAGTGCTCCCTATGGGCAGCAAAAGACTTCCAACTAACAGTACAAACTTGGCCTCTGAAATACCACAGCCTCGTGTGATAAGCAGCAATCCACGCTCCAGATCAGTGCTCCTACTACCCGTCAGCTGTCTTAAGGAAAGGGAAGTAAATTTTCAATGAGATCATCGGACTCAAGGCTTTTCTAGTTGAGAAAAAACAAAGAATGCACCATGACTTCCACACCACTAAAGGAGGCCCAGACCTCAAACAACATGAACATATAACTGGAGCTATTTTTCTCCCTCCAAGGTCTCAAGTGAACAGGAGAAGTAAAATTAAAAGCTTTTTTTTTTTTTTAAATTACCTAAATGCAAAGGCTTTTGTAAATTGTGCCTCTTAGATCTGCCCCTAAGGCCCTTTCCAACTGATCAGAGTGGCCTTGATAGTACCTTCTGGCAACATTCTGGCTTGATGAGAGAGTGAATGAATCCATTTATTTATATCCTGAGTGACATGAGGAGAAAGGGACAGCTGGGGAGCGAGGGCCAACCTGCTGTCCCCTCACCTTCCTGGGCACGGCTCCAGCGTGTAGGAATGAACAACACAGGCACAAGAGCATCAGATCCAGTTCGTGAAACCCTGCCTGGTGACACGGAGGCGCCGGGCACAGCTGCACGGGCTTTGTTCAGAGAAAAGGCAGCCCCGAGCAGCTCTGGAGTGCAGCCACAGGGGACAGGGGAGCGAATTGGCTGACCACAGGAGCACCGAGAGCTCATGCCCTCCCAGGACCTTCTTCATTTCTAGTGAGCAACAGGGCACTCAGTTTCACTCTTGGATGTTAAATGCACCCTGGGTCAAGTGTCCATCTGGGGGACATTTACTTTCTACTTGCAAGTAACTGGAGAACTGAAGTCATATATACAATAAGCTGAATTCTTCCCCCCAAAATGTTCCATAACTTATTTCTGAAAGTATAGTTAACTCCTATCAACCTTTAAACCATGTTCCCCTTATTCTGGTTCATTTTCTTATTACAAAAAAAGCAGTGGGGCGCCTGGGTGGCGCAGTCGGTTAAGCGTCTGACTTCAGCCAGGTCACGATCTCGCGGTCGGTGAGTTCGAGCCCCGCGTCGGGCTCTGGGCTGATGGCTCAGAGCCTGGAGCCTGTTTCCGATTCTGTGTCTCCCTCTCTCTCTGCCCCTCCCCCGTTCATGCTCTATCTCTCTCTGTCCCAAAAATAAATAAACGTTGAAAAAAAAATTAAAAAAAAAAAACAGTAAAATGGGCATGGTAGGGTGACATTGTGGAATAGAAAGAAAGATAGAATGACTTTCAAATGTGACTCAGTGAAAAATGTTTCTTTTTGTAACTCCATTTAGATAGTCAAGGACATACTATTTCACACGTTTGCAGCCTTTTTTTTTTGCATAAGAATACTTAATAACTTCCCTTTTATGAAAATTTCAAAATTGCAAGGCTGATCTAAATCAAAGTTCTTGAGATTTAATTCCATGATCTATGTACATCTAGTTTTTTTTTGTTTTGTGTTTTTAATGTTTAAGAAAGAAAGTATGCGCGAGGGGAGCTGGGGCAGAGAGGGAGGGAGACAGAGGATCCAAAGGCAAGCTCCGCACAGAAAGCAGCGAGCCCAATGCGGGCTCGAACTCCTGAACCACGAGATCATGACCTGAGCCGAAATCAGACACTTAACAAACCAACTGAGCCACTCAGGCGCCCGACATCTATCTAGTTTTGAAGCATAATCCACTTAAGCATATCTGGGATGTGTGTGTGTGTGTGTGTGTGTGTGTGTGTGTGTGTGTGTGCGCGCGCGCACGCACATATAAATTTATATATAAGATGTTTATATACAATGTAAATATATGTGTATATCAATATATATATATTTGTGTATATCAAAAATATATATATATTTTGTGTATATAAAAATATATGTATATAATCTGGATTTATAAAACAAATCACTAAATCATTAAAAGGAAAGTGATATATTTCACAAAAAGTGCATTTACTTTCTTAAAAAGATTTAATTTCTTCATAGAAAGTTCTAATAATGAAGAATGGTAGAGTAACACAAGGATATTTGCTTAAATCTGATTTTTTTTTCTATTTATTGGCCTTCTAATCTTTGGGATTTAAAAATAATGATTACTGTTTTCTGAGCATAGGACAAATACATGCTCACTGTAGAAAGTCTTTGGTGGGGTCTAAGATAGATTTTTATATAGCTTTGAGTTCAAAAGAATTGATAATACAGAGGCATTTTGTCTATTCTAGAATAATAATTTCTAGCCTGATACAAATTCCATCTCATTCCGCCTAGAGTAGACACAGCATTAATTCAAAAAAGATGCTGGACATTGGTTCTCTGCCTAAAGATCAACAGAACAGAGGACTTTGAATTACTTGAGGAAGATAAAGGAAGGGACTCTAGACAACTGACTTTCAAACTTATTTTTAGTAAAAAAATACATGATATATGAATATACACATAAATATCTTTCTGACCTGAACAGAAGTCTCACAAAACAATTCTTACTTTTATCATAGAGGACCCTGGTATTTTTCTTTCTATTCTATCCTGTTCTGTTGCAGGAGGGGTGGAGGGAAGAGAAAGACATGATGGTTATGATCAGGGGTATGCTAGTAAATGTTTACCAACTGGTTCTCTGTGGTAAAACAGAGGCCCCAGCTTTGTGGTGTTGGCTGATTTCCACCACAGCCAAGTTCAAGTAACCAACATGAAGTTGGTGAAAGCAGTGTTGGGAAGACATGCACCACTGGCTCTGGGACGCCTGGTTGGGACCCACTAATTGATCTGATGACCAACTCTTTGGTCATGACCCACAGTTCACAAACCACTGCTCTGGAGTCTAGAGAATCAAACTCATTAGTATTTAACAGGAAACTGAGAGGGGCGAGTAGACATGGTCTCCAGGAGGTACTGAGTGACAGCACCTGTACTCAGGATGACAAGCTGCCTGGGCACTGGTCTGAGGGGAACCTACTCTGGTGCCCACTCTGACCTGGTATCATCTGCCTTCAGCTTCCCCAAAATAGATCATCTTGGGGAAATGAGAAGTATCGAGCAATGACTTTAGGAAAATGCCAGTCTTCCTGAGTTTGTTTCTTTCTTGTAATGTGGGAATAATACTAATGATAATAATTTGTGTGCTTTGGCTAAGGGTCACATAAGATAAACTATATGCAAACATTCTGAAAATTATAAAGGACTCTACAGGGCATAGTCACACAAAAATGGTTCAATTTAACAAAATCTTAATCACGGGCAATTTTAAAATATCATCTGAGCTCATCAATCATTCCCGCCCCCTTGACTCTCCCTTCTGTGGGTCTCTGAGAGTCTGAAATATCCAGGTGCCTCTTAAGGCTGCCTCCTTGGATGGTTCCACTGGCTCTTCTTTCTTCTTTGGCTTTGCTTCCAACCCCTTGCTCCCCGACATTCTTTCCCTCAGATAATTTATCCACTCACAGCTTTAATAGGTAAACTCTACATCTGGCTCACATTTCTCCCTAGCTTTTGAGAAGACTTTTCTCAGTTTAATGTGCAGCCATCATGTCAAATTTGACTTAAAAAACATTTTTTTTAAGTTTTTAAATTTATTTTGAGAGAAAGAGCACAAGCAGAGGAGAGGCAGAGAGGATCCCAAGCAGACTCCCTGCCGTCAGTGCAAAGTCCAATGAGATGCTCGATCCCACAAACTGTGAGATCGTGCCCTTAGCCAAATCAATAGTCGGACACTCAACTGAGTGAGCCATCCAGGTGCCCCCAAATTTGGCTTTTAAAATACTAACAGTGTTATTTGTCCTACTCACCCACAAAACTAGGTACTCTAATTCTATCAACTGCACTCCTAATAGCCCAGTTACCAAGATTTTCTTTTTTTCTTAGAGCCAGCTGCTCAACTGACTGAACTACCCAGGAGCCCCAGCAAGGTTGAATTTAAAGAACTCGCATCCACTTCCCCATTAGCATGGCTGCTATGAAAAAGAGAGAGAGAGAGAGAGAGAGAGAGAGAGAGAGAGAGAAAGAGAGAGAGAGAGAGAAGCAAAGCAAAGCAAAAAGAAAAGAAGTATTAGTGAGGATGTGGAGAAATGGAACTCTTGGGTACTGTTGCTAGGAATGAAAATGGTACAGCTACTATGGAAAAGAATATGGCAGTTCTCCACAAAATTAAAAATGGAATTACTATACAATTCAGCACTTCTACCTCTGGATATACACCCAGAAGAACTGAAAGCAGACTTGAAGAGATATTTGTACACCCACGTTCACAGCAGCAGTATTCCTAACAGTCAGAAGGGAGAAGCAAATCCAGTATCCATTGTCAGAGGGATTAATAAAACGTGATACATACGTACAATAGAGTATTATTCAGCCTTACGGGAAGGAAATGCAGATGTGCCACAACACGGCTGAACCTCGAAGACATTATGCTGAGTGAGATAAGCCAGTCACAAAAAGACAAATACTGTGCGATTCCACTTCCACGTGGTATCTAGAATAGTCAAATTCATCAGGACAGAAAAGAGAACAGGGGCTGCCAGGAGATGGGAGAGAGGAGAATGGGGAGTTATTGTTTAATGAGTAGAGTCTTAGTTTTGCAAAATAAAGTTCCGTGTTGGAAAGGAGTTCTAGAGATGGACGGTGGTGATGGCTGCACAAAAATGCATATGTACTTAATCCACTGAACTGTAACACTTAAAAATGGTTACAGTGGTAAATTCTGTGTTAAATGTAGTTTGCCACAATTAAGAGAGAGAGAGTCAATAACAGTAGATATTGCTCTATCGCTTATTCTGCTGCAGGCATCGTATGAAGTATTTACTGCACACATTGTCTTACTTACCCCTGGTTTGCACAGCTGCAAAGAAGCTAAGGGTTGAAAGTAGGGGAAATCTACGATTTTTATCTACCTAATATCCCTTCCCATCTGCTGTGGTTTCGGCTCCTCTCACCTCCTTTGGAAAACTGCTCCCCACCTGTTCTATTCCAGTCAGGTGATTACCGCCAGACTATAAATGCCAGTGCAATACCCTCTTTTTTTTTTTTTTTTTTTAAATTCCAGTATAGTTAGCATATAGTGTTCTATTAGTTACAGGCATACAGTATCGTCATTCAACAATTTCATGCATTATCCAGCGCGCATCACGACAAGTACACTCCTAAATCCTCTTTACCTATTTCACCCACCTCGTTTCTGGTAACCATCAGTTTGTTCTCTAGAATTAAGAGAGCCTCACACCCTCTTGAGCACAAAAGTTGGCAGGCGATCCGGACCTGGCCTAGGGCCCCACCCCCGGGGCCACAGCAACCGCCATAAGAGGTGGTCCTGTCATCCAAGCCAAGCCAATCACAGCCCTTTCTGGGGACCTCTACGTACTAACGTAGAAACACTCTCTTTACTCTGCGGTCATTGAGCTGGAAAGAATAAGGCTGGAGCTGATGAAACTACTCCCCTCCATATGGGGATGTAGCTGATCTGCCACATGGAAGAAACCACAGAAAGAAGGAAAGAGGGAGGTTAATGAAGTTGTGAAGAGACGTGTAAGGAGATGGAGAAAGATGAGGCAGAGAGGGATGGAGAAAAGGAAAGACCTGACCACACCGGAGGTCCTGGAGCCATCCTAGTTCTCTACAGAAGTCAGCAGACGCACCCCTTCTCTTAGGTGGCTGAGCTGGGATTTGTTACTGTGGTGGCTTCTGGGGGCCACTGACTGGGGCTCATGTGTCAAAATCGTCAGAGTGCAGGTGGAAGCTGAAGTTCTATGGGTGTGAATGAAAGAACAAGCCCCGAGGAAAGAAACACACACAGAAGAGAAAAACTCAAGGGCAGAACTGACTGACGTGTCCCTCAGAAGAAGGGTCACTCCAGTCTTTGGTGAAGCAAGGTGTTAGATAGGCATGTGGCAGGAAACCGATCTTGGAACTGATCTTCTTGATCTTCTAAACAGCACCCATGGAAGGAATATACAAAGTCTCAGCTAAAAAAGGAGGCAAGAAGAAACATTCCTCATGCAATTGCTGGGATAATTAAGTGAGGAAACTCCACGTAAAAACCCCAGCCCTCGGGGCAGAGCAGGTGCTCAATGGAGAGCAGTTCTTGCTCTCATGAGTCTTCAAACTGCAACGACAGGAAGAGGGGACCGGACAATGCGGACGACCACGTGAGAGAACACCACAGGAGTTCAAAGGCTCTTTGTGGTAACTTAAATTTCATCTCTTCAGTGCCTTTCTCTTTAAAACCAGTTGTGCTACATTCACAGTAATCCATGCATTTTCTATACACTAATGATGAAGTAGCAGAATGAGAAATTAAGCAAACCATCCCATTTGTAATTGCACCAAGAACAAGAAGATACGTAGGGATAAATCTAACCAAAGAGGTGAAAGACCTGTACTCTGAACACTGTAATACGCCGATGAAAGACACTGAAGACGACACAAAGAAATGGAAAGACATTCCATGCCCGTGGGCTGGAAGAGCAAATATTGTTAAAATGTCTGTACTACCCAAAGCAATCTACATACTTGAGACAATCACTGTTAAAATACCAAGAGCATTTTTGCAGAACTAGGAGAAATAATCTTAAAATTTGTAGGGAACCACAGAAGACCCCGACAGCCAAGGCAGTCCTGAAAAAGAAGAACAAAACTGGAAGCATCACAATCCCAGATTTCAAGATTTACTACAAAGCTGAAGCACTCAAACAGTGTGGTACCGGCACAAAACAGACACATAGATCAATAGAAGAGAATAGAGGGCCCAGAAATAAACCCAGGATTATATGGTGAATCAATGAACTTATGACAAAGCGGGCAAGAATATGCCATGGGGGAAAAAAGCTAATCTCTCCAACCAATGGTGCCGGGAAAACTGGACAGCCACATGCAAAAGAATGAAACTGGGCCACTTTTTACACCACATACAAAAATAAACTCAAAATGGATTAAAGACCTAAATGTAGACCTGAAACCATTAAAATCCTAGAAGGGAGCAAAGACAGTAATTTCTCTGACATCGGCTGTAGCAATATTTTTCTAGATGTGTCTCCTCAGGCAAGGGAAACAAAGGCAAAAATAAACTATTGGGACTACACAAAAATAAAAAGCCTCTGCACAGCAAAGGAAACAAAACAAAAAGACAACCTACTGAGAAGGAAGAGGATGTCTGCATATGATATATCTGATAGAGTTAATATCCAAAATATATAAAGAATTTATACAACTCAAGATGAAAAAACCTAAATAATCTAATTAAAAATGGGCATAAGACATGAACAGACATTTCTCCAAAGAAGACATACAGATGGCCAACAGACACATGAAAAGATGCTCAACCTCACTTATCATGAGGGACATGGAAATCAAAACTATGAGCTATTACGTCACACCTGTCAGAATCCGAAGCAGGCTCCAGGCTCTGAGCTGTCAGCACAGAGCCCAACATGGGGCTCGAACTCATGAGCCACGAGATCATTACCTGAGCCCAAGTCAGACGCTCAACCGACTGAGCCACCCAGGCACTCCTAAAGGCATTTTTAAAATAGCTTCCTCACTACAAAACAGAAACAAAAACAAGAAACGTAGGGGTACCTGGGTGGCTCAGCTGGTTAAGTGCCTGACTCTTGATTTCAGCTTAGGTCACGACTCAGGGTTCGTGAAAGGGAGCTCCGCTTCAGGCTGCTTGGGATTCTCTCTCTCCCTCCTCACTGCCCCTCTGCTGCTCCCCACGCTCATGCTCAGTCTCAAAAATAAACATAAAAAAAAATTAATCCATGCACAAATTAAAAAAAAAAATCAAATGATAACAAGAGATACGGAGTTAAAAGTCTCTTCTACTCCAGACTCACTACTGGTGTGTGTGCCCTTCTCTGAGCAGAGTCCATGCACATACAAATGTATTTTCCTGCTGCCCTTTTTACACAAATGGGAACGTAACCTCCCGTGGGTTTTTCTGGGTATCTTTTATTTAACAATATATCTCGGAAACTGTTCCATACCAGCATAAACATCTACCTCAGGGCAACTCTTAAGGTAATCCATAGAATTATTCAAATCTGAAGGCATCTTTTTAACGAGGATCACCTTGTGAGATCCCTGTACTGTCCCCCTCTGGTTCCACAGCTTTGTGTAAGGAAAAGTGAAAGAGACCTAGAATCAGTCTGTCATCTTGTTATCGTGCAACCAGGAGATAACAGGAAACAGCTTCTTCCTCTCTTAAAACAAAGGGCCACCCAAGGGGGAGTTCCGATGAAGCAGGAGCCAAATTGTTGAAGCTTAGTATTTGGAGGTACTATTACAAGTGATAGCTCTTTGAATGTTCTGAAAGTTAAAGGGGGAGTTTAACCTCATATTAGCATCATTTAAGAGGCCAAAAAGAGGGCTGTTGGTGAAAAGAAATCTGACCGTGCTTGGGAGTAAGGACAGCTTTGCCACATAGACTCTGATCGTTAGAAAAACAGGAGACAATCAAGCTGACAATGCTACTAATTTTAGAGGCTAAAGCTACTGGAATCTCAGCATACTTACTGAGGACTCAGATGTCAGCTCGCTATCACCACAGAGCAGATGTCCTTTGGATCCTCTGAACTAAAAGCTGGGTTCAACTATCACCCATCCTCCTCTTGTAGAGCTCTTCCTATTGGTTCTGGAAGTACTCCTGAAGAGGTCTGTTCCTTTATACTTACCTTCCGGACCAATCCGTAGAGCCCACTAATCATTTTTTGCTCCTTACGAGATTTTCTAAAATGTACCACCTCGCTGGGTATTACAGCTCACTGAATGCCCACCTCTAACCTGCTATCCCTTATCCCCTCTTTGTCTATGAACAATACAAGAAAGATTAGAGCAGTTTTTCAACTCTTTATGACCTATGTTCTATCAGTCAAGAAGATTCTGTTCAGTTTTACTTGCTGTAGTTTGTTTTACTGAAGCTGTTTTTTCTCACTTTTCCTCCATAAGAAAAGTGATTTATGTTATGGTTTGACCATGTTTTTTTATAACTCATGATTATCTCCCCTCCTCTTTCCCTCTCCTCCCTTCTTGGTATGCATCCCTGTGTATATTAGACACCGAGGTAAGGATTCGCTGTGCCATTTCTCCTCAGTCTTGGCCATCACATGATCCTTTTTCCACCACTAGAAAACCTTTTTTTCTAAATGTCAACATTTTCCATTTTCCAGATCAGAACAATCTTAGCTTCGCAGAATGGTAGTATGGCCTATAGATTATACCAGCCAGGGCGCTCAGGTATTTGATGACGTTGAATCTATCATGTAAAATACGCCCGTTTTTGTCTTTCTCTTAACTTTTAATTTTTGGTTTATTAAAAACAAACCTAAACTAGTGTGGTAGGCAGCCTTTACGATGGCTTCCTGTGACTTCCACGTCCTGGGATCCGGGCCCTTTGTGATCTCTCGAGTATGGACTGACTGGACTTACCGACTCACTTCCAACAAAAAGAACATAGCTAAAGTTATGGGATCTCACCTCCAAGATGAAGTTATAAAGAGACTGTGGCTTCTGCGTGGGTGCTTTCTCACTTTCTCGCGTATTGCTCGCCCGGAGGAGGCAGCTGCCATGTTGTAAGGCAGCTGTAGCAGTTTGCTAGGGCTGTCACAACAAAATGCCACAGCCTGGGTGACTTCAACAACAGAAATTCACCTTCTCATGGTTCAGGAGGCTAGATGTCTAAGGTCAAGGTGTCAGCAGGTTTGGTGGCTCCTGAGGCCTTTCTCCTTGGTTTACGGATGGCCCTTTTTTCCATGTGCCCTCAGAGTCTTCCTCTGTGTAAGTGCATCCCTGGCATGTCCGATTGTGTCCCAACTTTCTTCTTCCTTTAAGGACACCAGTCAGGTTGGAGTAGGGCCACTCTAAGAGCCTCCTTTACACTTAGTCATCACTTTAAAGGCCCTGTGCCCAAATATAGTCACATTCTGAGGTAACGGGGGTTAAGACTTCAACATATGAATGTGGGGGGTCACATTTCAGCCCATAACAGCAGGCCTGTGAAGAGGCCCCAGTGGAAGGAGGCCTGCCAACAGCCACGTGAGTGAACTGGAAGTGGATTTCCCAGATGAGCCTTCAGATGAGCTCCCAGCTCCCACTTGACAGCTTGCCTACAACCTCATCAACAGACCTTCAACCAGAGGTATGCAGCTAAGCTAGGATGCTTGAGCCACAGAAAGTGTAATGTAACAAATGTTTTCGGTTTTAAGCCATGAGTTTGGGGGCAAAGTGAGTTATGTGGCAATAGGTAACTACTTCACCACCAATGACCTCACATAGCAACAAAGAAAAACCCGAGTTAACTGGAATACTTGGGCAAAGAATATTGTGGCCACTTGAACTTTCAGTTAAGTGGGGTTAAGGCCAAATTTTTCTTCAAACCTTGCTGCAAATAAAAAACTTTTTCAATCACTAATGTTTTTTTTTTTTTTTTTTACCAAAATAAGTCTTTGATAACTGGAGATCAAGACTGCTCTGGGTGCCACTTGATAGTAAAAAACATCAACGTTTCCACATGTAGTATCTTATCTAGTTTTCACGGTGACCCCATGACGAAGGCACAGCAGCTATTATTCAAAGTCAGGTGCCAAGCAAACCACCTGACTTACAGCAGGCATTCAAAGACTATTTCTAAATGAATGTTATTTCCATTTTACAGATGATGAAGCTGAACCTGGAGAAGTTAACCAACTGTTTCAGATCACAGCTCCTCGGCGACAGGTATGGTAAAAGAACCTGAGTCCATGATTTTTTCTACTGTATTATGTCACCTTACGTATTTGCTATTTGCATCTTTCTTCCTTAAAGTTATGGGTGAAAACAAACAAACAAACAAACAAACGAACAAACAAACAAACAAACCAATAGATCTGTTGTCAATAGAGACTCATCTCTCAACGGTCCTATAAGCTCCTTGGCCAATGGTCTCTAATGAGTATTGATGCCTTTGCAAATAGTACCGATACTAATGATTCAACAGAACCACTAGAAAACCAATTTAATCATAGGGCTGCATGTCCACATTACACAAACCTTTCAAGTTTTCTGCTCCATCCCCTCTGCTCATCCTCCCCAGCCAAAGATATTCAAGTTTATATTTTTATAGGAAAGGATATTTGTGGAGTATTTTTTTTTCTAATAAAAATTTAACTTGAATGATTTCTCTGGTCTGTTGGCTAAGGCCTTTAAAAATTAATGTCCCAGGAGCCTGTGAAAGTAAATCAGAAGGAAGGAGACCTCACTGCCTTTTAGAATTGGAAAGGTCTGGCCCACAGCCCTGTGAGATCAGGAGATGGGATTAAGCTCTCACATTCTAGTAGTGATTTCAGGACTCTGAAAATTCACAAATGATTAAAAAATTTCAACAGACTGGTGCTGAAGAAGAAAGTAAATTTTATTTGCTCAACAGCCCTATGTGATGGTGCTAGGCTAAGCTACCTTGGCCACAACCAGCTACCTGATTAAAAACCCCACCTCTCTCTCTAGCATTTCTCTACCTCCTATAACATATAGAAGTGTTTTGTCTTGTTTTTGTTTTTTTTTTCCTTTTCTCAAACCAGAGGAGTCTTTGATAGCATCTTGTCCACTCCCTCATTTTGGGGTGAGTTCGTACGGCCACACTTAAAATATATACAGAACCCAAAAACCAAAGCATGCAGTGAAGAAATGGGCAAAAAACATGAATAGACACTTCTCCAAAGAAGATGTCCAGATGGTTAACAGACACATAAAAAAAAATGTGCAACATCATTCATCATCAGAGAAATACAGGGAAATACCAGTCAGAATGGCTAAAATTAACAACTCGGGTAACAACAGATGTTGGCGAGGATGGGGAGACAGAGGATCTCTTTTGCATTGCTACTGGTGGGAATGCAAACTGGTGCAGCCACTCTGGAAAACAGTATGGAGGTTCCTCAAAAAATTAAAAATAGAGCTGCCCTATGACCCAGCAAGTACACTACAAGGTATTTATCCAAGGGATACAGATGTGCTGTTTCAAAGGGACACATGCACCCCAATGTTTACAGTAGCTCTATCGACAATAGCCAAAGTATGGAAAGAGCCCAAATGTCCATCGATGGATGAATGGATAAAGAAGATGTGCACACACACACAATGAAGTACTCGTCGGCAATCAAAAAGAATGAAATCTTGCCATTTGCAGCTATGTGGATGGAACTAGAGGGTACCATGCTAAGTGAAATTAGAGAAAGACAAATATCATATGACTTCACTCATATGAGGACTTTAAGACACACAACAGATGAACGTAAGGGAAGGGAAGCAAAATTAATACAAAAACAGGGAGGGGGACAAAACATAAGAGACTCTTAAATATAGAGAACAGAGGGTTGCTGGAGGGGTTGTGGGGGGGGATGGGCTAAATGGGTAAGGGGCATTAAGGAAGACACTTGCTGGGATGAGCACTGGGTGTTATACATAGGGGATGAATCACTGGAATCTACTAAAATCATTGTTGCACTATATGCTAACTAACTTGGATGTAAATTAAAAATTAATTAATTAAAAATATATAGAACACTGCAGTTTACTGTCTCAACAACACTGGGGCTTGTAAAGGTTATAACAGCTCTGGATTATGCAGGTTGTAAAGTTCACGGAAGATTTCGTATTAGGTTTTCATAAGTTAACCTGTACAAATACCTTTTTATTTTATTTGTGTATTCAATTGAAAGGAAAATATCTTAGACTGTAAGTCTGACCTTTTTTTCTGTGGACTGTACAAATAAAAATGTAATTGTAGTATAGATTTTATTTTTTAGAAGTGACATTTTCTTCTCCTACAATTTGGTAATAGGTTTATTGCATTAAAATAAATGTTGTATTTGGCCATCTCCCAAATCGCTTCTTTTATTTCCAGATGGTAGATCCCGGTAGCAGGAGGACACAAAGCGAATTTTAATATTAAACATACACCTGCTATGGGTCTATGACTCGGCTAAGGAAAGTTGCCTACTTAAAAAAAGAAACATCTCAACACATTTCAAAACGCACTATATTTTAATTAGTCGCTGCTTAACGTGACCAGAGCTCTCCTCTCAGATGGTGGGTCATACGATATTTACTCATGGTGACGAGGCCATCGGTTATCGCTTTCCGTCAACATTTTGAAGGTGACTATGAATTATGATGGGTGTAGAAAGCAACAGCCAGTCTCAGTTTCTCAGCATTCAACACTGCTCTGTTCAGTCAGTCAGCACTGCACTGTCTATCTGGACCGCTGCGGCTCACTACTCAAGGGGGACACTGGTTTCTAAGCGGAAGTAGTATCATGGGCGGTGAGGGCACCAAAAATCACTGCCTAAAAATGCCTACTTCTACTCTCCACCACGAGTCAATGAATTCAGCGGGCCCGGGAAGGGATTTTGAATCGCGCATTTTTGGCAAAAGGTGATTTTTACACGTTTCCACAGTTATGAAGCACCGAGGAAAAATCTAACCCCGTTAGGGAATTCTAGAAACAATAACATTAACATGAGTTTACCAATAAATAGAAACCTACTGAGTATCTGTCCACTGTCTTTTGTCCTGGCATTCAAGATGCTACTCTAAACAAACACACTTAAAAGGTTCAGTTAAAAGATGCTTCATTTTACATTTTTATTTTCTAGGGGGGCTGTGTTGGGATCAGTGAAAAGTAGGTATAAACAAACAACTACATTCTGAAAATGGTCAATTCATAAAGTAACATACACCTGAGTTTGCTACTGAGTCAATTCTAGAAGATGTGTAGTTAAATCGCCTTATTTTTTTAACAGTCAGTAAGCCGTGGATTTAACATCTTTCACTCATTAAAGATAGGTACTCAATTATATGCCTGTTTTCACCCCCACAAAAGTTTCTTCTTCTTTTTTTTTTTAAATAAGCTTTTAATGTTTATTTATTTTTGAGAGAGAGAGAGAGAGACAGTGTGAGCAGGGAAGGGGCAGAGAAAGAGGGAAACACAGAATCTGAAGCAGGCTCCAGGCTCTGAACTGTCAGCAAGGAGCCCGACGCGGGGCTGGAACCCACTCACCGTGAGATCATGACCTGAGTGGAAGTCAGACGCTTAACCGACTGAGCCACCCAGGTGCTCCCCCCACCCCCAACATAAGTTCCTGAGTGAAGGAAGGCACATAGCCCTTGAACACCAGGGAAAAGTTAACAGCAAAAATGGCATGGAGTAACTGTTTCCTCTGAGAAGTCCAATGGACAGAAAGAAGTATAGAACTAGCTATTAAAAACCGCATAATTTACAGCATATAAACAATGCATACTTGATCCTAACACTAGGCAGAGACTGGCTTAGTGAAGGTTAAATCTTACAATAGCAACAGAAACTGACCTTCTGCTCCACATTCACTTACTGAATACCCACCTCATGCCCCACACTGTGAAGAACACTGGTGCCAGAGAGGTGAATAACATAATTCCTGATCCCCCCAGGAGCTTATAATCTAGTGGTAGAGGCCAGCAAGTAAAATAAAATAATATATTTTAGCGAATTCTATGACAGAGGAAGGCAAGGGGTGCTACAGGAGTTGATGGTAAGAAGTGAAAGTGGGCACTGGGGTCAGTGAAGGATTCTGGAAGTGATGACAAGATCTGGAGGCGGAAGCCTGGGCCAGAGTTAGCCAAGAAGAGATGAGAGTTCCACGAAGAAACAGTGTGTACAACGGCATGGGCGTTGGCGACAACGTGGCAAGAAGTTTAGAAAGACCGGAGCGTAAAGGTTCTTGTCGGGGGAGTGGTGGAAAATACGTGCAGAGAAGACAGAAGATGATGCAGGGCTTTGGTGACCCACTGCACTTCGAAGGGGTCTTGCGGAGACTTTTTAGTGGGGAAGCATCATAACTGTTTTTACAGATCACGTAAAGAGCAGCGTGGAGCGTAAGCACAGGATGGGACTGATGGCGAAGAGGTCCACAAGGAAAACACCGTAGCCATTCAAACAAAAGTGCCACGTGTCTGAATTAAGGCAGTGGCAATGAGTGAGACCGGACATAAGGTCTGAGAGGTCTAACGGGAAAAATATAATGATTGAGAACCAGTTAGCCATGTGAGGTGAGGAGACCAGCTAGAAAGATTCTTAGATTTCTGGCTTCACCTCTGATGAAGGTGAATAGGGAGGGGCCGCAGGGCGGGGGGGGGGGTGTCTGAGAGGATGAAGAGTTGAGTTTGGGATGTGCTGGGTTTGAGATGACTGGAAGATATTCGAGAGAGATGTCTAAAGCTGGCTGAAACCTACAGATCCAGAGAGGAGTCTGGGCTGGGGAAGGGCTGCTGCATACGTGTTTGGTGTCTATAGCATCCCCAGAATTGTGTGGTGCACAACCAATCTGGGAAGCCACATGTGACAGCCCTGGCTGAAGGTACAGGTCTGGAATTAGCACAGGTCAAATACAGAGGTCAGCTGAAACTGTGGGACGGTACCAAAGACAGGATTCCAGAGAATGAAAATTCACAAGGAAGCAAAGGATGAAGAGCTTTATAAGAGAGATTACGAAGGGGTTGCCATAGAGGTGAGAAAGGAAAGAGCCAACATTACCAAACACTCACTTCTATTAAAGACCGACACTTTAAATACGTGGATGGGGTGCCTGGGTGGCTCAGTTGGTTAAGCATCCAACTCTTTTTTTTCGAGAGAGAGAGAGCTCAAGTGGGGAGAGACGGGGAGAGAGGGTCTGAAGAGGGCTCTGTGCTGACAGGCTGACAGTAGTGAGCTTGATGTGGGGCTCGAACTCACAAACTGCGAGATCATGACCTGAGCCAAAGTTGGACGCTCAACCAACGGAGGTACCCAGGTGCCCCTTAAGTGTCCAACTCTTGATCTTGGCTCAGGTCACGATCTCCCAGTTCTTGAGTCCGAGCCCCGCATCAGGCTCTGCACTGATGGTGCGGAGACTGCTTGGGATTCTGTCTCTCCTCTCTGCCCCTCCCCCCGCCAAATACATAGATAACTATAAAAAAATTTTAAATATGTGGATTAAATCACTCTAAACCAAGTGATTAAGTAAACCATCCTTACTTATTCCTTTTAAGATGCATTTAAAAAAATGTTTATTTATTTTGAGGGAGAGAGAGTGCGTGTTGTGCGAGTGGGGCAGGAGCAGAGAGAGGGACAGAGAGCATCCCAAGCAGGCTTCACACTGTCAGCACAGCACCCCACACAGGGCTGGATCTCATGAACCGCGAGGTCATGACCTGAGCAGAAATCAAGAGTCAGATGCTTAGCTGACTAAGTAAGCCACCCAAGCGCCCTATTCCTTACAAGATGAGTTATTAGCCATGCTTTTTACTGACATTAGGATTGTCTGGCTAAAATTGATCTTGGTCAGAATTTAATTTCAGCCTTAATATTTCCACCAGGAACTGCTACTTTGTCAAGGTCCTAAAAGTATTTCTTTGCCTGATCCTATTTTCACATTTTTTTTCTCTCACGTATCTCCCATTTGACCTCCGATCCGGTTGTTTCTTGAATTTACTGTTTCATGTTTTACTTGCATTACTGCCTTGAATTCCACGTTGCCTCTGTATCTTCTCAGTAGACATCTAATAATATATACTAACATTTCTCAAAATATAAATTTGTAATCATTCTTTTTTTTTTTTAATTTTTTTTTTAACGTTTATTTATTTTTGAGACAGAGAGAGACAGAGCATGAACAGGGGAGGGGAAGAGAGAGAGGGAGAGACACAGAATCTGAAACAGGCTCCGGGCTCTGAGCTGTCAGCACAGAGCCCGACGCGGGGCTCAAACTCACGGACCGTGAGATCATGACCTGAGCCGAAGTCAGACGCCTAACCGACCGAGCCACCCAGGCGCCCCTGTAATCATTCTTTGCGCCTCACTTTAACATGTGGAATTGTATTTTTCTTTGCATATCTGCTTATTCTCTGAATTAAGGTTAGGGAGCTTGTGGTTTATTTAGTTATTCCTTATGAGAACCTAATCGTGTGCTGAGCATAATTAATCATTTGTAGGAAATTCCTACCTCACCCCCAATGGCCATAAGCAAATGCTAACCATCGGACAGGTGGAAGTGGAAAACAGAAGTTCCACAAAATTTTTTCAAAACTTTAGTCACAAGCCTGGGGTGGTCTGAATAACTGCTTTGGCTCTTAAGCTCAATTTTTAAAACTAGAAGTCAGCTTACCACACATACGAAATTTGTTTTTTGTTTCCCCATGAATGAGATTTAGGAAAGTTGAAAAGTTATTTTCAACTGAGGTTGGTAAACATGAATGTGACAGATTATAGATTTCTACTTCATTTCTCAGAGCATCAAGATGTTACTCAGCATTACGGGAAGAAGAGTTCGTGTCAGAGAAGTTTGAGAAATGCTTGGTGAAAAACAAGTTTGTCTATTGAGGGACGCCTCAGAGGCTTTAATGTACAAATCTGCATTACAGCTCCTTAAAGAAGTGGCATAGCATAAGTGGCATTTCTCAAGTTTATTTGATGACGAAGGCTTGCGTTTTGCAGGGCGCACTCTGGAGAACACTGCTGTGCTTTTACAGATGAGGGCCTTAACCCCAGGGAGGTTGGTGACTTACCCAAGTTCATACGAACAGCAGCAAAGCTGAGAGGAGACTCAGTTCCTCTGCTGTTTAAATCGGGCCTCTTTCCATGATACCGCTAACTTCCTTTTCATTCCACCCGAGCCCTTCGTGGAGAACAGACACAAAACTGATACAGTACTGACCCACGGAAATTCAGACCTCGGGACTGAGAGGTTCCTGCCGCAACAGTGACAAGATGATCTCTCTGGGAGTCTGTCAGCTGCTCTGTGGCCATGGAATTGACTGTGGGGGTGGGAAGGGCACACGGGAGGAGGAACTCCCTGGGATGCTTTAGGATGCTTAAAAGAAAAATGGACTTATGCCGAGGATAATTCCTGGAACAGATGTGAAACCAAATACTTCATATCACAATCCTGCCCCCACCCTCTCCGAAAGGGAAATGAAATAGCAGGATTAACCTGCTCCTCATCAGATCGTGCTTTGTTTCTTTCAAAAATCCCATGACCGGGGCAGATTCTATTTCCTGTTAGTCCCCTTCCCACAGCAAGAGGGGGGAGAGCCCAGGAGGAAGAACAGGCTTTCCTTACCCTCTGCAAGCACCAAGAACACGAGGAATGGTGACCAGAGAGGCACGCGTGACAGTAACTCACATGCTACCACGTGCTGTTACCCGCCCCCAATTTCAGTTGGATTTCTCTGTCCACATGCCATTAGGAAGTAACCTTTTGTAAACGGAACGAACACTTTAGTACACCGATGAATTCTTCAGTTTGGGAAGAGGGAGAAGTTAGAATGAGTTGATTTCTAGGGCTCTATGAAAAAAGCACATACAGACTGAAAAGTGACTCGCTTTTGAAGGGGCATAATATCCACGGTTTGGGAAAGGGACGAATGAAATTTTAAATAAGCTGTAACATCTTGACCATGCAATGTGGGAGCAAAGCAAAAACAGAGCGTACGATATACATAATTATCACGAAGCCAGCTGTGCCATACTTTCAAGTGATTCACTAACCCAAACACCAGACCGTGAGCTCTTCTGTAAGAACCAAAAAGCACCGGAGGTTTCTCGCTGTCTGCACCTAGCAATGAAATGTCGCTCTCCCCGAGGACCTAGCCAGCTACGCCAGGATCTCAGGGGGAGTCAGTAGCGGGTAACTTCTTTTCAGGGCAGGCTTGACTGGCAAGTGTACTTAGCCGGAGAGCTGTGGTGCCCCATGGCAATGAACATCAAGAGCGTCCTGGCATGCCAGGGACTGGGTCACTTGAGGTGTCTCTTAAGAATCACCTTTCAAAGCCAAACCACTTGTTCAGTCGTATCACAAGTGGGCAACGTGACAGTGTGAGGGGAGGAGGGCCTGTGGACGGCAGAATCAGGGGGATTAACAATGGGAGAGAAGCAATTGGTGGCATGGCGAGCCCCATTCCCAGCTGCTCTGTTTTGGATTTGGAGCACGAGGTGAAGCTTAAGGCTCTGCAGCTATAGTTAAGGTCCTCCTTGCTCTGTGCTGACTAAAGCAACAGAAATACTCTGGAGCCTGACACCTTTCCAAACGGGGAAAAAAGGCAAGAGAGGCCAGGCCCAGGGACAGCTGTTGTCACCCAGGCACACCACCTTACTTGGGACCGTAAAAAAACCCCGGGGCAAAGCTGGGCACGGGCATATGTCACACCCAGCACAAAGGGGGCAATTATTTGTCTAATTAGTGAACTGGAGGCAATAAATAAGTACTTCTTAAAAATCTGGCTATCTAAGAAGTAAATACGATCTGGCTGCTTACACCAAAGGCTTTTTGTTTTGTTCTTTACTTTTTAGGTATTGACTATTAACTTTTTAAGATCTGAGATCTATTTCACATACGAGTAACATTCACCAGCTTAAAGTAAACAGCTCAGTGGTCTTTAGTGAAACCATCACCACAATCTAATTTTAGAACATTTTCATTACCCCCAAAAGAAACCCTATGCCTATCGGCAGCCACCCCTCAGCCCCCTCTGCCCACCGAGCCCCAGGCAACCACTGATCTACTTTCTGTCTCTATGGGTTTGCCTATTCCGGGCCCGTCACATAAATAGAACCATTCAGTATGTGGTCTTCTGTGACTGGCTCTACATTTTCAAGGTTTAACCATGCTGTAGCCTGTATCAGTACTTTGTTCTTTTTGATGGCTGAATAGTATTCACTGTATGGATACATCTCATTTTGTTTATCCATTCATTACCCGATAGACAGTTAGGTTGTTTCCGCATTTCGGCTGTTGGGGAATGCTCCAACGAATGTTCGTGTGCAGTTTTTTGGTTTTTTTATTTTTTAATTTTTTTTTTAAGTAGGCTCCGCGCTCCAAGTGGGATTTGAACTCATGACCCTGAGATCCAGAGTTGCACGCTTTACTCATTGAGCCAGCCAGGCGTCCCGGCTACAGTTTTCACGTCGACAGTGTTTTCATTTCTCCTACACATACATTCAGGAGTCACTTGCTGGGTCATAGGGTAACTCTATGTTTAACTGTTTGAGACATTGCCAGGCTCTTTTTCCAGAGCAGTTGCACCCTCTTACATTCTGTCAGCAAAGCACGAGGGTTCCAATCTCTCTGTTCCCTCACCTACACTTGTCAGCTGTCTTCTGACTGCAGCCATTTATTGGGTGTGGAGTGTGGCATCTCACTGTGGTTCTCATTTGACTTCCCCTAATGCCTAATGACACAGTTTTTCAGGTGCTGCGCTGTCAGCGCAGAGCCTGACCTGGGGCCCACGACTCTGGGATCGTGACCCGAGCTGAAATCAAGAGTTGGATGCTCAACCAACTGAGCCGCCCAGGCTCTCCAACCTCCCTCAGTTTTTGAAGCAGCCGTACTGTGAGCTTAGGAAGGCAACGTACGTGAAAAAAATTTAGTATTGTAATGAAGTTAAACTTACAACACAGTTAACCTGCGTAATTTGAGTATACATAATAATTCTGCTACAGAACAATCATTTTTCTCTCCATGGCTCACTTTTTCCATTTTCCTCACTTGCGGGATGACCTCTTGTCCAGGAATATGGGGCTCTCTTGTGTTCTTGAAACCTCCAGGTATCAGGTACGCTCAACTCCCATGTACTAAGAAGCCAGCTCTGGGGCGTTCTAGGGTGAAGGAATGGCGTTCTTCTTGGCAGGGTCAAGAAGCTGGTGTAGAGGGGCCGCAGAAAGGTGGTGGGCTCCATCCCACAGGGGAGGAGACTATGGAAAGAAAATGTGTTGTGAAAGAAACCGATGGATGTTTCTCAACACCCCTTCTCCCCTTCTCCTTCGATAAGAGCAGCTCACCCTGTGTGGCGGGGCAGTGTGCCCAGCCAAGAGACCCCCTCTCCAGACTTGTCTGTTGCTAGGAGAAGTGGCCACGGGGTCCAGGGCTGGCCAACGATGCGTCAGTTGGAACTTCAGGGCTTCCGAGGAAGCTTTTCTTAAAGTGGGTGGTTTTAGCTGGCATCTGTCTTTTGCCCTTCCTCCCAACCCTGCTGCTTGCCTGGAACGTGGACATAACGCCAGTGGGGACAGAACCACCTTGTGACCAAAAAAACAAACGTCAGTGCTTTAGGGTTGGTCGAGCAGAAGAGAGAGGGGCCTGGCTCTGAAGAGCTGTGCTAGCTGTGGACTTCCTGTCTCTGAACTTCTTGACAGGTAAGAAAAATAAACCTTTTACTGATGTAAGCCACTGAAGTTCTGAGTTTCTGTTACCTGCAGGGAATGTTCCCCTGCCCTCCCCCTTTCCCTCCCCCCGCCCCCCTCACTCTGCCCTCTGCTGCCCAGGTCCCAGGCTTCTTGCTCCGACCCCCCTGAAGCTCCTTCTGCCCGTCGAGAACTGCCGCCCCCCAGTGGGGCTTCATGAGGTGCGAAAAGATGACCACCTTCCCCACTCCTCCCCATCGGTGGGAGTGGAGGCTCAGGAGCCACCTTGGTCCTTATCCTCCCCCTTCCCAGGTCTGGCTCTATCCAAACAGGGAATGTTGTTAAAAGGCTGGATTAAAGGCAAGCCCACCTCACCCGCATAAGCCCCCACACTACCAGGGATCCCCCTGCTGGGTGGCTGCAGATAACCACCGGACACTTGAGAGAGGTTCAGGCCGGAGGGCGGGGCCACCAGCCACCTAGCTCCGTTAGGAGAGAAACCTGGGAAAATGGCATCATCTCGAGGGACCTAGTATTTGGACACGATGAGGCAGTGCAGCGTGTTCTGGCAATAGAGCGGCCTGGCTTTGGATTCAGCTCCACCACTGACTGCGTGGCTTGGACAAAGTACCTAACTTCTCTCAGCCTTCGTCTGCTCACATGCAAACTAGATAACAAAGCTACCTTCTTTTGCAGGGTTCAAGAAGATGAAATGTGACGGATCCACAGGGCTTAGCATAGCCCCCGGCATGTAACAAGTGCTCGATAAAAGGACCATTGTTGCTGTCGTTACAGTAGTGAAGGGCAAGGGCTCTGAAGTCACGTTTGGGTTTAAACCCAGCTTCTCCGGCTGTCAGTTACGTGAACTGAGGCTGTTTCCTAGTCTCTGTACCTTAATTTTCCCTAAGTGAGGAAGCGAACTGCTAACTCACTCAACCATGAATACTTGCGGCAGGCCTGCTCTACACCAGGTTTTATGCTGCACCCCGGGTTACGACGGAGAGTTAACACCGATGCGGTCTAGTGAGGCAGACAGACACTGCTGGAAGACTGCAAGGACCTGTAACAAACACCACAAAGGAGCGCTGCAAAGGTCTCTGGAACACGAGGACACATCCTGTCAGAGAGGCCAGAGACAGCAAATGCACCTGAGGGCAGGAGGGGAGCATCAGAGGTGGAACAGCATCTGCAGAAGCTCAGTGGACCCCAGGATGGGGGAAGCTCAGAGGCCAGGCTGCTTAGTGTGGAGAAAGCACAGAGGGAAGGTGGTGTGAGGTCAGGATGAAAGGTAGGCAGGTCATGTAAGGCCTTTTATCTAGTTTTATCTTGATCTTCAGAGTAAAGGTAAGATTTTCTAAAGGGTTTTAAGCCGTGTGTATGCATTTAGGAAAGCTCGGTTCACAGCGATGTGGAGAATGGAGAGGAAGACCAGGATGGCAAGGGCTGATGCTTTGAGCAGCTGGTACAGTAGGTCCAAATGAGACTGTTTGGTGACTCGAGCTTGACTCCTTGCAAATAGGGAGACAGAATCCATGTTTCAAACTAGAGAGTTAAGGGGCGTGTAGGTGACTCAGTCAGTTAAGCCTCTGACTCTTGATTTTGGCTCAGGTCATGATCTCATGGTTTGTGAGTTTGAGTCCCACGTCGGGCTCTGCACGGGCAGTACAGAGCCTGCTTGGGATTCTCTTTCTCTCTCTTTCTCTCAAAATAAATAAACAACCCCCCCCCCCCAAAAAAAGCACAAACTAGAGAGTCAAGTCAATATGAGTTTTGGGGTCACTCTGAGCATCCTCTCCAAAAAAAGGCACAGATGCAGCACACTTGATCCTATAAACAATTTCAGGGGATTCACAGATCAACTAAAGCTACAACCATGGGCCACAGCTCTTAGGTCACACTCCCTGAATTAGACGATAAAGCTTGATAGACTCTTTGACTATATCATGACCCCCTTGTTTTTACTAGTACTTCTTTCCTGAAGGTTATATTCTGCTTGGCACACCTCCTTTCCCTGTTCTCTTATCTCCCTATCCTGACACTAAATGTCCTGAGAGGATGACGCTGAGGGATGAGTCAGTTTTCCTAGTGCCAGGAATAAGAGCTGCCTGATGACCAACAAAACAAGAAAACGGTCTTTGTCCCTTTCATCCATTAGATCCTTATAAAAAAACTCCATCTCTATTCTCATTTATGTAATTGACTCTAGGAGGAAGCAGATGAAAACAGGAGTAAGGAATGGCCTCAGGACTATTTATATCTGGAACCTGTGATGCTCACGGTATTCCTGGATTCGGGCCAGATTTGAGGAGGACGATGGCTTCCCCGACAACAGCAAAGATCAGGTCTCGAGGCTGAAGCACGACATTCACTTAACCCAATATATATATGGCCAGTGTCAGCTGGGAAGGACATCAGCAATGTTTTGTAAGAGTCCTGTAACCCAGGACTATTTAGAGTGGAGTCCCGGATTGGTAATTTGGTAACAGTCTGAGAACTCGTTGTTATTAGTCTACAATGAGACAAATTTAGAATTTGAATGTAGGCAGTTAAAACCTGTTATAGAAAATGGTCAGCAATTTTATGCCTGGTGAATCTAATAATAATGAATTTGAGCTTGTGTGTTAGATGTCCTCTTTTCTTATTTAGTTTCTCTAGTAATTTATTTTTAGTGTATTTTACAAAAGCATCAGTCCGTGCTGGCCTGGACAGGAAAATAACTAGGGCTCCAACACTGAGGGTCTGAAAAGCACAACCGTAGCCAGCTGAAAATTTCCTGATTGTTTCCTCAGCAATACGAATGACTACATGGAAATTTTACTCATTAATACAGAGGACTGGAGATAAGCCCAAATGGACTAGGAGCCACAGAAACATGCGTTTTAGTTCTCAAGGGAATGTCCTCTTCCCAGGCAGCCCATATCTAATGATGAGTCAACATAAAGTATGCATAAAAGTTATATCCTAGCTACCTCACCACAATTCACAACCCTGAAAGGCTGGCTTTATACTCTCTGTGGCACCAACTGAGGCCTTCCTCGTCACTGAGTCACAGCCCAACTTGTCCCACTGTCCAATCCCGTTTCCTTTCATTCCTTTCCCTTCTATAGGAATCAATCTCGGGAGTACTCCCGAATAAACTTCCTGTACACTAATCTCCATTTTAGCATTTGCTTTCTAGGGGACCTAACTTTTGACATTATTTAACAAATGTCCTCAAGGATCATAATGGGAACTAATGACACCATGTGCTTTGAATTGTGACAAATAGTAAGAACTATCATTTACTGAGTACCTACCATGTGCCAAACACTGTACTGGGTGCATTACATAATCTATAGTCTTTCTTAAAATTGTGGTCAAGTACACGTAACGTAAATGGGATTGAATCAGTAATCAAAAACGTTCCAACACACCGAAGTCCAAAACCAGGCCGCTTCACTGGTGAATTCTACCAAACATTTAAAGAATTAACACCAATCTTTCTCAAACTCTTCCAAAATGTAGAAGAGGAGGGAACACTTCCAAAGTCACTGTACAAGGCCAACATCACCCTGATACCAAAACCAGACGAGGATACCCCAAGAAAAGAAAACTGCAGGCCAATAATATCTCTGATGAATGTAAGTGTAAAAATTCTCAACAAAATAGTAGCAAACTCAACTCAGCAGCACCATCCACCTGATGGTGGGATTCATTCCACCCATGCAATGGTGCTGCAACACCCACAAATCAATGTGACACCCCACATCAACAAAATGAAGGATAAACATATGATCATTTCAATTGATGCATAAAAGATTTGACAATTTCAAAACACATTTATGATAAAAACTCTCAACAAAGTGGGTACAGAGGGAACGCACCTCAACACAATACAGGCTATGTAGGACAAGTCCACAGCCAACATCACACTCAGCAGTAAAAAGCTGACAGCTTGTCCTCTAAGATCAGGACAAGGATGCCAACTCTCCCCACTTTTATTCAACACAGTACTAGAAGTCCTAGTGACAGCAATACACAAGAAAAAGAAAGAAAAGGCACCCAAATCAGAAAAGAAGTAAAATGGTCTCTATTAGTAGATGACCTGACATTCATATAGAAAAAGTCCTAAAGACTCCACCCAAAAAAACTGTTACAATAAATGAATTCCATGAAGTTTCACAATACAAAATCAATATACAAAAACCTGTTACTTTTCTTTACACTAACAACAAACTATCAGAAAGAGAAATTAAGAAAATCATTGCATTTTGGGGCACCTGGGTGGCTCAATCGGTTAAGCGCCTGACTTTGTCTCAGGTCATGATCTTGAGGTTCGTGAGTTTGAGCCTGCATCGGGCTCCTCTGCTGTCAGCACGGAGCCTGCTTCAGATCCTCTGTACCATTCTCTCTCTGCCCCTCCCCTTCTTGTGCTCTCTCTCTCTCTCAAAAATAAAATAAACATTAAAACAAATTAAAAAAAAAAAGAAAATAATTGCATTTACAATTATATCAAAGAGAATAAAATACCTAGGAATAATTTAATCAAGGAGGTTAAAGACTACACTGAATACCTATGAGACACTGATGAAAGAAATTGAAGAAGACATAAATAAATGGAAAAATACTGCATGCTCATGGATTGGAAGAACCGCTTTTGTTAAAATGTCCATACCACCCAAAGCAATCTGCAGATTCAATGCTATGCCTATCAAAATTCCAATGGCATTTTTCACAGAAATAGAACAAACAATTCTAAAGACCACAAAGAATCAAAGCAATCTTGACAAAAAAGAACAAAGCTGGAGGCATTATGCTTTCTGACTTCAAGCTATATTATAAAACTATAGTACTCAAAACAGTATGGCATATGGCACTGGCATAAAAACAGACACATAGATCAACAGAACAGAATAGAGAACCCAGAAATAAACCCATGCATAAGTGGTCAGTTAGTGTAGGACAAAGGAGCCAAGAATATACAATGGGGAAAGGACAGTCTCCAATAAATGATGTTAGGAAAACTGGACAGTGACATACAAAAGAATGAAACTGGACCCCTATCTCACACCATACACAAAAATTAACTCAAAAAGTAGATTAAAGACTTGAACGTAAGACCTAAAACCATAAAACTCCTAGAAGAAAACATAGGTGGTAAGCTCTTTGATGTGGGTCTTGGTGATGATATTTTGGATTTGACACCAAAAGCAAAGCCGACAAAAGCAAAAATAAACAAGTGGGACTACATCCAACCAAAAAGCTTCTCTACAGTAAAGAAAAAAACAAAATGAAAAGGCAACCTCCCAAATGGGACAAAAATATTTGCAAATCTTGTATCTGATAGAGGGTTAATACCCAAAATATATAAAGAACTCATACAACTCAGTGGTAAAAACAAACAATCCAATTAAAAATAGCAGAAGAATGGAATAGGTGTTCCTCCAAAGAAGACATACAAATGCTAACAGGTATATGTAAAGGTGCTCAACGTCCCCAATCACCAGGGACATGCAAATCAAAACCACAAGGTGGTATCACTTCACACCTGTTAAGAATGGCTATAATCAAAAAGACAAGAAGTAACAAGTGTTGCACTGTTGGTGGGAATGTAAATTGGTATAGCCACTATGTAAAACTAGAGAGGTTCCTCAAAATATTAAAAATATAACTCTCATACGATCCAGCAATTCCACTTCTAGGTATCTATCCAAAGAAAACAAAAACACTAACTCGTTGCATGTTCACCCTATGTTCATTGCATGATTTACAACAGCCAAAATGTAGAAACAACCTAAGTGTCCGTGGACGGATGAATGAATAAAGAAAATGTGGTACATATACACACTAGAATATTATTCAGTCATAAAAAGAATGAGATCTTGTCATTGAGCTCAACATGGACGGACCTTGAGGGCACCATGCTAAGTAAAATAAGTCAGACAGGGAAAGGCATATACCATATGATCTCACATGTGAAATCTAAAAGGAAACCAAAAAGCCAAGCTCAGAGATACAGAGAACAGATTCACAGTTGCCAGAGGATAGGGGAAAAATTACCCACGTGACTATTTTTAAGTGAATAATCCAGTGGCATTAAGCACATTCACGTTGTGCAATCATCCCTGCCATCCACCTGCAGAACTTTTTTCATCTTAAAAACCTGAAGCTCTGTGCCCATTAAAAAAAACTCCCCATTCTCCCCTCTGGCCAGCATCCAGTAACTACCATTCTGCTTTCTGTCTCTGAATCTGATTGCTCTAGCTACCTCAATAAGTGGAAATTATACAACATTAGTCTTCCTGTGATTGGCTTCTTGTAGTTAGCATAAATCTTCCAGGTTCATCCATGATGTCACATGTGTCAGGACTTCCTTCCTTTTTAAACGCTGAGTAATATTCCATTGTTGGCACACACCACATTTTGTTTATCCATTCATCCACTGATGGGACACTTGGGATGCTTCCACCTTTAGGCTATTGTGAATAATGCTGCTATGAACCTGAGTGTACAAATATCCAGTCACGGCCCTGCTTTCAGTTCTTTTGGGGTATACATCCAGAAGTGGAATTTCTGAATTGTATCGTCTTTCTATTTTTACAGTTTTTAGAAAACACCATACTATGGCACTGAACTTGAAGCAAGAGTAAGGAGGGAAAGTAGGAGACAAGGATTGAGAGAACTTGTTTTGTTTTTGAGAACACTGTACAATATAAGTAACGTATTACATGACTCCAGAACCACGATGATACATCTTACACTACACATAATACTAGACAGATCTCTAAGATCTCTGTGTTGTCCAGTTCAGGTATTACATAATTTAAGAGAAGCCTAAAAAATGCATGGAGAATTCAGAAAGGAATAAAAAAGACAGTTTAGTGCTCAAAAGCGAAACCTGATCGGTGTTATGAGGTCAAAGACTTCCAATGAGTTGATATAGAGGGAAAAACGCTGAAGGAGGATCCTTTTCAAATAAACTAAGTCTCATTTTACGGGAACCTTTGCTCCCTTAGAATAAGATCCTTGGATGTGGTCTAACATTTGAATTCTGCATCGTAATTACAAGGTAGGTTTATAGTATGGTCACGAATGTGTAAGAGGTTGTAACCTGAAGGGCAGCGGTGGCTCCTTCTCTGTTTTAGAGGAAGTAGTTTTACAATATTGCAAGAAACAGGCTAGAAATACTGCAGTAGGTAAATTATAAGGAAGGTTCTTCTGATTTTTCAGATTGCTTAATAAAAAAAAAAAAATGCATTATAGGAGCGCCTGGGTGGCTCAGTCAGTTGAGTGTCCGGATCTTGTGGTTCACAGGTTCGAGCCCCATATCGGGCTCTGCACTGACAGCACAGAGCCTGCTTACGACTCTGTTTCCCTCGCTCTCTGCCCCTCCCCCACTTGCTCTCTATCTCTCTCTCAAAATAAATAAAAATAAACTTTAAAAAAATAGTAAAAAATAACAAAATGCATTATTTATGAAATTTAAGGTTAATGCATTTTAACTTGAGGTTAAGCATTTTCTTGAAACCAGAAGAACAGGGGGGACATAGGTTACGTTTCAGAAAAATTTTATGTGTTTTATGTATTCTTTTCTTTAGGGCTGGTATTACAAGGTAATGAGGCATTTTGGATGTTGCTAGGGATTCCAGAAACATACAGAACGTAATCCCGCCCTCACGGAAGTTACAGTCTTATTGGGGACAATTTACCCAAGAAGTAAGTAGGATAAAAGATGACAAAAATACAGTGGAGTGCCAAACTTTGTCTTATAAATTGTAAGTGCTGTAGGGATTTTAAAAATGGCAAGATGAATCTAATTATATGAATACAGATTATTGGACAAACCTGAACTGGAAACTTAGAGGATAAGAAGGATTTGTATATGTGGACAGGTGTTTGCAGAAATATGAAAATTCACTCATTCATATATTCAATCAGAATTTTGTAAGTCCCTTCTATGGGCTGGGCACTGCGGTAGGTCCCAGAATTTCAGAATCAAATTGGAACTCCTCCTTGCCCTCTAGAGAATTACGGCCCTAGTGGGGGAACCGTCAGGTCATCCAGAAAGATACTAGAGTGTCATAAATGTCACAGTAGATACAAGTCAGTGCTCAGTGCAGTCAAATACCATCTAGCTCATACTGGGGGTGGGAGTGGGGGAGGGTTGGAAAGGAGAAAGGACAAATAGCAATTAGCCACATTGGGGGGAAGCAGGCAAGAGGAGGCATATGGTGCTTGGGCAGAGGAAACTAGATGTGAATAAAGGAACAGAGAGTGAACGTGCCGTATGATGGGTGAGAAAACCGCTTAGCTCTGCAGTTTTGACGAGATGGTTCCTCTGCCACCTGCTTTCCAAAGCATATCCGCGCATCTTCACGTGTAGATGAGGCGTCTGGGTCCCTGCCCAAGAGCAAGACGAGCCCTTACAAGCAATCAACCGAGAGGAGTTACACTTAGGATTGTCTAAGCCACATGCGATCCATCCAATCCTCTACAGAATCACTGCCTTACCCTTGGGTTTTGTCGGACCAGAAAGAGACTTGGACTGTAATAGTCTTGTCCCTCACAAAACGGTTTTCGTTGACTTGCACTGATGTGTGTTGACGTCCTGTAGCTCACGCCAAGAAGTAGCCCCTTGAAGCACACTGCTGTGTTGGGAGGGCACTCTTACTTCTTTCGGTGTCCTCTCTCTAAAGCATATGAACTACTTCTTGGAGAATAAGAGCCAGGAAAAAGCTTCATTTGCCTCCAGAGTATAGCTTCCTTTTTGAAAATGAGAACTATATACCCTGATTTTTCTTGTTTCCCTTTTTGTCTCGATGGTTAAGAGACTCAGAACCAAATTTAACCTTGATCACAGTAATTTTATTTCATCTTGTATTTGAAAAATTGGAAATATCTTGACTTTTGGACTGGATCCTCCTTTTATGTTTTGTTATTTTACTGCATGTGGCTTTCTATTTTAAGACTCTATGGTAGGGATGGAAAGTATGTTGTACCTGCTAGCTACAATGCCACCTCAAGACAGGGGTCAGAAGTGCCGAAGCTGGCCGCTTTGTATCACGCAGTCATGCGATCCTAGCAGAGGGCTGGCATTTGTCCGCAAGGGGGCATTTGCCACCTTCAGTTCTGCACACCAGGGGCATGTCTCGGAATGAATGAAGGAATGCAGAGTATTCTAATTCTGTCCTTTGAAAGGTGGATGTAACAAGTGGAGAGAGAAACAACCACACGGAGGGAGGTGGAATCTCGAATACGGCAGAGTTGCTAACCTGGAAAACAGTGGAGGCCAGCCACCGAGGGGACAGCAGACGACCTGGTATCAGGGATGGACTAACAGATTTGCTGTTTAGCCACTACAACTGCTAATTCTCCCAAATAAGGTGGCAGGTTTTTTTTTTTTTTTAATTTTGTTTAACATTTATTTATTTATTAAAAAAAAATTTTTTTTAACGTTTATCATTTTTGAGAGACAGAGAGAGACAGAGCATGAGCAGGGAAGGGGCAGAGAGAAGGAGACACAGAATCCGAAGCAGTCTCCAGGCTCTGAGCCGTCAGCACAGAGCCGGACGCAGGGCTCGAACCCACGAACTGCGAGATCATGACCCAAGCTGAAGTGGGATACTCAGCCGACTGAGCCACCCAGGCACCCCCAGTGTTTATTTATTTTTGAGAGACAGGGAGAGACAGAGTGCAAGCAGGGGAGGGGCAGAGAGAGAGAGGGAGACACAGAATCCGAAGCAGGCTCCAGGATGTGAGCTTTCAGTGGGGCTCAAACTCAGGGACCATAAGATCATGACCTGAGCCGAAGGTGGATGCTTAACTGACTGAACCACTCAAACGCCCCAAGGTTGCAAGTTTTTATGAGGTCCAGCCCCTGAGACTGATTGTTCCTTATGCTTATGTACAGTAACTTTCCTTAAAGAGGTAAACTGAGGGTGCCTCTCTTTGATAATCAAAAGGCTATTGCAGATGACTCAAATTCTCTGCGTAAACAGAGGAGGATAAGGATATGTACATACACACAACGGCAATTTACATTGGAGAACAGTAGAAAAGATGACTAAACACCGAAGGCCTGCAAGGGTCATATTTCTAAAAACGAGCGGCGATGTCAAGATTCCATGTTCCAATGTCTGATCAACTACAAACAATTCACTCATTAAAAAAACAAAACAAAAAAGCTAAACTCTTGTCAAATTCTAAAACATCTTCATTTGGGTTTGTCTCATGAACAAACATGTCTTAATGAGAAGTGAATGGAAGGCGGAAAAAACCCTCAGTCACTTTTCAGTCCAGTTGAATATAAAACGCAGTGATTCTTCTTCCTGATAACCACAAACACATAAATAACAGTAAAATAGAAACTTCTAAGCAGCCGACCTCTTTACTTCATCTCGCCATCTTACAGCCAGGTTGGCTTCCCAAGTTACATCCTTAGTTTGTACTGGGGAAACATGCTTTGTTTTCTTGATGTAGCTAAGGGGACATTACGCGTGTTCAAGCAGTTCCTCTCTGGTATCAGGTAACCGCTTAGCCGGGATTTAGGTTTAGGGAAGAGGGCTCCTGATACCTATGTTAGAGTCCTGTCTGGAAATACTTGTGTGTTCCAAAGAGGAGAATACAAAGAAGTAGGAGACGCTATTGTTCCACTTTTACCAGCGAAGCTCTTCATTCGGAGGACAAGAGAATCCGAGTCTTTCTCTTTATAATTTCAAGGAATAAAGCATAAATATCCGCACAGATCATGCCAACGGGGCAATGCACATCAAGTCACCGTTCTCCACGTCCTACACTTACCCACCCACACACTTTGGGGCCCAGTACACTCTACAGATCAGGCGAGCAGCGTTGTAAATATTTCCATGCACAAAGCTTGCTGTTTCCAAAGACAGGCATGGCTTAGCATGCCATTTCTTTCTTTAGAACTTTTAGGAGCAATTATGACCTGGGGATAGAAGGATGGTAAAGCAAAGGTATGTGCCTGTAACAAGCATTTCATTGAAATTAGCAGCAAGATGTGTGGGTTCATGGGATGGATAACCACAGAGTATAGATTGATAACTTGTAGCGATAAGTAGAAAAACTTACAAAGTAAGGCAATGCTATGCTGGTTACCTGCCCAGTTCAGGAATACAAGAATAAACAGGATCTTTTCCCACCCAAAGTGAACGGATATTACACAGGACAATACGAATCTGCAGCAAGAGGCAGTGGTAGGTACAAGCCTCACAATCCAGGGTGCCAAGCATTTTTTCCAGGAGGTGTGTGCGCTTCTGTAACATAAATGTAATTTGAGAAAGGGGCCGCTGCGCTTTCCTTGTCTCTTTCTAACAAAGTAGTAATTGTTAACAATTGAAGAATCATCACTCCTCTCTTGGCAGTTTGCCAGCTCAGCAAGAGACAGTATCAATTTTCAGATCTTATCTTTCTTAGTGGTCCACTTCTTAATCCATTTCAGGAATAGAGTTCCCTGGTTTTCTTTAAGGCAAATGAACCCCCTTAGAGGACCATGGAAGTGTTCCCCTCCATCCCCCCCCAAACTGAAAGCCAGCTTGTTTCCTCCCCCACTTCCAACCAGGTTGTTCTGCTACGCTTGGGTTTTGTTTCTGAATGTAGAAACAGTTACTAAATGAAAAGAAGAGGCCTCGGGACAGGAAAGCATGAAATTTCAATGGCTGACAGCCAGGCGACTTTGCCATGGAGAGGGATCCACATCCTTCATGTGTGGCTGCAGCTAGATTAAGGCTAGCACCACACACACCGTTAAAACACCACTTATACAACACGGCCTATAATGAAGTGAGTGCTGTGACCAGTTGCTTAGAACTTAGTGGTATAAACCTAATTGATGGAGATTTTTTTTCCCTGGCTCCTCGCACTGCACAGTAAAGACATTCACTCTGTTGATGTTTGTTCTAAGGGTGTACAAGTTGGGTATGGTATGGTTAAGTCAGTGTGGCTCTGGAGGAGATGAGAACAAGGCTTGGCAGGGGCAAGCTGATTATACTCGGCGTCCCAGAGAGAAGGTCACTGCGTGCCACACGGGGTCACAGAGGAAAACACCAGTGTGGTCAGGAGACAGAAGACAGGAGTGAGGAGAAAGCCGAGGCCATAACCTTACTTGGGATTTCCCTGGGAAAGGCAAGGCAGAGCAGGGTAAACAGCTTAAGGCTGGCTCGTGTTAAGGATTCTGGTGGGCTACGGGCTCCAGCAGTGCTCTCTAGTTGTACCTGGCCCTGGAGCAATCTGGGGCAAGGGAAATGTGGGTGTTCCATGTGAGAGTTAGATAAGGAGGCGGTTGGGGATATAAACTTGGGACTGGTTCGCTTCCATTTGAAAGGCATACTCGTGGGCAAGTTGTTATGATCTCTAGGAATTAGCTAGCCCTGGGAGGGGCAGTTTCTCTCTGGCTCGGTGAGGCCCCAAATGTCAAAGCATCGAGAATACAGAAAACGTAGTTAACTGGCTCTGTGACGAAGGGATGCCAAACAGACAATACAGAATCTAAGAAGACGCAAAATAATGTATCTATTTAAATACGACCCTTGCCTGGGGCAGCATAGTGGGGGTCTTAGAAAGTCTGAGTCCCCAGCATGCTTTAGTGCAGCTCCTTCGTTCTTTGATCAGGACAACTGATGTTTTCTGTCTTAGATAACATGCTATGCAAACATACTTCAATCCTCGCATCTAACCTGCCTGCCTCCCTAACCCCATATATGAGGAGGCTCTAGGATCATTACAGCTCGTGATAACATTCGTCTATGACTGTGGTTTAAGGGACCTCTGGCCTGAGCAGTGATCGTGCCTCTACTGCATTCACAGCAAGGAGAAAACAAGCATCCGGGTGATGGGACACGGACGCTGGGGTTCTGCCTCCTCACTTTGTGAACTACGTATTTCTCCTATTCAGGGAGAGGCAGCCCATGGCCATCTGACACCTACCACCTGCCAGGCTGGTGGGCCTGCCTCCGGAGCCTCCCAGCTGGTCGTGCTGCACCATGGCAGCCTGGTCTTCTGAGGCCCCCTGACCCACTCTGCGTCGAGGCCGTGCACGCTTGGCATGAGGTCTTACCGCCTCAGCTAACTACAAAGTACAGCATCACCCTCCCTAGCTTATGTGCCGCTCAGGCTCAGCAGGGCTGTGTTTGCAAGAGATTTAAGTGTTGAGAGATGGGCTCTTTCCCAAGGCTTCTCTCCTGATGATCCTACTTTGCCATGTAATGTTCTGGGTGGACTGTAAGGGATACTAATGAAATAGGTTCAAGGAAAGTGATATTACAACGGCGGCAGGGTCCAAGTCTCACAGTCCTGGAAGCCGATGGGACATTAGTGCTTCTTGGCAGGCCATCGGTTTAGTTTGGAGCTTGATGTCGCATTCATTCTCCTGGCTGCCAGTCTCCTCAAGGAAATATTGACCTTCTCGTTTTAGTTTTCTATATTTCATTAGTTGTTCATCATTGGATATCAGAATTAAAGGCCCATTGGCCAAGTATTACCAATAGAACTCGAGTTGTTTTCAGTTTTTCTGGTACATTTTGGTAGATGACCAAGCCATGGATTTGGTGTTCCCTTCTCTCTTCTCATTCCTTTTTGGAAAGAGTTTAGATGGGCTGGGGAAAGATATTTGAAGCTCTCTGATCCAATGTAAATGAATCCTGTGGTGGGTAAATAATTTTCCTCCCTCCTTTGCTCTCCTGGGGTATTTTGATGAATAATGCTTCTCAAATAAGCTTGTAAGTATTCCCCCAGAGGTAAGAAGGGTATTAAGCTCATAGCAGGTGTGCCATTAATGCTTCAGTGTGTAGGGTAGAGCAAAGAGGAAAGGAATCATCAAAACCTTGTGGTTTCAGAGAATTTTCTGGAAAGTTTTGAAGGCCACAGCTGGGAACAAAATACTGTGGGGCAGCGCTGGTGAAGTGTGGGTACAGCCTCACAAGATCAAGTCAGGCCGTCCCTTCAATGTCAGATTTCTACGGATGGGTGGTAGGCTGGGATTTACGGTTTGTTTTGTGGCCAGTTATAGCACATGCTGATCTTAACTCAGACACACAGCATAATTACTCACTCAACCTCACCCCCCAAAAATTATTTTTTAATTTTCTTCCTTCCTGCCTCCCATTATTTGAAAGTCCAGTTCACAAACTACACAACTCTAGTCTAAAAGCCTTCTTTAAAATAATAAATATCACTGAGAACATTCTCTTTAGAGGCTATTGCGATGAACTTCAAATATCATTCTCTCCAATGTATTCTGTTACACTTTACCTGTGATAACTCAATTATAGCTTTAGTTTCTTTCTTTGACTGGCCTCAATGCCCCATGGTTTTAAACAAAACCCTCCAGAATAGTGAGGAAATTTCTTACTGCCACAGCGCCACCTACTGGCAGGCTATTACAGAAGCAAGCTAGGAGTAGCTTAACTTTGACCCACAGTTTGGAGACTCCTGAGCTCTGGTTTTACAAAATGCCAATTTCCTTGTCATTTTGAGAAACTATCGCTTCTCTTGATAGCTAGTAAGCCTCTTGCTGTGGCATAAAGTCAGCAAGTTATAATAAAAAAATATGCTCTTATTCTTACTGTTACCTTAAATTGGCCCTGACTTCACCGACTTTGATTTTCTCTGTCCTATAACTGTAGCAAGGGCTCCAGATTGTGTGGGCAAGGGTTTGGATCTGGCGAAAATAACCTGGGGAGCTTCCAAAGGTCCTGAAAAATGTAAAAAAAAAAAACAACAAAAAAACAAAAAAAAAATCCCTACTTAACACTTTATTTGATCTTGGTGAAAGGACAAGAGGTCAAATCTAAAACTAGGTTTCAGGATAGGACAAAAACCAGACAGAAGACTAGCCAGGGACACCAGGCCCAGAAAAGCGCCTCGTATCTAGCATTAGGTGGCGGGCGACAGAAGGAACCAAAGAAGGAAAGAGAAGGCTGAGAAATACATTGAACATAAAGAAAGGAGAAAACACCTCTGTGTATTTCAAGAAAACAAAACAAAACAAGGCTTTAGGGGATCACTGTTTGCCCAGATGCTGATGCTCCATTTCCGGCCAAACACCAAACCTGTGCCCTTTGCTTTCTAACACCATAAGAGTACGTAAACCCAAATTCTTATCCCTCTGGCTCTGGGAAGAGAAGAACGTTTTGGGAGTAACAAAGGATGTGAGACACTAGGGCAAGCATCTTAAGAGCTTTATTCATTTTCACTATTAACTTCTTATATTCCAGATCCATCCAGGATCTATAACAACTAGATAACGCTTGGTGAAAAGAATAAGAATCTGATAATAAAAAGAGATCATTCTGCTGAGAATTGCCCAGCAAATCATTTCGCTTGAAAGTTAAAGTGACTTCTAGATCCTCAGAGTTTAAGGTCCGCTGGGTTTACTTTCTATTAAAGTAAGTTCCTTTGTCTTGTATTACAGGGAGGCAGGGAGGTGGGCGGGCAGAGGCACACTGATGGGCTGCTGCCCCAGCCCCATGCAAACAAGGAGGATAAAGCTAAAATGTATGTTTTATCAAGGCCCCAAATAGCAAATATTTAACAAGGACACTGTTGCTCACTTCTTGTAAATGAAATCCAGCATTGGTGTTCAAAGAATCTTTCCACCAACTCCAGACCAGTAAGAGCTTTTTAAACAAAACAAAACAAAACAAAACAAACAAACTGGGGTGGGGGGCAGATAGAGGCCGGGCTCCAGGACAGAAGAGGCGTAGGCAGAAGCTAGGGCCAGGGATGAGGGCAGCTGGTATGGCCTCAGACCTTGCAAGAATGGTAGTTTACGCTATGAAGTCCGCATGAGAGAAATGCCAGTTATCTAATCTGGTACTCTCTGCTATTTTAGTTCCCCATCACCACTTCTAAACTCCAGAACGCCATGGTTATAAAGAACGAAGGCCAATGGCTTTGGCTTTGAGCCAAAGGCCCTCGCTCTAGCTTCCTTCTCAAATTTCCAAATTTGCTGACTCTACGTCTTGCCTCCCATAGCAAACTCAGAATATATAGCCTGAGGTAGGGAAGTCAAGGAAAAAGTCACATTCATGGAGCATTCCAGACCTTTTGCTAGCAGCTTTCATGTCCACTACCTCATTTAACATCCACACTTAAAAGACTGTCACTAGGTCACCATCAGTGGGGAAGGATTCTGAGTTGTTTTTCAACAGAGCCCTGGGATGAACCAGTATCTCAGTCAGGCGCCCAAGGAACAAAGTCACACAGCTTTAAGACCTGGTTGGCTAGACTTGCAGAAGAGTCAAGGGGCCAGGAAACAGACTTTTGCTATATTCGTGGACTCAATAATACCATGTTTAACCAACTGAGTTAACTGGACCAGACAGGGGCTAAATACCTTTCAAAGTCAGCGTAGCGATTCCTGTAGAGGCACAAACTTCCTATCTCTGAGAGCCATATAACTGACTTATTACAGGGGCTACTCTCCCTTCTTCTGGGTTTAAAGAAAAATGTCTCTAATAGCTACCTAACCTTTTTATAGGACAGCCTTCTGAACCCCTAGACTAACACCTTTAAATCTGTGTGTCATACAGAAAAACGCATGATTTGTAGCTGAAACACTCAAGTGCCAGGTAGTTACTTACGAGCTGTATAAATAACTCTAACAGGGTTAGTTACTATTATACCGCTAAGGCAAAAACGTTTATTGGGAAGTGTGGAAAATGCCTGAGACTCGTGTACCAAGTTCATCAGTGTTTCTTTAACTGAGGATCGGGAACACCAGGAAAATCACAGACTAGAAATGAATTCAAGGCACTTGAGAGGTCCAGAGTCAATGGAGATAAAAGCAGTGAACAGCTGGCTACCTAAACAAGGCGAAAAAAAATAATGCACTTGTCTTAAAGTAGAAGCAGAGGGAAAAGGGAGATACTAGAATCCGGGGATTCTATTATACAATATACAGTATACAACCTTTATATAACTAATATACAACTTTTCTCTTTGTTCTGCGGTTTTAGGCTGACGCTGCGTTCATTACAATGATTACAAAATCTCTAACACATAACTTCAGCAGTCAATAAATATTAATTCATAAGCGAGATGCTGAGAGTATGACCCACCTGGACCCTCAAATTTCCAACTTCCCTGGCCAGAGTCTATGCAGAACATTCAGTTTTGTACTTAATGTGTTAGTTAGACCTGCAAATACCAGTAGGCAGGTTTCCTGGATCTCCTATGCTTTGCAAACCTCTCTGGCTGCAGCAGTTTGTGGACAGATATATTCAGCTGTGCATACAGTGCACAGTTCTCCCGGCCGCCCACTTCCCAGGCTGCGCCACTTCCAGGGGGAAATGTTCATTCCTTAAAAATAACTACCATATCCTAGTCATTCTTTTTGGGGGGAGGGGAGGGGCAAGTAGATACCCATCAACTATTTCTTGAATTCGGGTTCTAAAATATTAAGCAGAGAACGAAGTCTTTATACTCTTACAACCTGATGTGGGTGTGGTTATAGAGCTTTTCTCTATATATGGCTTCCTTGAACCCCACAGTAAGCCGGAGGTGTGCGTAATTCTCCCTGTGATACAGTCTAACCAGGCTTCTTAGAGATCTGGCATCATGTTAAGGTGTATTATGTTGCACGCACACCCCTCATCCCTTGGCTCTAGACTCCCTGACGGCTCCTTATTGCACTCAGGACCAAGTTCCCTACACGGCTCGCAAACCAGCCCTGCTACCTCCGTGACCTCTCTCTTGCTGCTCCCTGCTCGTGCCCTAGTCCCCTGCCACAGTGACACACGAGGGCTCCCAGAACACGGGGCATTTTCACCCCGCCCCCGACTGTGCAGTATTGCTCCCTCTTCCTGGCACTCCTTTAGTCCCGCACAGCTGCCCCCCCCCCCCCCTTCCCGCCGGCAGACATGTCAACGTTCAACCCTCCGCCTAGATGTTTCTGCCTCCAGAAAGCCCTCTCTAATCCCTTAAGAGCCTGGGCCAGGTCGCTCGGGTTCAAATACTGCCCCACCATTTACTAGCTGTGAGATGTTAGATATGTTTCATAATCTGTGCCTTTATTTCTTCAGCTGTAAAACAGGGAACACAGTTCCTATTATATGCCTGTTTTGTAGACAAATGAGTTGTTACATGTGAGGCATTCAGAACTGTGCCGGGCACAGCGGGTGTTCCGCCAACCGTCTATGGTTATTCTCTGCATCCCCAGGACCTGACACTTACCCACCCTGCAGCCCCGCTCCCTGCTGACTCTCCTCTTTTCCTAAGTCTGTAAGTTCCCTGACAGGAGGGATGGCCTGGTCCACCCTTTATGTCCCTCAGCTGACATCTCATTCTCTCCACAGTAGGTATTCAATAATAAGTATTTGTTGAACTGAATCCAAGTGATTTTCTTTTAGTTTTCTGATTACTTATCAGTATATTCTTACGAGTTAGTACTCACAGAAAACTATGCCTGGACCAATGTTGCCTGACTTAGATGTGGATACCTACACGAGAGGTTTTAAAAAGACCTCAGTAAGCACCTGGCAATGGATCAATATAGGCCATTACATTAGCATGACAGGGACTATGATCGAAGACCAGAGCTCCATTGTCCTGAAGAGTGAGGGAGAGACACTACCGGTGGGAATACGATATGAACAGTGAAACACCGGTCAAATACCAGCCTAAATGCTGCAAATCTGATAGCATTCTCCCAGACCAAGGAATGTCATCTACCCTGAACTAGTTCTGGAAAACCATTCCATCCTAAAGTGCCCATTTGCCAATGCTTCAAAAGCCTGGATGCTTCCTCGTTCTTTGAACTGCAGGTTTCTTCGGAGGCAGAAGACAGAATATGCCCAGCCCAGCACCCTCCCTGTCGTCCCAGCCGCGGAAGAGCTGGTGTGTCCACTAACCTGTGGAGCTGGTGATGGGCACAAAGGCTGCAGAGTTAAGGCTGCTCTGGAGTCCATTCAGCTGCCCTTCTGTGGACCCTCTGAAACACAAGCAGCTTGGTTAGATCAGCAGATAGAAAGGTTAGATCAAATGCAGGCCCTCCAATGGCTTTGCCTCTCGCTCTCGGTGTTCTCTGTCACATGGCTCATTCCCTTGCTTCTTTCAAGACTTTGTACAAATGTCATCTTAGCAGAAAGGACTCCTGTGACCAACTACCCCGTCTTCTGAAATATTACATATATTGAAGTTTGTTGTACATCTCTCTCCACTGGAAGGTAATTGCAAGAAAGCACAGGCTTGGACTACTGCTGTGTCTCCAGTGCCTGGCACCTAATAAGCGTTCAACAAATATTTCTTTACTGAATGAATAAATGAAATTTCCAGTATTGACTTGGATAAATTATAAGTAAAGGCATTAAAAAAAAACAAAACAAAAAACCCCACCAAGGTTCATGTAGACCAGCGGTTCTCATCTGAGGTAGAAAGGAGGGACAGACTTTGTCCCCACCCCCACCCTTCCACAAGGGACGTTTGGCAATGTTGACACATTGTTGTAACAACAGCGAGGTCTATTGGCATCTGGTGGGTAGAGGCCAGGGATGGTGCTAAATATCTCCTAAAGTGCACTGGGAGGTGCCCCCAAAGGATTTTGTAGCCCAAGATGTCAATAGCTGAATTTGAGGGGCACCCGGGTGGTTGTGTCGGTTAAGCGTCCAACTCTTGATTTCGGCTCAGGTCTCATGATCTCATGGTTCATGAGTTCAAGCCCCACATCGGGCTCCACGCAGACAGTGTGGAGCCTGCTTGGGATTCTCTCTCTCTTTCTCTCAAAATAAATAAACTTAAAAAAAAAAATAGCGCTGAAGTTGAGGAACTGTTATATAGAGGCCCCCCCCCCCCCGCCCCCATGCCAACTTTGACAAGAGACAGGACAGAGTAAATTGGATGCTTTGGGCACAGGTTACCCAGCCACATGTCTTAGAAATTCTATGACTAGCTTGATGCCCTACAGACCATGCTGGATCTCCTCACTACAGGCTCTTACAGATCTGTAATTCTTTCATTGCATTTACCAAAACTGTAATTACGGGATTGTGTAACTGGTTGCTTAATATCTGTCATCCTTGCTAAAAAGTAAGCTCCGTAAAGGCAGAGATTATATCAGCTCGTTCACTGTTGTAGCCATAGCTGTTAATATTGCACTTTGCACAGATCAGGTATCTAATAAATATTTAAAAAAATAATCTGATCCATTGCCCCACAAATACAAATTACTTGTTGGACCCATCTACCTTGATTTTAGTTGACGTGTAAAAATTTTACTTTGTAAGACTAAAAGTTTCATACACTCGGTTCTTTATTTCTTGAGCAGCAATCAATCCAACCTTTAGAACCCTTCTCCTGACACTGTTTGTCCATTTATTCATCCATGCAAAAAGTATTCCATGCTTGGTACTAGTGAGGAGGCAGATATTAGGCAAAGACATAAGGGACAAACTATGTGATAAATGCTAAGGAGAAACAGCACGAAGTGTTTTTAAAAAAAGAATGAAACAAGGGAACCTCATTGAGATGTGACACCGGTGGTCAAGGATGGTCTTTCTGAAACTGTCGTATTTCAGCAAAGTCATGAAGTTAGGAGAAGTAGCTATTGGCCAAGAGTAGGGATCAGGAAAGAGCTTTTTGTGGAGAAGAAATAGAATATATGTATAATGATCCTGAGGCAGAAAGGGGTTTAGAATGTCCGAGGAGTTTTAAAGACCAGCAAGATGGAGGGATGGTCAAGCAGTGTTTGTCAAATGTCCTTGACAGGAACCACCTGGGGTCACTTGTTAATCACACAGCTCTCCAGGCCCTTCCCTTAGAGATTCTGACTCAGTGGGTCCGGGATAAAGTGTGAGAACCTAGGCTTTTTATAGCTCCCAGGTGTCCAAGTGACTTGTATCAGCAGAGAAGTGAGGAAAACGTTGACTAGTGGGCAAAGGGGAAGGTGATGCGAAGAGCACTTGGAGACGCTGGCAGACGCTTAGGTGCCCAGGGGGTTCCCCCCCCCACTCCTCCTCACTGATGGAGAGCACACCCCAGCAGTGATGCAAGGATCACACTCTCTTGGACCCCTTCCCCTCCAGCAAGCTGTGATCGCGGCCCCACCACTCCTTTCCACTTTCATTGGAGGACAAGGGAATGGTAGAGACAAACAGGAGAGAAAGGAACACAGGGAATTCTCCCTTGTCCCACAAGCCTCAACCTTGAATAGCTACATGGGGAATGCTTATCCATTGTATTTCAGCCCTTTATAGACCCAAAGAACTACCCAAAGCATCTCTAGCTGATATTGGCTCTTCCAGGTCCAAGCGAAAAAGGGAAAGTTCCAGAACCTAGGATGGGCTCTTTCCTCTACAGAGGTTAAAAACCCTTAGGGCCATTTGCCTGGGTTAGGGGCAGCCGCGTCAAGAAAAGCCACGAAGCCGGTCTCAGTATGGCGCAGAACAGCAAAAGGGAACCAGGCAGGCGAAATAGCAGAGCCAGTAGAAGAAACAAAAGCAGCAAACAAGGAGCTACCCGAGGGAGAACAGAGTCCCTGGGTGTTTAGAACTAGTGAGTCTGGATCCTTAAACTCCTTCTCCTCTCTTCTCCTCCCTGAAATTCTTTTCCTCTTTTCCCCCCTTCTCTGGAATTCTTATCCCACCGTTCACCTTCATGGGCTGGCTCCTGTTCCTCTCCCTCTGTCCATCCCCTGTCACTCTTCCACCCTGCCTTCTCCATCAACTCCCATCACAGGCCTTGGGAGCCACTGCTGACTCAAACTTCGAACACTTCTTTTTTTTTTTCAACTTTTTTTTTTTTTTTTTTAATTTATTTTTGGGACAGAGAGAGACAGAGCATGAACGGGGGCGGGGCAGAGAGAGAGGGAGACACAGAATCGGAAACAGGCTCCAGGCTCCGAGCCATCAGCCCAGAGCCCGACGCGGGGCTCGAACTCACAGACCGCGAGATCGTGACCTGGCTGAAGTCGGACGCTTAACCGACTGCGCCACCCAGGCGCCCCAAACTTCGAACACTTCTAATGAGCCTACTGTTTCTAGCACAGGCGCCCCATTTCCCCCCGCGGTGGAGAAATGTGTCCAACAGCCATTCAAGAGGAAATTCAGAGTGGACTTTTCCATGAAAACACTGGTACACAAAGTGGTTTGGGTCTATGTTATTACTACTTCAGGCACATCGTGGGTAAATACGCTTTTGTCATGCAAGCATCATTTCCCTGGGAAAATACATTCCAGCCTCTGGTCAACCCACTCCTAAGTGAGAACTTTTGAACCACAGCTTACTTAGGGCGCTTGTTGATCTGCTTCTGCGATAATTCTTTGCAGCTTTCCTGGGAGTGCCTGTGTTTTAGGAACTCCTTATGTAGTCAGCTGCTTGTCTGAGTCAGTTACTGTCCTTTAACATTAAGTTACCACGACCTACCTCGTAGGGTTGTTGAGGATTAAGGAAGATGGCGACTGTAAGGCACATCTTAGCACGGTATCTAGTATTATATCAATGGCTAAACAAACATTAACTTTTATTGGAATTGGTATTTTTACTTAGAATTGCTAACCATCCTTGCATTCACTATAAGCTTATCCACGTACAGAAATATTAAGTCGGGTGACGCAGTGACTCTGACTGAATATGGAATGTGGGTGCTAAATAGGAGAATGTCCACAACATACTCAGAACCTGGAAGTTAACAGCAACTTGCTATTAAAGTCAAAAGGTAGTCAACTGGTGGCCTATGAGGCAGAAATCTCATGGTCACAACTACTCTTAAACTCTCTTAGAAGAGAGGTCTCATTTGAGATCGACAAACTACCTCTCGATAAATCTAATATACACATTTTTCAGTATCAGAATGAACCACCGTTTCTTCAACTGTGCACCAAATGAAGCAGCTGGCTTGTCATAGAACACATGTCTTTCAGCATGAGAATTACACACGGCACAGAGGATGTCCGTCCTACACAAGAGGCTCATGGGAAATGAGACTGATGGGAGAAACGATGCGCCTCCCAGCTCTCCCCAAGAAGAACATCACACGGAGTCGGCCGCCACTGAAACCATACAGTCTCTTTCTCTCTGAAGAGCTGAACGTGCAAAGCTAAATGTGTGTTTGGTGCAGCTCTGTTACCTGCTGTTTTCCGATCATGGAACATATGGAATATGAAGACCAAAAGATGAACTCAGGAAAGTGCCTTATAAAAGTATTGAGTTTTGCAGTGAGGAATACCGAAAAGATGGGACAAGACAGGTGCCGTTAATTTTACAACATACAAAAGTTAGAGTTTAAACCAAGGAGAGTGCTAGATGTGACCATGCAGTCCCGTAGTGTTCCATAACTGCTCTTCTTGGAAGTGGTATAGGTTCCAGAAGACAGCAGAATAGGAGATATAGCCCAGGGTTGGGAGTTTGAGGCTTCCTACAACCTCAACTGTGGTGATGGGCTTAGTTCAGACTCTTCTCCACACAACGAACCGTGTTATTATCAAAAGCTGCCGAAGGGCAGGCTTCCCGGTTACCAGAGCCACGTCAAAACTGAAACAAGATATGATGTAGCCATGAACAGGAGCACGCTAGTCGCAACCAAGAATTCTAATTAGAAGAATTCCATTAATAATGACATGCTTTTTTCAACGAAGGCAGATTCTTTCCTTGGGATGTGTTCATGGCTAGTACCCGAAGAGTTTCCTTACGTATTAAATGTTTACTTTCTAACCCGGGATTCAAGTCACTTGCTCCACTCCCACTTACTCCTTTGATCTCTTGCCTTTTCCTGAAGTCCAAGAAAAGGCCTGACATGGGCATTATTTCTACCCTGAGTAAGGAAGAACAGCCTTCCTGGGCCTCTCAAAGACATTGTTCGGGAATGCATTACAAGTAAATAGTATCCCTACAAGCCGAAATAGTGCCTACATTTATTATTGAAAGATGTCTCCTAGTACCGGTCTCTACTTGGGAAATAAATGCCAATCAAACAGCTGGCTAGGAATGCCACTGGCGTCAAGAGCACACCATACAGCCAGCCTATACGACATATCATCGCCAGTCAAGGAGGGTAATAATAAGCAAAATCCCTACTATCCATTTTGCTGGTAAGGCTTCGGACGTGCTTTTTCGTGGATCTTTATTTCCTTTATTTGTGGTTTCCTCTGTTCTTTTTTCCCCATTATTTTGATCAGTGGAAACTTTTCTGAAAGTGATATCCTTTCTTTAAGATCTGTTTTGTTCATTACTTCACAAGATTGACTGTGGTTTGGTGCTATATTGTTTCTCTTCGAGTTCTTTTCAAGGCTTTCCACATCTCTAACACAGAGGTACCAGGTTTCTGTTCCAATGGTTTAAGTGAAAGTTTATCTTGGATTCATGCCACCACATCGGGGATGACCTTTCTATAGAAGGAAGGAGCCACAAAAGAAAAGTGCTCAAGATTTCACAGGAAGAGGAGAGCTCGAAATGCTGACCTTGCCAGGGCTGTGGCAGACGGGCATGGTGGCATCTGTGAAGGTCCTGAAAAGAAACCCCGCACTTGCTCATTTTTATAAAACTTTGGTGACAACCAAACTTCTTTTAACTCCCAAAGGAGAGAAGAAATCTCAAGGCACAAGTTAGGTTATAGAACTGAATTCCAAAAGGGACAAGTACTCTGGAGTCTTCTTAGCAAATGTTTACTCACAGATGAAACATCTCACAATGTTCCTTACAACCTACATGCACGTAGGTGTATGTGTGCTTCCTCCTTTAATCCATCAGTCCAGGGATTATGTATGCATCTCACAAACAGAAGCTAATATACTAATCCTTGGCAAACAACAATTAGAACATTATTAATTTGGGTCTGAAAACAAGACCAACTCAAGAAGCACTTTGTGAAGTCAACTTTTGTGCAGTAGTGGTGCATAAGGCTCCATTTTATAAATATACTACACATTGTCTAACCCACGATCCATTATATTTGTTGTTTTATTCCTTTTCATTCCTAGTATTATCTATGTGGGTCTTTCCTCTTTTTTAAATTTACCGTATTAGTCTTTCTAGATGTGACCCCGTCTACCATTTGTTGTCAGTTTCATTCATTCCTTCACCCAGTATTTAATGAGTATCTACCATGTGCCAAACACTGCTCGAGGCACTGTTCTCTCGTGTTCTCCCACGTGCTGGGCTGTTCTAGGTGATTTCTGTATTTTTATTATTTTATTTTGATTTTGATTAATTTGCTCTTGTTCTTTTTATAGTTTTTCAAGTTAAATGATTAGCTCACTTATTTTCAATCGTTCTTGTCTTTTTAATAAATTCAAAGTTCCAGGTTTACTTTTGAGAGCAGTTTTGGCTATCCCACAAATGTGGTACGTAGCATTTTCCACAGCCATCCACTTCTAAGTGTTTTATGATTTTCATTATGATAACCTAACAGCTGGGTATTACGTACTGAATTTTTTTAAATTTCCAAACACACGAGTCTTTTTTAAACATTACCTTTTGGTTTTTCCTAATTAAAATGTTTTTTACTGTTGAAGAGTGTAAACGGATACAGATTTTTTGAAATGTGTGGAGCCTTCATTTGTGACAGTATGTGTTGAATTTTTGTAAACATATCCTCGAAGAGAATGTATATTCTCCCTACTGGATGCAGGAGTCTATGCAGAGCTATTAATGTTTTTCAGACTATGACCTGTGGCTCGTAAGGGGGTTGCAAAATCAATTTAGGGGACCCAATCGGCATTTTTCAAATAATAGGAAATAATATTTTGTGAAACTTTTATTTCATATACATAATTTAGATATTTTTACTAGGTTGCATATAAAATGTATTTTTTTCAATATTATAAGTGGTGGTCAGAAAACATGAAAAGCCACTTACCAAAGCAAATTGTTATTCTATATTTCAGATAGTCCAAATCCTCAGAAATTTGTATGAGGCACCTATCAGTTATTGATAGAAGCAGATTTAAATAAATCACCCACTATGATTAATAACTTTCCAACATTTCTTTATACTGTTATCAGCATTTGATTTATAGATTTTGAATTTATTATGCTAACTGCGTACCAGTGCTTTTCTTCATCCCAGTGAATGCTTTTTGCTTAATTCTATTTTCTCTGTTGCTATACTCATGCCCCTAATTAGTATTGCGTGGTTTACCTTCTTCTAATGCTTCGCACTGTGAACTTTTACTGTAGGTATCTCTCTTTTAAGCAGGCTACAACCGAACATGTTAAAAAGTACAATTTCTGGGTGCCTGGGTGTCTCAGTTGGTTAAGTGTCCAACTCGATCTCAGCTCAGGTCTTGACCTCATGGTCGTGAGTTCAAGTTCTACTTTGGGCTCCACAGTGGATGTGAAGCCTATTTAAAAAAATGCAATTTCATAATCTATCTTTTAATAGAAGAGTATAATCCTGTTAACATTTAGTGTGATTACTCATATAATTGGATATATTTCTACTATCTTAGTTTTTATTTTCCACTTACCATCCTTTTCCTTTGCCTGCCTTCCACTTTTTCTTTTCCTGCCTTCCACTGGACTCAAAAATTTCTACATTCTCTTCTCTTTCCTTCTGTTGATTTGAAAGCTACAGAGTATATATCAATTATTTAGCTATTTTTTTTCTAAGCGTAAAATTTAGTTCTTTTTTCCACTTTTTTTCCCTTAATATTTCTGTCTTGCCCTTAGAACTTGACACAGACCTGCTATCTTTTTGCCATCCACTGAATCCTCTTGGCCTTCAGTCTTGTCTTTGTTGTCCCAAACATGTTTTATATTTTTAAAAGACCAACAATTATGTTTACAGTCATTAGCATTTATTATCACTTAATAAAAGTCTGGCCCCTCACTGCTTCATGTTATCCAGCACTTCTGTGTTCACTTTTATCTTATCCAGTCTTTGCTAGTTCTTCCAGTGAAGGTCATGTGGTATACTCTTAGACTTTGAATATCTCAAATTATTTTTATTTTGGCTTTTCTCTTGAATGACAGTTTAGCTGTGTATAAAATTCTAGACTGAAAGTTACTTCACCACAACATTCTGAAGCTGTTAGCTCTTGTTTTCTGCCACCTACTATTTCTAAAAAAAAGAATGTGGGATTCTGTGTTCCTTTGTGAATTTTCTCTCAAGTAGCATGTAACTCTTCCCTTTATGCTCAGTGTTCTGCAGTTTCACTATGATATGTCTAGATGTGCATTTATTTTGGTACATGGGATGAATATTTTAGCCGAGGACTCATTTATTTCTTCAATTCCAGAGAAGTCTCAGTTATTATTTCTTAAAGCGTAACCTGTCCACCTCTTCCTCAGGTTTCCTTTCTGATACTCTGATCAGAATCACATGTTACAAGATAAGCCTACCAGATACCGGACCTAACATGTCTGGCTGTTCAAAAATGTTAATTTCATTTCTAAGGAATTCATGTTCCAGTTGTCAGCTTTGTTGGCAATCCTTCTTAGATTCAGATTTACTCATGTGTTTTGCAACTTTAGTTTGTAGGCTCATTCTGAATAGGAATCATTTCTTCCCTTGTCTCTGTATTTGCTCACCCCTCCCTGGCAGAAGTTTTTATAACTGCTTCCACCTAGGGCCCATCACCCTAGTCCAGAACCAGACTTTCCAGTGGTATTTCAGTGCTCTTGCCTCAGTCATATTTAGAAATCCAGGTGAGTTTTGAAACATGAGCAGGTGCAAGGGTGTGTCATTATCCTCCTGACTCTGTAGGCCCACAGCCTCATATAAAGATGTGGCCTCAGGCAATGGGTCCATGTCAGTTTCATCAGTCTCCCATTAGGAGAGCCCACTGCATTCCAATAGTATCTTGGTGCTACTGACATTTTGGACTGGATAATTCTTTGTTGTGGAGAACTATCAGGTGCTTTTCAGGACGTTTACCAGCATCCCTACACTCGATTCATTAGATGCCAATTGAAACCCCTCGCCCCTGCCCAGCTATGGTAATCAAAAATTACTCCAGGCATTCCCAGATGTCTTCTGGGGCCACATCGTCCCCAGCTGAAAAATTACTGTTTTATTGCCAATTAATGAGCCTGGCTTCTTCGTCTTTCCTCTTGGGTAGGGAGGGAACTTTTAGGCCCCAACATGCTACAGGGGCTGAACTCTGGGCTGTCACTGCCTGCTCCCAAAGCAGAATTCAGAAAGCTTGCTGTTTCAGCCTCATTCACTGGTCCTCAGCTATTTCTGCACATTTGGGAGCCAAGGAGAGGCTTCCCTCGTTCTGAAGGTCAGCTAGGTCCTTTTGGTGTTTTTTATCACTGCAGTGTATTTGAAGCAGAAGGAGAGTATTAAGTGTGAACTTATGGAGACAACTTGACTGGGAGTCAGTGTGTCCAAATCTAATCTTTTGTTTTATTTGAAGCTAAGCCCTTGCCTTCAATAGTCATTAGCATTATTAGCATTCAGGATCTCAGAATGCATTTGAATTTCCATAGCCTTGCCAGATAGAGCCAAATCATACTTACGAGTATCAGCTTACTAACAACAAGAATGCAATTTCTTTTAATAGGGCACAGTGGTGGCAGCAGAAATTATAACTGTACCAGCACACACGCACTGGACACTTGATATATGTCAGGAAAACACCTGATCTCATTTAATCCTAAGAACAATTCCTCAACGTAGGTAATATTGTACAGATAATGAAACAGAGGCTTAGAGATAGCTCCAAATAACAGTCAATTAAATGAAGGCGCTTGGATTCAAATCTAATATGAAATCCTGGGCTGTTAGCAATTGGGCTTTACTGCTCTACTCTACTCTATGCAGTATAAATAAGTAATGATGGGATAATTGCTATTTGGTCATCCCTGACACATACACCTTGATATGCAAACCACGTCACCACCACCACCCCAACCACCGTCTCTAGCACATCTCTGTCTTTACCACTGTCTCCTCCACCACCATCTCCTGTGACCTTGTCATGAATATAAGCTAGATCAGGGGCCAGGGAATACATTTCTCTCTCCGCTCTTAAAGATAAACTTCATGGAAACCGGGCTTGTGTCTGTCCTGTCCACTGGTGTTATTACCAATACTTAGAGCAATGCCCTGCATAATGGACATTCGGTACATATGTGATAAAAGGGTAAAGACAAGATATCTGTCCCTAGAGGCTTATGAGAAGAACACATATAAAAAGGAAAATTAGACAAGGAAGTAGATGGTAGAGTTAGCTGAAGCTCTTGGCAAAGCTGCATCAAGGTGATAAATTAAAACCTGATCTTGAATAAAACACAGGACTTAGCTTCAAGAGGGCAAAGGGCATGAGGAAGAGGGGATAACATGAGCATGTAGGAACACTATATGGAAGCACGTGTGTGGAGCACACTGTAAGACTGTATAGAAAAGGCTGCAGACAGGATAGAGGACATTTTGCAGAAGGCTTTCCTGTCAGACTAAGGACTCTCAACTTTACTGTGTAGGCACCTGGAAGCCTCCAAAGATTTTGGAAAAAAGGTTCAAAGAACTATTTTAAAGATGATATTTTAAAATTGTTTCCTAGGCCTACTCATGTACCCCATTTCTTTAAGAACCAATTTGGATAGTTTAAGATTGCTACCCTGTTCTACTTGGGTGTTCTTTTTAGTCAAGAACCAATCTCCATAGTTCATATTTTTGAAAATATTACCTTTCATTCAGTTTTAAAATTTAGTAGCACATAATTATGCAGGGTTCTCAAAATTTTCAGTCTCCCCTATATCTACTTTTAAAACATTTTTCTTATTTTTAATTCTCTTCTTTGTCTGGCAGAGCTATGTTTATTTTATCCTTCTCTGTCCCCCTACCCCAAACTAAATAAGGTTTTGAATATAACTTTTTTGCTGCTTTTGACTTTATATTGGTTTTCTTCTTGATTTCCTTTGATTTTTTTTTTTATTAGCTTTGTTTTATTGACCCTTTTCTAACTTCAAAAGATGGAAGCTTAGTTCAGGTATGACAAATATGTGGTGTGCACATTAACCACTCATCCTCCCTACCTGCGGCAGACATTACTAATCTATCAGAGCACTCTTTCTTGCCAGGCTCAGAGAAGTGCTCATAACTCTTGTCAACAAAACACTCTCGGTAATCAGCCAAAGCTAGTATATCAGTTGAAGCCAATCTGCCATTTGTGTCTTCGTTAATTTCTTTTCAATCTTCCTACATTATAACAATGAAAATAACTAAGATTACGAATTTACCTTTGAGTACATCTTTGGTTACATTTCAACTTTAAGTTTTGATATATATGCTTCTTTTCATTATTTTAAAAAATATTTCAGCTTTAGGGATGCCTAGGTGGCTCAGTCAGTTAAGCATCCAACTCTTGATCTCGGCTCAGGTCATGACATCAAGGTTTGTGTGTTTGAGCACCATACCAGACTCTGAGCTGAGCATGGAGCCTACTTGGGATTCATATTCTCTCTCTCTCATTCTCTCTCTCTCTCTCAAAATAAATAAACATTAAAAAAATAAAAAATAAAAACTCCAAAATTATTTGGGCATTTTGTATAGACTTTTATTCTAATATCTCATTTTATTGCAAAGTAGTCTGAGAATGAGGTCTGTATGCTTCTATTCTTTGAGGATTCAGTTGAAATGTTCCAGTTTTTTAAATATATTGTTTAATGTTTACTTATTTTTGAAAGGGAGAGACAGAGTGCGAGCCGGGGAAGGGCAGATGGGGGCAGGGGGTGACAGAATCCGAAGCAGGCTCGATGTGGGGCTCGAATTTAGGAACTGCAAGATCATGAGTTGAGCAGAAGCCACACACCCAACCAACTGAGCCACCTAGGTACCCCTGTTCTAGTTTTGAAGAATATTCCATGGGAGCTCTGCAGGGCACAAAACTGTGTACCTATTAATTTAATCTCACAATTATGTTGTTCAAAACCCTCATGCCCTTATGTTGGGTCTATTTTGCCTATAATAATGACTATTACTTCTCTTTCTGGAATTTGTTATTTTAGGTAGAATCTACCTTTTATCTCAATATTTTTACCTTTGTATACTTTTCCTCAGAATTTTGAAAGAATTTTTGAAATCTGTCCTCTATTTTACTAATTAAGTTTTCTACAGTGCCCAATTCACTGTGGTTAACCCAATTTTTCACTTAGGTATTTCTCATATCCTCCCTGAACGCAGACTGCTTGCTGTCTACATGAGATAGCTTTTTGAAGCTCTACACATCAATGCACTCTATGCTTAACTTTTGTCAAGAATACACATTAGGGATTTTCTAAAATGTTGTTTTCTTGCTTGTTTTAATGGATTTCAGGGGTTGACAGCTCCCCTAAATCTTCTCCATGGAGCTTTCTTTTAAGCTATAGGCCCCAAGATTTTTAAATATTTGCTCACCCTCTGAGAGGAAAGTCTAACTTTGCCGTTAAAGGCTCATGATTATGGAAGAACTGATACGGATTCTACAAAATCCATAAGATCCTACCTAAATCTTTTAAAAAGGGATTTTCCTATGCAGATAATAAAGAAAAGTGAGAGGAGGGAAATATCCAGCAGTTAGAGTCCCATTTCAATAACCATTTTAATATCCCAGTGGCAGGGATGAGAAGATTCTAGTTTAAATTACCCAGGTATGAATCACCAAGGGAAGGCCCATCATTCCATGACTCTCATGTACTTCTCCTCCCCACTGGACCACACACACACCAGTGGCAACTTCTGGGTAGGTGTGGTTACAAGGACCCAGTTCTTTGACTGATGTCATCATCCATGCCAAAAGCAAACCCTAAGATCTCCTAATGCCACTATTGAGGTCCACATGCTGAGGGCCTATGGAGGAAAGAGTCTAAGTGGCAGGCTCCTTGACTAGCCCTCCCTTCTCCCACTTCCAGGCCCTGCCCCTTAGAGTGAAGGGTGTTATGAGTGGGTTCCAAGCCTCTCACCCATTTCCTAGACTTCACTCTCATAAGGAAGAGAGTATATAAAAGCCTTTAGTAGTGTTCTTCAATTCAATCCTTTTCATGCTACATTTAGCACAAATTCTCTCCACACTTTAGTATGAGAGTGGTAATAATTCTTCCTCCTTTTGAGTATTTCAGTGGTCACTTAAGTGGTAAAATTGGTGTGGAAAGGGAGGGGAGTGAGCTCCTAAGTGCTTACTTTGCATTCTCCCAAAGGCAATTTTTTAGGACGATTAACCTGTCATTTGCTGTACAGAATGGATGTGAATGGGTTGGTGGGGGTCTTTCAAATCAGTGGTCTACTGGGAAGAGTCTGTGGTTGGCACACAGTAGATGACACAGATTCGGCTTTAGCTCTGCCACTGACTAGCTGTGTGCCTTGCTACACTCATAGCCTTGCACTATGCCTGCAATCTTATATCTTTCAGCACTAAAAGCCTATCATTATATATTTTGGAAATGCATAATTTAGAAAATCCTGTATTTAAGGATGGGAACGCCACAGATTCAATCATACTTCTTGAAACTATGCATAAGTAAAAAGGCTAAAAGGCTGATAGAAGACACGACATCTTGTATCCTCACATCAAGAACCTATTTTTGGACCATTATAACTGCTCATCACTTTGCCTCATGTTAATGACTCATATGTTAAAAAGATACAGCAAATAATCCAGTGAAGAAATGGGCAAAAGACATGAATAGACACTTTTCTAAAGAAGACATCCAGATGGCTAACAGATACATGAAAACATGCTCAACATCACCCATCATCAGGGAAATACAAATCAAAACCACAATGATATACCATCTCACACCTGTCAGAATGGCTAAAATTAACAACTCAGGCAACAACAGATGTTGGCGAGGATGCGGACAAAGAGGAACCCTTTTGCACTGCTGGTGGGAATGCAAACTGGAGCAGCCAGTCTAGAAAACAGTATGGAGGTTCCCCCCAAAATTGAAGATAGAACTACCCTATGACCCAGCAATTGCACTGCTAGGTATTTATCCAAAGGATGTAGGTGTGGTGTTTTGAAGGGGCACATGCATCCCAATATTTACACCAATGCTATCAATGATAGCCAAAGTATGGAAAGAGTCCAATGTCCATCGACAGACAAATGGATAAAGAATATGTATACATATATATACATATATATGTATACATATTCTTTATCCATTGTATATATACATATGTATATACATACATACATACATACATACATACATACTTTATCCATATGTATATATACATACATACATACATACAATGGAATATTGCTCGGCAATCAAAAAGAATGAAATCTTGCCATTTGCAACAACATGGATGGAACTAGAGTGTATTACACTAAGTGAAATAAGTTAGTCAGAGAAAGACAAATATCATAAGACTTCACTCATATGTGGAATTTAAGATACAAAACAGATGAGCATAAAGGAAGGGAAGCAAAAATCATATAAAAATAGGGAGGGAGAAAAACATAAGAGACTCTTAAGTACAGAGGACAAACTGAGGGTCGCTGGAGGAGTTGTGGGTGGGGGGATGGGCTAAATGGGCAAGGGGCATTAGGAAGGACACTTACTGGGATGTGCACTAGGTGTTATATGTAGGGGATGAATCGCTGGATTTACTCCTGAAATCATTATTGCACTATATGTTAACTAACTTGGAAGTAAATTACAAAAAACAAAAACAGAAACAAAAAAAACCAATGACTACAATAAATATTTAAAGTGAATATTCAATAATAAAAAAAAAGATATAGCATATTTTTTAAACCTGACCCTTATTTTTATATGTGTCTGATGTTAATCTCTGAGCATCTTTCTTCATATTGCTAATATCACACATGCTCAGGTCACATGAACTGGTACTGGTCTGTCCACACTGCTGGGCTCCTGGCTTCTCTCCTCCCTTCCTAATGCCCAGTAGCCATTAACAAACACCACTGTCCTGGGTGCTGACACAGAACAAGCAGTTACCTTCAACTGCCACTGAGGTCACCCTGCTGTAGAATATCCTAAAACCTAGGCAAGGAAAGGTAATCTCAGCTATTGAAAGAAAAGCACTTTAGTTAAGCCTGGTGTTTCTTTCGTAGTTTTTTTTCCTCAGAGAAGCCCCAGGTACAACAGCTTTGACTCTGCCCTTCCGAAGTTATCTCTAGTCTGTGAGTTTTGCCCATGACCCTGGCAAATTTTAATCTCCTTAGGTTTCTTTCTCCATGTTCCTGGAGAGTATGAGTCTGGCTCTGAGGAAAAGGTCATTTACAAGGAAGACACAGTTCATATGCACGTAGTTGTTCCTAGGCTGTCATTCCTCTTAGTTCAGCTGACTGTTTGGAAGAAATACCACAAATAGTTTTAAAAGGAGGATCTGAAGTGGGTACTAAATTATGAAGTGTTGCAAACACTAGAGAGGAAAATCAAGAAAGGCTATTGGCACTATGGAAAGGGTAAAAAAAAAAATCTAAATCTTCCTCTCCACAGAATTGACAAATGAGATTTAGCTAAAGGAAATATAAATATATGAATTTGAGGACTATAACAAAGAACTTGTGGGCCAAGAGGGGATGAGGAAATGGCTGTAAAGCAACAAGATTAAAAAAGAAATGTGCTCATAAAAAGCTTTCAATGGAATAGACAGAAAACCAGTTATTTTGGTTAATTATTCAGTGGGGACAGTGGTTTTGTTTTACAGATGGGAAACTGAAACCTTTAGAGGGAAAGTGACTTGAATATTATCATAAAGAAATAGGACCCCACTGTTCTGATTCTCAACTCCCTTTGCACCGACTCCAAACGACATTCCATCTTTTATGTTCTATTGTTCTCTAAACTCAACCCTCTAGGATGTGGAAACTTTGATGCTCTTGGAAATTGCTTCTATATTTGTCCAATGCCAACTTCTGTGCTAGGAGAAGTCTGAAGTTCAACCCCAAAACACAGGGCTTGGCGCAGTCAAAAGCTCATTACAACTTCTCATTAGTTGTGTCTCTTGGGGCAACTATGGCATTCCCGAGTGTGACTCAGTATCACCACTCATAACTGATGGTTCCTGATTAATCTGAACGGAGCCAGAATAAAGGCCAAAATGAGCTCCTAGCAAATGAAGCAACATATCTTGCAAGACGAAAGTAAAAAGTTATATGAAAATTTCCTGAAATGACATCCCAGTACTAACCTAAATGATAACAGTATAACACCTAACACTTATTTAGCATACATTATGTACCAGGCATGATATTTGTGCTTGACATTAATTCATTTGTTCCTCTTGATAACCCCATGAGGCAAGTACTATTACTACTCCCATTTTAAATAGGAAACGAGGTCACATAAATGTTAAGTAACTTGCTAGGCTGGCTAGGAACATGAATTACTTTAGAACATAAGAATATATCGACTGATACTCAAGGATCTGTGAAAGGTTTCTCCAGATTAAATATAAACATAACTTCATCAAGGGGCACCTGGGTGGCTCAGTCGGTTAAGTGTCCGACTTTGGCTCAGGTCATGATCTCATAGTTCATGGGTTGAGCCTCACGTCGGGCTCTGTGCTGACAGCTCAGAGCCTGGAGCCTGCTTCGGATTCTGTGCCCCCTTTTCTCTCTCTCTGCTCCTCTACTGCTCGCGCTAGGTATCTCTCTGACTCTCAAAAAGGAATAAATGTTAAAAAAATAATAATAACTTCATCAATCCAAATAAAGTATGGAGTTTAGTTCTTAATAACGTATCAATGACAGTTTCTCAGGGTAGTACCTTCTTCAAATGCACCATGGCAATAAATGATGTTAACAATGGGGAAAATGGGGTGTTTCTATCTTTATGTGTTCTGTCTTTACAATTTTTCTGTAAATCTATTATTATAAAATAAAAAGGTTAGTTAAAGAAAAAAAAAACCTTTATCTGAATACTTCTTAGAGGGAACTTTTCATTGGGTCAGGTCAAATAAGAACAATGCCATTCCTTTTCCTAAAAGCCAGAAGACTATTAAAGACAGTGGGGCTCCCCACGACACTACATTATACACGTAAGTGAAGGAACGTCAAGGTCTCCATTAGTACTAACTTACTTAGCTTCAGAGACTTGTGCTAGAATTTTAAAGGCAAATTGGAAACTATTTCCTGGAACAACGCCTTACAGCATGCCTTTTGATACTTGGATTATATTTCTTAAATTCTGAAGAAATCTTGCTTTTTCCCCTCTTCTGTGCATTTTTGGTGCTGAGCTGTTTCCGGTTTTCCCACACTCCTGCCTGTCAGAGAGAAGAAACCACAAAAATGCAGCAAAGTTTGTCCATAGAGCCGCAATTTCATCTCAAAAGGCTGAAGAGTTCTCCTGCCAGCACTGAGTTCAGGGCGGCAAATGGTCCTGCTGCCTGCTGACAAGGCCCCCTCCCTACCAGCAGACGAGCCGGACCCAATGGGCCACCACGGGCCAGCTCAGGATACTGGCAATACTCAGAGGATCCACAAACAAGGCGCATACTGGCAAATTCAACATGCACATCCGGCTCACTGATTCTCCTACCTGAGGGCTTCCTGAACCCAAGGAAGAGAGCATGATTCCAGAATGTTTATGATGGTAATTAAGGCTCACTGAGTTCCTCTGTGTGCTACGTCTTGTTCTAGATGTTCTACATGCAAAGTATTACATGTATTAACTCTGCTAGTATTTATCAACATTCTGTGAAGCAGATCCTCTTTATTATCTCCGCTTCACAAATGAAGAGACTGAGGCTAACTGATTAAGTAACTTGCAACCGACCAAAGGTCTTCAGTTAGTAAACAGTTAGTGCGTGAGGGTGTGAATACAGGCAGTCTGGCTCCAGAGCTACACCCTTGAGGGCTCACTTCTACTTTTTCCAGGCTGAAGAGCCATACGGCTTCCTTCTCACTGTGCTCTTGGCCTTCAACCACAAATTGCCCCTTCCTAACCCCCTCAATGAAATCCCAATCCAGTGTCTTCCCATTCAAATCCCTAAGAGTGAACAAGGAATACAGGTGAATGGGAGGGGGGGCGGGGAAGAGAGGGGGAAGGCATACAGAATTTTAGATGAAATTGAAAAAATCTGACTCTTTAGAAAGACCAGGAAAAAAACACATCAGGAAGAAGTTTGCATTTCCTTTCTCCAAACCCACGGTTCAGCACTGTTACCCAGTGCACTGTCTGATGGTAGCTCCTGCCAGAGGCTGGAAGACTTAGTCACTGGCAGTGACCTTGAACCCCGCCATCAGCGCTCATCACAATCCCCGGAGAACCTAAGAGCAGCACCTGCCCCTCCCACAGGGTACACAGCCCAAACTTCAGCATGGTCCACTAGTTCCCCAGGTGACTCTCAGCCCAGGCTGAGAACCAGAGTTAACTTTCAGTCCCCATCAGGTGTTCTTTTTTTTTTTTTTTTTTAATTTTTTTTTCAACGTTTTTTATTTATTTTTGGGACAGAGAGAGACAGAGCATGAACGGGGGAGGGGCAGAGAGAGAGGGAGACACAGAAACGAAAACAGGCTCCAGGCTCTGAGCCATCAGCCCAGAGCCTGACGCGGGGCTCGAACTCACGGACCGCGAGATCGTGACCTGGCTGAAGTCGGACGCTTAACCGACTGCGCCACCCAGGCGCCCCAAGGTGTTCTTGTCTTCTGTACAGTACCAACGATTTTGAAGGCCTCATAAACGAAGAGTACTCTTAGCACAGAATGGATACGACTCAGAAGAAACTGAACAGGAGATTAAGGAAAACTTACTTGGAGGCCTTCTGGGATGTCATCTTCCTGAGGACTTGTTTGTGATTGGCTGGGGGCTTGGGGACCAGCGAGGAGGAAGAACTTGGAGCTGGCACCACTTTTTGCGGTAGAACGGCTGGCTTCTGGCCACTAGCTGTGGCACTTGAAATTCTGCAAGCTGCACCATTATTTATTGTCCATAAATTGGAGTTAGGTAGTGTCTGGCTGCCAAAGATGGCCTACAAGGAAGAGAAAAAGAAAGGTCGTTGGAGATGTCCTTCATAAGCCATTTGCTATAAATGAGTAACTGGGTTGTAATCCTGAAGTGGGACAAAAGGAAAAGGGAAATTGTTGAAGTAATTTTTTAGGAAAAATTTCTCTAATACTGCCAGTGTAGGTCCAGATTCAGAGAACGGAGAGGTCTGGAAGGAGAGAGTTGAGACGGTCTTGTTGAAAGTACACTGTGCTGGGAATCAGGGCATATGGGTACTATGTATTATCCATCTGTGGAAATTAGAAAAGCGTCTGGTCTCTCTGTCTTCGTTTCCTTCACTGTTAAGTTCAACAGATATTTAATGAATGTCTCCTACTGGGTGTCAAGTACTGGAAATAAAGCACAGGAACAAAAGTGGCTTGAAGCTTGACTCAATTCCAGCCCACTCAGAGAGCTCAGAACTCTTCTAGAAGGTGTGCACATATGAGGAGTGGGTAGAAGCCAGTGTGGCAAGGGCACGTTGAGCAGAGAGGTGGAGAGAGGAGGCTGGAACAGAACAGCCAGACCATGTGTGGCCTTGAGGACTCTTTGCAGAATTCTTTAACACCTCATTGACTTAAAGATTAACATAAGACTTTACATTTTAAAATGCTTTCGAAGTAAAATCACTACCTGAATGCTAGTTACTGTATGAATATAAGATCAATACAAAGGTGTATTTGCTTAGAGGGTAAGCCTACAAATCAATAAAGACCTAAAAATCACCATCTAAATGTCACAAACACCAACATATGTCTGTAGTTAGGATGTAAAGGTATACTTTCTCAAGTCGATGCTTAAAAAATTCTTATAACTTATTTACCTCATTAGCAATTGGTGTTTTCTTTGGGGGAGGCCACAAATTTTGCTATTGATCATTCCATACTATTAACACTGCCTTCAATACGCATGCGTTACAAAAGCTTTAAATGTGAAATAATATTAAGAGAAAATATACAATTGGCAAAATACAGAAGGTTTTTTTATTAAAAAGATTTCTGGCAATTGATTTCCATCTGAAGACACTGCATTTAAAGAGACATGGAGAAATGTCATTTCCTTCTGGCCAGGCCAAAAGGGTAAGATCAGATGCTCTTAGGAAGCATTCACCTTAGAGATAGACTTTATTAATATTATTTTTGTCTTTTATGACTTTCATGCTTTAAGATATAAAAAATATAAATTGGGTAGCTTTAGCAAAATGTTAACCAATCCTTCTACACTCATGCCTTGGAATGTCCCATTTCAGGGAAATATGTCCAAAGGTCCTGGGCTAGGCAGGTCTGAGAGGGATCAGAGACTCTTGTGCAGAGTAAATGTGTTTGACAGGCTTAACAAAGAACAAAGCAATTTCAGAAGTAGAGGGTTACAGCATTTTCAAATGCACCATTCGGACTGAGATGTTCTTCATCTCTACAAACCATGCAAAGGGGAACCCGAAGAGCTCTTCCCTCACCTCCAACTCTGACCGGAAGAAGGGGAACAAAGGAAGACCCAAGCCCATGGGCCAAGCCAGGAGGGAGGCATTGGGGGGTGTATACATGTGGGAAGGTCTTCAGATGGTCCAAGAGGGCCCAGGAGCCCTGATTCTGCTCCAGCAAGCCTTCCGAGGACAAGTAACCATGGGGTACAGCAAGACAGACTCAAAAACAAATCTATTCCTTTCAAACACCATTTCCATATCTGAGGGTCTCAATATCTGTGGGAGAGACTCAACTAAAAGGAAGGAAGGAGGCAGGAGAGGGTTACTGTCAGTTTATTTTCACTACTATATCCCTACACACGAGCTTAGATTGAAGAGTGAAAGTTGCCCCTTTCAGAATGGGGAGGAGACTAGAAATCCAAGCAGGGCTGAAGAGCTCTATAGCAGCCATCCATAAACAAATTCACTGGATGAGGAGCTGAGAAAGAAAAGCCACTGTTAGCAAAGGGCTCTTGGAAATGAAAATATTCCTTATTGAGCGCGATTTTTCGTGTTGTAAAGGAACTGCCATCAGAAAGAAAACATCCATTCAATATATGTTGCTGTGGTGACAACTTAACCATATTTTCAAGATCACTGAGGTTTTTTTCTTTTGTTAAAAAGTCTTGCTGGGACTCCTAAATACAAACAAAAAATGAATGAAAAGAGCAAGATCCGAACGGTGTGAGTGTAGTAAGCTCCTATTTGTGTAAAAAAGGAAAAAGAATACACACAACCCTACACACAGACACACAAAACACACAGAAACACACACACATACACAGAAGGTTGATATGTGCATAGAACAATTCTGAAAGGGTACACAAAAAACTAGGAACCTCCATGGAGAAGAACCGGTTAGCTAGGGGTCCAGGAAAGAGGGAAACTAATTGTTCACTACATATCATTTATAACCTTTTGAATTTTGTACCATCCATCTGTAGTTATTTATTACAAAAATTAATCATTCAAGGGTAAAAAAAAAAAAAAGTCAAGTTCTCCTAAGACTTAAGCAGGTAACAAAGTTAACTCTGGGTACTAGTCAAAGTATCCAAATGGCGTCCTAGTTTTAACCAGGTGGGTACAGGACTCAGCATTAGACGGGGCTGAAGGAGTTCACTGTTCAACACTTATTATGCCTACAAATCCAGAGTTGGTCATCAGTGAAAGGCAGAGACTCAGGTAAGTGAAGAACAGCATGGCTTTGCAGCCAAACGTGCCTGGGCTCAAATGTAGGCTCTGGCACTTATCAACGGTGACCTTTTCAAGTTAGTGAACTTCTCTGACCTTCAGCTTCCTCACAGGCAATTACAATTACTTTGCTGGATTATTGGGGGTTAAATGAAGACCCCCCATATGTCAATATCACCCAGGCATTCAATCAAGGATTCCTGAAGTAGACCAAATACCAGGCGCATTGTAGACCTTCGGCAAATGCTCCATTCCTTCCCAGCCTCCCACCTCCGTTTGCTGAGGATCCGATGGCATGCAGGTCTGCCTCTGTAGGGTCTGTGAATGGCAGCTGGTTGGGCATTTTTCAACATACTTTTCTAGTCTTACGATGATGCTCACTAGCTGTGAAAGCAAACGCTTAAAATGAAAACATATGTTTAGGTTCCCCAGATCATATTTACTCAATTTTCTCTGGCAGGAATAATCTTTTCCTCTTCTGAATGCTTGTAACAATTTATTTGTGTGTGTCTTATCACATTTAGCTCGTTCTACCTTGGGTTACAGCCACTGATATGTGTACTTTTCTCTCCTTCTGGACATTGCACGCTGCAGATGCCTGAATGACATCTGATTAATTTTTGTTTCATGCACAGTGCCTAGTAGAATGCCTTGTGCATAACAGGCGCTTAATAAATATCTACCCCATGAATGAAAGTAAGAAAACTCGTAACTACTACTCATTTTTATTTTTTTTTAGTAACAACCAAATTCCTATGCAAAAAAATAGTCAAGTCTGTGTTTCTACAGAGATGTAATCTTGTAATAGGACCATTGTCTGGACTTTGAATAGTGCCTAGTGTGTTATCTGTGATCAACTTATACTTAGCCACAAAATGTAAGCAAGACTTTCTGTAGATCCCAAACAAAAATAAATTCATCTTCCTAGATGCAAATTTTGTGGCAGGACCTTAGACACCAACGTTCCTTAGTGATAAGATCAGTTTTTACCTCAAATAACAAAATAGAAGAAATTAAGAGGATTTATTGCTTAGGAGACTGTCACTTGCCTGGATACTAATACTTCTTTCTTTCTTCCTAATAATACTGCCCCAATTTTTGTTTGGGTAATGATGTGTGTCCACTTAAAAAAACTATATTTCCCAATCTCTCCTGTACTTAGGAATAACCATGTGCACCTTCCGGGAAAGCTCTTTAAAGGGGGCAAACTGGGTTAGGACACAATTTTTGCCCTTTACTGTTCTTCCTCCCATCCGGAACATGGATATCCAGCTAGCATCAGGTGGACAGGCCTTGGGTGGAAGTCACTTGCTAAGGATTGTAAAGGATAAAGACAAGAGAAGCATGGGCTCATGACAGTACCATAGAGTTCAGGAGGGCCTAACTCTAGATTTCTGATTATATGGGGGAAAAGAAAAATTCTAATTTGTTAAGCTATGGTGGCATAGGGCAGAAGGGAGGGTCTGCTAAATGCAGCGAAATGGACGCCTGAACTGAGATATAATCCTCAATCTACCAATAAGTCCAGCTTGTTTAAGCCTTAATATAATGCAAGTGTACCGCATCTCAAAAAAGCAGACACTCTTCCCAAATACAGTAAAGCAGCTTCTAGGTTCTCAGCTATTTAGTCATCACACTCTAATATACCAAATGGACAATGAAATCACAATTCTGTACTGTCCAAACTTCCCAAGAGTCAGTAATGTAGACAAGTTCCCAGGTATTTCACCAAAGCCAAGGCTAAGTGTAATGAGATTAAAGCAATCAAATTTGATAAAGAAACCCACGAAAATACTCAGGCAATGTTAAAAAGCAGATATATAAATGAATTCATTAGACTATTGGCAGAAATCAGCCTCTCATACCATGTATTGGCTCCAGTCCTACAACTCCATCAACAATAGATGATGTGAATTGTTTTGTCCTGATATTCATTCATAAATGGATAGAAGAATAGATAAAGTTCTCTCCATATAAATTCTAAGAAATGCGAGTCTGGATATACAATGTTAGCACTCTGCACTTGCGGGTTAACAGCCCAGGGAATGGGCTACACCGTCATCAGTCAATGTCTTGGGAATGTGAGAGCTGTGTAAGCACTGGCCTCCACTCAAGACCTGGTCAACATATACAAGACTTTTGCTTCTTTATTGGGTGTGGGAAACAGCCATGCTTCAGTAAGGAGACTCAGAGAAAACCACAGTTTGAGGGTTGGCTTGGCCCCAGGCCAAAGATTGGAACGGCCCTCCTTCTCCCACAACAGAAGGGTACTCGTGGGTGGGAAGGAGGAATTTCTGATAGACAGAACACAGACTGCAACTTGGAAGGTTATGGGGAAGCAAGATCTGGGCTCTCTTACTAGAAAGATAATACTGTTCAGAGATTAAATTCTGGGAGGTTTTTTTTTTAAATTCCATCCAGTAAAACACTTCTTTTTGTCTTTACTTGGGCTTATTGGTGATGGAGTGGAGCTAGATAGCTCTTTGTAGTGAAATAACTCTCTACATTCACTTTTCTTTTAATTAAGGGAGATAAGGTTGGGAAATGTTAACCTTAACCTCAATGGGTTAGTGTCTTTTTGTACCCCTTTTACGTTGGTTCCATAAAAGCAAACATTTTTATGCATTAGTCTCCCCACCGAGTTCCATCCTAACTTGGATTAAGTTCCCATTACATAGTACACAAAACTGCTTCTAGAATGTTGTTCTCTGGCGGGTCAAGTACTGGGATGGTGTATCTTCCTGAGCATGTAAGATGCTGATCACTCACCTGACCACAACCAGTCAAGAGCTGTTCAAGGCAAAGAACACACTGTGTCATTTGTGCAATCATGTGATGTTGTAAAAAGCTGGGGGCCAAGGTGAGGGTGAGGGTAGCTGTTTCTATTTTAGCAAAAGCAAGCTTCCAAAAGGCCTTTGTCTCACATTGTATGGAGTTCTTGGCTGTCTTCCACTCACAGTGTTTGTCGGCTGGGACAAGACCGGGGGCCGAGCAAGAGGAACAGAGTACAACATCTGGTACTGCTGAGAAGGCAGGGGGCAGTGCTGTATGTAACCCTCACAGGGATGGGGCAGAAACCAGAAGATGCTACTGTTCACACGGAGAGAGGCTGGCGACACAAATACCCGAGATCGAGCTTCGTACCTGAGATCGAGCTTTGAGTGGCCAAAGGTACTGGACAGCCTCTGGAATTTCCTTGTTTCTTAAATCAATAAAGAGGCTCTGTCTCCTTTAGCAATTAAGACAGAAGGCTCTTACTAATTCAAATGATCTGCTCTCAAGGATGTGTCTACAGCTGCTTACCTGGACAGAACAATTTATTCACCAACCAACAAAAACCATTGTGTTTCAGGCAATTTCTAAGTCAACTGTGCTTGCACATGTGGGAAACCATGCTGGTCCTTAACAGATACTTAGATATACTCCCGGGACTCTGTCATCCAATAAAACCAAAGATTCTAGCAGTAGTCTCTGAGTTGGTGTTTCAAGAGAATCAAGACAAGTGAACAGATCTTGGGTGAGGTGTGTGTTACGACGAAGAAGTCCGACCATGAGGCAGCTGGTTAAGGCCAGGGATACGGTCCATGACTAGAAAACCCAGTGAAATTAAATAAATTAAATAGCCTTAAGACATCACACAGATAACCTTCTCTCACTAGCAGCCCCCACTTCCACTCTAACAACAGAACCCATTAGTCCTACATTGGTAGAGGCTGATAGTCTGATGGCAAATTTAGACTCATGGCTGTGGATTCTGCTTTGCTTTCTATTTTTTTCTCCTTCAATGCCCAGCAATATTTGAACACTGGTCACACACACTCACAGAAGGTTGGCAGCCCAAGGGTTTTTGTCTTTTTGTTTTTGAAACATATTAATTTATTTTTTCTTAAATGTTTTTTATTTATTTTTGAGAGACATGGCATGCAAGCAGGGAAGGCACGGGACAGTGGGGTGCGGGGGGGGGTGTGGGGACAGAGGATCTGAGTGGGCTCTGCACTGACAACAAAGAGCCCGACGTGGGGCTCGAACTCAGGAACCGTGAGATTGTGACCTGCGCCAAAGTTGGACATTCAACTGACTAAGCTACCCAGCTACCCCCGTGTTAATTTCCTTAATACATGTTCATTACAAAAGGAAAACATTTTAAAAGTCATTTCAAATTCCACTCTCAGAGATTACCTCTGGTAACATTTATACTTTTTTTCTGTGTATATATGAAGTTATTTTACACACACACACACACACACACACACACATACACACACGCACATATTTCTGTGGGCTTGCAAAAATAGGATTATATGATACCTGATGTTCTGGAGACCTTTTTTTTCATTCAAATATCTAACTTGAGCATATCTTCATATCTATGAGGGTAGATTCCAATCACTGTTTTAAATGGCTGCATATTTTCTATGATAGTTCATCATAATTACTTAACCACCCAACAGTAGAATACTATAAACTGACACAGCGTAATACAAACCTATATTTGTGTTCATAAGAGATATCTAAGTGGGGGGAAAAGTAGGCCCCCCAAAATGTTACACTTCTATTTTGAAACTACACACACACATACACATACGCAGGTTGTCACCAGTCTGTTCTGCTATTTAAGAACAGTGCTCTGACAAACATCATGTTATTTATATCTTTTTGCATGTGCTGGATCATTTCCTTAAAATAATTTCCTTGAAGTAGAATAGCTAGCTCAGAAGGCTGCTGTTTCTGCTTTAAATCTTTTTTATGTATATTTTCAAACTACCCCCTGGTAAGACTGTGCCAATTACATTTCCATCAGTCTGTTTGAGAGGATGATAATTTCCTTATCTTTCCTTGATTACTGGGAAGAAACAGCATGTGTTCCATGAAAAGGTGGCTCATAATTTGATGCTAATGCTGTTCTTTTTCTTTCTTTTTAGAAGATATTTATGCCTTCAGACAAATATGCTAAAAATCTACACAGATATCATTCTGTTTTAAAAATTACAAAAAAGTTTTTAATGTTTATTTATTTTTGAGAGATAGAAAGAGAAAGAGTGTGAGTGGGGAAGGGGCAGAGACAGGGAGAGACAGAATCTGAAGCAGCCTCCAGGCTCTGAGCTGTCAGCACAGAGCCTGATGCGGGGCTCGAACCCATGAGCCATGAGATCATGACCTGAGCTGAAGTCAGATACTCAGCCGGCCGAGCCATCCAAGCGCCCCTCATTCTTTTAAAAAAAATTTTAAAAACATTTATTTATTTTTGAGAGACAGAGCACAAACTGGGGAGGCACCGAGAGAGAGGGAGACACAGAATTCAAAGCAGGCTCCAACCTACAACCCATGAGATCATGGCCTAAACTGAAGTCAGATGCTCAATGGACTGAGCCACCGAGGCACCCCCCCTCCCCCCCGTATCATTCTTTTTATCATCTTATCATGGTATTAATCATCCTTTCTGTATTCTTCTCACATCTCTCTCTAGCAATTGTGAACAATTCATATGCATTTATTTTCAATTGTCCAAATAAATAAATTTAAGTTAAAAAAAATCATGTAGCCAATTAATATTTTCTGAGCCTTGAACTTCTAAAACAACTTAAGATCATTTTAACCAATTCTGCTTCCAGCATGGGGGCAGGAGGTAACTAAAGCCCCCAGGTTGAAATTATAAGGCTATGTATATTTAAGGTTAAAAGTAATACATAATAGAAGAGATATCTGCACACCTATGCTCACTGAGGCATTATTCACAACAGTTAAGATGTGGAAGCATTCTAAATGCCCCTCAATAGATGAATGGATAAAGATAATGTATATACATATCGCAGAATGTCATTCAGTCTTCAAAAAAGAAAGAAATCCTATAATATACTACAACATGGATGAACCTTCAGAACATTCTGCTAAGTGAAATAAGCTAGTCACGAAAAAGAGGAGTACTATATGATCCCACTTATATGAGGTATCTAAGTAATAACACTCATAGAAACACAAAGTAGAATAGTGGTTGCCAGGAGTCAGGGGGAGGGGAACACAGGGAGTTGTTCAATGAATACAGAGTTTCAATCACCCAAGATGAAAAAGTGTTATTGATCTGTTATATACAACAATGTTCATACAGCGTCAACAATACTGTAGTATACACTTAAAATTGTTAAGAGGGTAAATTTGTGCTATGTGTTTTTACCATAATGAAAAACAAGTTATGGATTTTTACTGAGCTTTTACCATGGGTCAACATCGTCCTAAACACTTTACATGCAATTATCGCATTTAATCCTCCCAAACCATTGAGGCGGCTCCCATCGTCATCTCCATATACAGAGGAAGAAACCAAGGCACAAAAGGTTCCATAATTTGTCCATGATGGCACAGCTACTAAGTAGTCAGCTGGGGGTCCATGCCCATGGAAGAGGATGATTTCAGAGCTCATTATACAACGCTGCCTTCCTTATTTATGCTATGCTGACTCCCCTTTAAAGCAAATCCGCTGAAATCATATTTCCCTTCCAGAGCAAATCTAAAGCAAACTTAGCAATGTGTCCAATTTTCATCAGATGCATTTGAAAGACCCAGATTTCACTAGCTTTACTCTAAGAAAGAAAGCTTGAAAAAAAAAATGCCTACAAGCAAATTTTTCTTACTTATTTTAAGAGTTAACATAAGTTTGTATATATGTATGTATGTATGTATGTATGTATGTATATAAGTAAAGATAATCTCAAATGATCAGCAATGACCCCAGATCAAGAGTTCAATTGGTTACAAAAGGATAATTCATAGCATCATTTTCAATTGTCCCTTATCTTTTATTGGCTAGCAATTTTAGGGAATTCTTCTATATCAGGGCTCTTGTTCTCCTGATAATATGTCTGTGTCTGACACCTGATGAGTGAAATGAAATAATCAGACAAGGCAATCTCTAAGTTCCCTTACAACTTTAAATTCAGAATTCATAAATATCTAATTTGTCTCTGCCTTCCAACGTACGGTTTGTTTTATTTGGCTCAGAATCTCACATGGTTGACCTACTGTGCATCTTGCCCAGGACTTGCTGTCATCCACGCTTCTTCCTGCGGTGGCATCCTTTTCAGATGGGTGGGGTTCCGTATCTTTAGGAATGAGGTTTTTCATCAGCTCACACAGTTACTGCTGTGAGTCCCTCATATGCCCACAGACAAACACAAACAAAGCATAGGTGACAGAGTAAGGGCGGGGAATGAAACTGGTCACCGGGCAACTGGAGTAAAAACACATTTAAGGTCATACAACAAACAAGGCCGATTCCAAGCAGCTGGTAGGTGCACAGTTGCCTTTTAACATTCTCACAACCAAGCACAGTTCTGTACTTCGATTCGTTATGTTGATCCTTTCTTTCAGATTGCGTGTGTTTGGGTCTATAGTAGCAGCAACAACAATAAATTTGGAATGTCTTATCTGACTCATGATACATGTGTAAAACAGGAAGAAAACGAAGGGTCACTTCTCTCAAGAGGGAGAGAAGTAGAGTGGAAAAGAGCTTTGGAAGTCTTCTGACCTGGTTTGAATATTATCTCTGCAATTAGCTAGCTATGCAACCTTGTCTAACATGCTTAAACTCTTTGAATTCCCTCCTCAGTAGGATAGAGATAATGCTACATTGAGCACACAGGAGGCACTCACTCTGCGTCCACTTCCCTGCCCCTCACCTCCCTCCCTCCAAGATCGCAGAGGGATACTACTCTAGCAACAGCTTAGAAAACTACCCGGTGGGAATCAGGGGACTTCTATTACCAGTAGTGATGAATCAGCTTAATGAACTGATGTCTATATTATAATAACGCACTAAGAAGCAGATTTATATGGAGTTGAAAAAGGAAGCGTAATATTAATCATGCAAAAGTATCATCTATGGTAGTCACATTTGTAGACACCTGTCATGTGTCCCAGCAGTCTTCTCAAAAACACCAGCATAGAAATAAAATTAAAATACTATGACCAGCGACAATAACAGGGTGGAAAGGACAAAGTGATAACTGGAGAGGTAATTCCCATGTTATTAATAACAGCCCACACAAGTGCTCCATATCTTCAAACTTCTAGAACATATTTCAGGATACTGCACAACTCAGTAGTCCCTAACCCTATTACTGACTAATAAAAACACAAAGAAGGTAAATTATGGGCATTTCCAAGAGTTTTCCGCCCAGGAACACCTTCTTAAGACATTTAAGAATCTGAGATAACTGAGATAATGTCTAGACCCGAGTTTAAATATGTTTACAAAGCAGACCTTCCTCTCTTATGACAGTGTATGTGAACAGTAGCAGACTAGTTCCAATAGCTGAAGATAACTTTTCAAGCACGGTTTTATAGGTGCCAATAAGTACACTTGTTCTAAGTACACTGCTACTTACAGTTCATGTAATAATACACATAGATCAATATATACAAAATATATGAATGCTTTAATATATTGTGAGGGTGGTGCCATATAGCATGTCGGTCCAGAGGCTGGATGCTACACCTGCCTGCATACCTGGGTTAAAGCCCAGTCCTTCCATTTATTATTTACGTGACCCTGAGAAAGTCACATAAGTGATGCTCTGTTTTGTCTGTTAAAATAGGACTAATAAGAGGGCAACTGTGAGGATTCAATGCAATAATACAAATATAACTCCTGGTTCAGTGCTTGGCACATGATAACATCCTGAGAAATACAATCCTCATGATAACCCACGTCTATATATTATCATCTCCATATTAGAGATAAACAAACCGAGGTCCAAAGAAGTTTGAATAACCTGTCCCAGTCATAGGCTAGACAGAACCAAGATTATGTTTAAGTTATTTATTTTGAGAGACAGAGAAAGAGAAAGCGAGTACAGGGGAGGGGCAGAGGGAGAGAGAGGGAGAGAGAGAATCCCAAGCTGGCTCCACGCTGTCAGCACTGAGCCTGGTGTAGGGCTCAATCCCATGAGCTGTGAGATCATGACCTGAGCTGAAATCAAGACTCGGAAGCTTGACTGACTTGTCTGAGCCACCCAGACACCCCAAAGGACAGACAAAGATTTAAACTGAAGATTATCTGACTCTAAAGTCCGTTCAGAGGATCTATTTCCAAAACAGTTAAATGTAGTTTTACATGTATCATTTCACATATTTTCAACGTATTTTTATTAGGCAAGAAGAAAAGAGTTTGGCTTGGCAAAATCTACTAAATCAAAGGGTTCTAGGAAAACCAATCAATCAATCATCATCATCATCATCTACATCATCATCATCATCTAGAAACTAAGTGTTGTATGAGTTCCTGATAAAAGTCAGAAGGATAAACAAAATGGAACCAAAACCCCCCAAAAAACAAAACAGTAGATTATGCCATACAGGCCAACATGCTCCAGAAACCTAAGCACACGTGCACACATTCTTCCCCCTAAATACCCCTAGTCCACCCCTCCTCCTGGATACTGTTAGAAGGACGTGGAAAGACTCCCCCTGCACAGTCAGCCTGTTTGCCTGCTCTCTTCGTGCCATGCTGAGGAGCGAGGGTGTTATTGCTGGCTTCCTGGAAAAGCCCGGGTGCCTGCTGGATTTCTCTTTCTTTCCCCTCCCCCACAAAACAAACACACACCAGCTGAAGGTAATGGAGAAACACTATTCATTCCTGTAGGGGAGAGCAGAATTTTTCTAGACACATGCCATGGACTTTTAGGAGCAGTGTAACAAGACTTGGCTGGGCTTCTATGGGAATCCTTTCCACACCTGTGAGGTGATGCATGCACACAAATACCGTCAGCAAAGGGCTCATGACACAACGGCACCCAAGGTGTTACTAGCATACTGAAAGACCCCTCGGTATGCCCCCAGAGCTGCCCACCCCTTCCCCCCACAACTTGTTACAGGAACAGTAGCTTCCGCCGGCCCCTACTGCATCTAGGTGAGTCTGGCAAGACGGAGTCTGGTGGAAAGGGGAAGTCAAGGACAGATGGAGGGGAAGGAATTCAGGACGCACCATTTTCTCGTACCTTGAGTCACCTCACTATGTGCAAAATCAAGTCTACTAAAAATGGAAGGGCTTTGGGACAAGACCGGAACCAGCGAAAAATCCAGATGTATTTAAAATCCCCCTTTCATCCCTGTCGCTCAAAGAAGTTTCAGCAGTTCTGCCTTGGCCATCAAAATGTCCTTAAGTTTTCTGCTTTTTGGGCTTTTTTCAGTCTGGATGAGGCAGAGAAGAGAGTGGGAGGGAAGGAGAAGGGGGCTGGGAGCAGAAGTTTAACAAAGGATCACTTTAACAGAAACTACTGAGTAATCGCTCTGTCCTGGGCCAAGAATAACATCAGCTCAATGTCGGCAATTAGAATCAGGCCAGTTGGGCCTCACAGCCGGTGCGGCCCTCCTCACAGCCCCCAGCACCGAGGGCTACTCGTGCTGATGTCACCAGCAGTCGCTGCTGCCCCAGAAAGTCCCCCGACTCAGCTGAAAGAAAAGTTTTTTATCCTTCTTCAGAGGCAGGAAGCCAGAATGGGGAGGAGGTGGGAAGCAACAAGAGCGGACTAGAGAGAAGACACAGTGGGGCCCAGATCAGCACGTAACAGACTCATGTGGCCATCCTGAGACTCCCAGGATTCCGTCACTTCTCCAACCACCCTGAAGTGCACGTTAAATGAATCAATATACGTAAAGCACCTGGAATAGCGCTTGGGCCGCAGGAAGTGCTGACTGAGTACTGGCTATTATGAGGAAAAACAAAGAGGGAGGAATCTGTCCCATTACTTATCTCTCGTCCCCCATAAAATGTGAACCCTGGGAGCAGAGACTGCTGAGCAGAATGTACCCTGATAAGAAAAATGCGCAAGAAGGCTTTCAAGTTTGGAAAACGTATTTATGAGGAGACTGGCAGATGGAGCGAAAAAGATGGAAACAAAGTTCCTATAAAACAATAATTGCCTGAAATTTTATAAGGGCAACACCAAGTCTTAACATATTCCATCTCCCTGCCAAAGGACAGAAAACAAATAACTGGGAAGGAGACATTTCCCATCTCTTTCCCTGTAGCTCAATGGCTCTCAATGCGTGGTCCCCCCAGGCATCACCAGGGGGACCTGTTAGAAATGGACATAACTGAGCCCCATTTCCAGATTTACTGACTCAGAAATGGGGTGGGGTTAGCGATCAGTGTTCTAAAAACAGGCCCTCCCGGTGGTCCCACTGCTCAAAACTGGGGGTCTACAAACTACGGCTTATAAGACAAATCCTGCCTGCCCCTCGTTTTTATAAACAAAGTTTCACTGGAAAACAGCCACACTCATTCACTTAAATGTTGTCTATGGCTGTTTTCATTCTACCCTGGCAAAGTCGAGGAGTGGCCATGCAGATGCTGGCCTACAGAGCCTGAAGTATTTACTATCTGGCCATTTACAGAAAAAGTTTGCTGACCCCTGCTCCGACTTAGAACGGTTTCTTTTTTCTGTTTAAATTTTCATTTGTCTTAACTTTTTTCTTTATTATTTTTGACAAAGGCAGAGAAAGTGTGAGCAGGGGAGGGGAAGAGAGAGAGGGAGGATCTCAAGCAGGTTCCGTGCTGTCAGTGCAGAGCCCGATATGGGGCTCAAACTCACAAAACCATGAGATCATGACCTGAGCTGAAATCAAGAATCAGACGCTTAACCGCCTGAGCCACCCGGGCGCCCCAGAATGGTTTCTTTTTTACAACTGCTGGTTTTACTCATCAGTGTGTAAAAGTGCATGTTTTCCATTGTGTCTTACTTTGTTTATCACGGTCTCTATCAAATGGACCGGATCACACCTACTTCCTTGCACCTCAGTCCCTGGAAACCCTGCCAGTGGCTCCAGGTGACTTCCTCTTCCACGTCCAGGTTACAGGACCAGGTTTTTGTTGAGGTGGATTCAGTGCATGACAATTTCTCAGTTCATGAGTGCGGTGATAGACAGAGATGAAGATCAAAGCTTACTCGGCATGAATGTTAGAGATGTCATTTCCAAACATACCCTGAATCAGAGTTTGCCTTCTTGAAATCAATACCTTCAATAAGCTGGCCACCTAAGTGCAGAAGAGGATGGAGAACTTCCTCTGCATGTAATGCAATAAAGGTTGCATGATCTTAACCAAAATGCTTTTAGGGAATCACTATGAAAGGCACAGACCACGCACATAATCAATGCAATTCAGTACGACAGAGTGCAATACAACGTAAAGCCTCCTTAAACGGCCTGTTCCATAGACAGGTATCTTTTGTGAATGTGCTAAGCAAATTAGATTTCAATTCTACCCACTACTCTCAAATAGGCAATTAATCAAATTGTTAGTTATGTCAGTGGCTACGTACACTTTAGAAAAATGAATTCAAAGCATAAGGAGTTCGTCAAAGAAACCATCTAATAGGTTAACCCAAGGTTAGAAACACAGCACATACTGAGAATGCAAACCACGTTTCCATCAACAATGTGGTGATAATTGTAATGGTCAAGTCTCACACAGCCATAAGCTGGACTACAAGAGGCTTAAAATCTAGAAGGGCTTTGCTTCTTCTGTGGAGTGTTCTTCATGTCCTCTGAAATGACGTACTCTAAATTACTAAATATCCTTCATGTGAGAACATTTAATATCTTATTTGCTATCTTCTTAGTTATAAACTCTTTAAGCTAAGAACTTAGTTTCTTGAGATCTCCCCACAGTCCCAGAACTTCATCCTGACTCATTTTTCCCTAAATCAACTATGGATTAGAAGAACAGGGGGAAGAAATAAATGATATTATAAACATATATAAAATTATGATGAATGATTTTCTGTTCCCTCTCCAGGAGACACAAGATAACTCCCTTCTTGGGAGTTCTGACTCCTCCCTAAGACAGATATTCTGACAGATTCTAAAAAACATGTTTTTCCATATACTTCATAGTTCAGTGAAACTAAACCAGTGTAATCCTCACTGGAAAAAAAAATCCACACAAAAATAGCAGTACTCTGAATTTTCAAAGGAATGTGAGTTGTTGGAAGCTAATCAAAAGAATGAGAAGGGCTATTAAATGAAGCAGTTTCTAAAAGTGAAAATCAGTAAAAACTGTCTCTCATCCCTTCAAACTTCAATGCCCTACAATCCCCCCCTCCTTTCCCTTTTTAAACATTATCACCATGTCAAGGCATGGAAGCATCAAAAGGGACCAAGTGTCTATATTTGTTAGCTCATTGATTATACTCCCATAAGAGAAATGAAGCTATTTTCGATGCCTCCCCTCTCCAGCATCTGATTAAGCTGGCATTCTCAAGTATCTGAATGATGGGGAGTTCAGATGTTTAAGAGTTTTAAGAAATGTACATAGATTTAAAAAAAAAATCTAAGATACACATTTCTATCTACAGTTGTGAAAATGCAAACTGTCTATCCCAAAGACTTTCTAAAGGAGGGAATTTCTACATGACGGAGGGCAACACGGTGATCAAAATGAGATGCTACATTCCAGGCTTTCCAGGTAAGAAGGCTGGGTTTTCCTCTAGAAAAACAGACCTACAGAACTACTTCCCAAGTGCTTAGAGTTACAATTTCTCAATTACATTGAGTTAATATAATAGAGTACACGGGCATAGAAAAAGATGAGCAAGTGATGAATGAAATCAAAATAATAAAATGTCTGGACCTGGATGATAGTTAAAAAGATTAAGATAGCTCACAACGCTAGGAAACTTGAAATCAACCACAAGAAAAAAATTGGAAAGGTAACAAATACTTGGAGACTGAAGAACATCCTACGGAAGAATGAATGGGCTTGGGAATGCAAACTGGTGTGGCCACTATGGAAAACGGTATGGAAGTCCCTCAAAAAATTCAACGTAGAAATACCATATGATCCAATAATTCAAAGAAAACTAAACACTAATTCGAAAAGATATATGTATCCTTATATTTATTGCAGCATTATTTACAACAATAATGATATGGAAGCAACCTAAAAGTGTCCATCAATAGATGAATGGATAAGGAAGCTGTGGTACACACACATGTACATATATACAGTGGCATATTATGCAGCCATAAAAAAGGATGAGATCATGCCATTTGTGACAACATTGATGGACCTGGAAGATATTATGCTAAGTGAAATAAGTCATAGAAAGAGAAATAGCATATGACTTCATTCATATGTGGAATCTAAGAAAAACAAATGAATAAACAGAAAGCAGAATCAGACCTATAAACATGGAACAAACTGATGATCGCCAGAGAGAAGGAGGATGGGGCGTCAGGGCAAAATAGGTGAAGGGGTGTGAGAGATACAGGCTTCCGGTTATGGAATGAGTAAGTCACAGGAATAAAAGGTACAGTTAAGGAATACAGTGAATGAAATCATGATGCATTATACAGTGATAGATGGTAGATTCATTTGTGATCAGCACAGCATAATGTAGAAACTTACTGAATCACTATGTTGTACATCTGAAACTAACATAATATTGAGTGTCCTCTATACTCATTTAATAAAGTTTAAACTCCAGGAAAAAAAAAAAAAAAGAATGAATGGGCTAACCACGCAGTTAATGAGGAAATTAAAAAGTATATGGAAGTCAATGAAAATGATAACACCACTACCCAAAACCTCTGGGACGCAGCAAAGGCGGTCATAAGAGGAAAGTATATAGCAATCCAGGCCTTCCTAAAGAAGGAAGAAAGATCTCAGAAACACTCCCTAACCTTACACCTTAAGAAGATAGAAGAAGAACAGCAAAAACCCCAAACCAGCAGAAGACAGGAAATAATAAAGATTAGAGCAGAAATTAATCCTATCAAAACCAAAAAAACAGTAGAACAGATCAATGAAACCAGAAGCTGGTTCTTTGAAAGAATTAACAAAATTGATAAATCATTAGCCAGTTTGATCAAGAAGAAAAAAGAAAGGACCCAAATAAATAAAATCAAGGATGAAACAGGAGAGATCACAACCAACACAATAGAAATCAACACAATAAGAGAATATTATGAGCAATTATATGCCAATAAAATGGGCAATCTGGAAGAAATGGACAAATTCCTAGAAACATATACACTACCAAAACTGAAATAGGAAGAAATAGAAAATTTGAACAGACCCATAACCAGTAAGGAAATCAAATTAGTAATCAAAAATCTGCCAAAAAACGAGTCCAGGGCCAGATGGCTTTCCAGGGGAATTCTACCAAACATTTAAGGAAGAGTTAACACCTATTCTCTTGAAACTGTTCCAAAAAATAGAAATGGAAGGAAAACTTCCAAACTGTTTCTACGAAGCCAGTATTACCCAATTCCAAAACCAGACAGAGACCCCACTAAAAAGGAGAACTAGAGACCAATTTCCCTGATGAACATGGATGCAAAAATTCTCAACAAGATATTAGCCAACCAGATCCAACAATACATTAAAAAAATTATCACCACGACCAAGTGGGATTTATACCTGGGATGCAGGGCTGATTCAATATCTGCAAAACAATTAACGTGATTCATCACATCAATAAAAGAAAGGACAAGAACCATGTGATCCTCTCAACAGATGCAGAGAAAGCATTTGACAAAATATAGCATCCTTTCTTGATAAAAACCTTCAGGAAAGTAGGGATAGAAGGAGCGTACCTCGAGATCATAAAAGCCATATATGAATGACCCAACGCTAATATCATCCTCAATGGGGAAAAACTAAGAGCTTTCCCCCTAAAGTCAGGAACAAGACAGGGATGTCCACTCTCGCCACTGCTATTCAACATAGTATTGGAAGTCTTAGCCTCTGCAATCAGACAACACAAAGAAATAAAAGGCATCCAAATCGGCCAGGAGGAGGTCAAATTTTCACTCTTTGCAGATGACATGATACTCTATATGGAAAAGCCAAAAGATTCCACCAAAAAACTGCCAGAATTGATTTATGAATTCAGCAAAATTGCAGGATATAAAATCAACACACAGAAATCGGTTGCATTCCTATACGCTAACAATGAAGCGACAGAAAGAGAAATCAAGGAATCGATCCCATTTACAGTTGCACAAAAAAACCATAAAATACCTAGGAATAAATCTAACCAAAGAGGTGAAAAATCTATACATGAAAACTATAGAAAGCTTATGAAAGAAATTGAAGAAGACACAAAAAAATGGAAAAAGATTCCATGATCCTGGATAGGAAGAACAAATATTGTCAAAATGTTGATACTACCCAAAGCAATCTACATATTCAATGCCATCCCTATCAAAGTAACACCAGCATTCCTCACAGAGCTAGAAAAAATAATCCTAAAATTTGTATGGAACCAGAAAAGACCCCAAATGGCCAAAACAATCTGAAAAAGAAAACCAAAGCAGGAGGCATCACAATCCCAGACTTCAAGCTATACTACAAATCTGTCATCATCAAGACAGTATGGTACTGGCACAAGAACAGACACTCAGATCAATGAAACAGAATAGAGAACCCAGAAATGGACTCACAAACGTATGGCCAACTAATCTTTGACAAAGCAGGAAAGAACATCCAATAGAATAAACACAGTCTCTTCAGCAAGTGGTGCTGGGAAAACTGGACAGCAACATGCAGAAGAATGAATCTGGACCACTTTCTGACACCATACACAAAAATAAACTCAAAACGGATGAAAGACCAAAATGTAAGACAGGAAGCCATCGAAATCCTCAAGGAGAAAGCAGGCAAAAACCTCTTTGATCTTGGCCACAGAAACTTCTTACTCAACACATCTCCAGAGACAAGGGAAACAAAAGCAAAAATGAACTACTGGGACCTCATCAAAATAAAAAGCTTCTGCATAGCGAAGGAAACAATCAGCAAAACTAAAAGGCAACCGATGGAATGGGAGAAGGTATTTGCAAATGACAGATAAGATAAAGGGTTAGTATCCAAAATCTATAAAGAACTTATCAAACTCAACACCCAAAAACCAAATAATCCAGTGAAGAAACGGGCAAAAGACATGAATAGACACTTCTCCAAAGAAGACATCCAGATGGCCACCCGACACATGAAAAAAACGCTCCACGTCACTCATCATCAGGGAAATGCAAATCAAAACCACAATGAGATACCACATCACACCTGTCAGAATGGCTAAGATTAACAACTCAGGCAACAACAGATGTTGGCGAGGATGCGGAGAAAGAGGATCTCTTTTGCATTGTTGGTGGGAATGCAAGCTGGTGCAGCCACTCTGGAAAACAGTATGGAGGTTCCTCAAAAAACTAAAAATAGAACTACCCTACGACCCAGCAATGGCACTAGTAGGCATTTATCCAATGGATACAGGTGTGCTGTTTCGAAGGGACACATGCACCCCCATGTTTATAGCAGCACTATCAACAATGGCCAAAGTATGGAAAGAGCCCAAATGTCCATCGATGGACGAATGGATAAAGACAAATGTAGTATACATATATATAATGGAGTACTACTCGGCAACCAAAAAGAATGAAATCTTGCCATTTGCTACTACATGGATGGAACTGGAGGGTATTACGCTAAGTGAAATTAGTCAGTCAAAGAAAGACAAAAATCATATGGCTTCACTCATATGAGGACTTTAAGAGACAAAACAGATGAGCATAAGGGAAGGGAAACAAAAATAAGATAAAAACAGGGAGGGGGACAAAACAGAAGAGACTCATAAATATGGAGAACAAACTGAGGGTTACGGGAGGGGTTGTGGGAGGAGGAATGGGCTAAATGGGGAAGGGGCACTAAGGAATCTATTCCTGAAATCTTTGTTGCACTACATGCTAACTAATTTGGATGTAAATTTTAAAAACTAAAAAACAAAATTAAAAAAAAGATTAAGATAGAGAGCATCATGATGATTGTTTTATTTAGAGGGGGGGAAAGACTTTGGGAAATGGTGCTTTTGTCTTTAAGTGAATATTAATTTTGCACAAACTAACGCACACTATGTACAACATTTTTATAAGAGCAAATAACAAGAGATCAAACCGATATATTTCTTCACATAGCCAAATAAAAGAGAAGCTCATGGAATCAGTGCTGAGATAGCCCAACACAACATGTAGAACACAGTAACGGATTCTAAAGATGGCCCTGAAATGATCAAGAGAAACTTAATTCCAGATGGTCTTTCCCTGTAATTTGGGCCATACTGACACACCAGCACAATTCACTTACAATTCACTTACACAGCTCCCTCACACATATACTCAGGAGTGTCTGTCATTCTATGGATAGAAGGAAAATGGTATTTCACTAGAACACAAGGGCCAAGACAGCGAGGATTTTTGTGTATACCGTTGCATTTTTTGCGGGTACGTTGTTTTGTGTACCGTCGAGCCAGAAGACCAACAGCTTAACTTATGACCACTTCCTGTGAAAAGAACTGGAAATATTATTTACACCTTGAAAATCTTGGTAAGTTATGAAGGATTAATGTGTGCTTATGTATACCAAGGGTGTACCAAAGAAATAGTACATTTAGGAAAAAAGTTGCTTCAAATGCTACCTTTTAGGTATGTGGAAATTAGACCCGCTGGGAGCTTACTGAACGACCATCAGGCAACAGAAAGGGGCAATGCTACAACAGAGATTTTTGTAGAGAAATATTCAAGTGGAAGAAAATGGTCACACCTGGTTCAGTGTCACCTCCTGCCAGAGCCAACATCAAGGCTTCAGCACGTTTCTTCCCTCAGAGTAGGTTCTCCAAGAGCCATGCGAGCCATACTGGTGTAGGTAAACTTTTGGGAAACTATCCCTACCTTTTCCATTGACCTTCTTCCACCCCCGTAGAAGAAAGATACTGGCATATGGAAAAGCCTTATCTGAATTACCTGATGCCGGGCTCGACTCTGGTCCAGAAGCTGCCGGGACTGAAGTTTTTGTTGTTCAAGTTGCTGCAGGGCAAAATGGAGTTGGTAACTGCCCGCTGTGGGGTGATACTTGTGCTGAGGGACAACCCCCGTAGCCTTGCTATATGCGTTGTTCTCTACCTCTCCCTCCCAGGCAAAGCCACCTGTTTGAAGGCTCCTGAAGAGAAAAGAAAGCAGAGCTCTTAGAGTGGTTGTGTGAACAGCCTAAAGGAAAAGAGAGAAATATCACAGGTATTTTTCCTTTACAGAGCTAACATAGCTTGGAATTTACAAATCTGTTTGTGTGAGAAATCATCTGACTCGCCCACTAAACCACAGCTCCATGAAGACAAAGACAGGGCCCGCTCTGTTCTCCACTCTCTTTGTAGCACTTATCCTGAGGCCGGGGCACATGGTCTGTCTACAGTATCTGTTGAAGGTTAAGTAATTAAAATAGTCATTTCAGTCCCCTGTGACGGCCACAAGGTCTTCCAAAAAGGAGCCCAGGAAGCTTCAAATTCAGGACGGCTGGTTGAATCTAAGGTAGGAACAGAGGCACAATCATCTTCTAAAACATCAACTTTAAAAGAACAGGGGTTAATTATACAGAAGTCATGGTTTTTCTTAACCACCTATTAGTGAGCTTACGTGTGCATCATGAGATAACTGGTCTGAGAAGACAGGTTTTTCCTTATTCTAAATTTACCTCAGTAGGGGCCCCAGCCAAGCAGATGTTTGGCCTGTCAGACACATGAGGAAGGAGAAGGGCTGGTGGCCTTTGGAACTGTTCAGTACCCGTGCTATGCTGTCTGTTAAGAACTCTGACCTTCTTCCTTGCCCAGATCCCCACATTTTAGATTCTGGTGACCACGTCTGTATATATCCCAGTTGAAGTCTTCATAACTACAGGCCTCCGCTTGCCCTCTCGGTCTGTTTCTTTCCAGGTAGAAAAGTCCCCATTTATACCATTTCATGCTAATTAGGATGGTGATTATTAAAAATGAAACCAAATACATGGAAAAAAACCAAGCGCTGGCCAGCATGAGGAAACACTGGAACTCTCGTGCATTGCTGGTGGGAATGTGAAATGTTGTAGCTCCTGTGGAAAACATTCTTGCAGTTCCTCAAAAAGCCAAACACAGAATTACCATGTGATTCAGTGATTCCACCCCTAGGCATAACACCCCCCCCCCAATTGAAAACAGGGCCTACTTGTACATCGAAGTTCCCAGCAGCATTATTTCCAGTAGCCAAACGGTGAAAACATCAACAGATGAACGGATAAACAAATGTGGTCTATACCTCCAATGAAATATTAGTCAGCCTTAAAAAGTAAGGAGATTCTGACACAAGAGACAACATGGATGAACCCTGGGGATGTTATGCTAAGTGAAATAAGTCTGTCACAAAAGGACCAATATTGCAGGATTTCACTTATACGAGGTCCCTAGAAGAGTCAAATTCATAGAGACAAAGTAGAACAGTGGTTGCTGGGGCTGGGGAGATGGGAGAATCGGGAGTTACTGTTTAATGGGTACTGAGTTACAGCTTGGGATGATGAGAAAGTTCTGGAGACAGATGGTGGTGATGGTTGCACAAATTGTGAATGTACGAGATGCCACTGAATCGTAGCACAGAAATGGTACATTTTAGGATATATATATTGCCCCACATTTTTAAAAAAGGTCCCCTTTAAAAAGGTTTTTAGAACAGTCTTTTATCTGGCAGCCCTTTTCACTCACTTCTGGTTCTTCTCTGGACCTTCTTTAATTACCCTGTGTTTTTTTTTGTTTGTTTGTTTTTTCCTTTTTGAAGTATAGTGACCAGAAAATTGCACACAGAAGAAACATGAAGAATCTCATTGTGAACAACCTTACCCCAAACCTGATTAACGGGGCTTTAGGAAAGGAAACTGTGCCTAACTGAAGAGAAATATTCATAGTGACTTAAATCATCACGCTGTTTATTTCCTCTGCAAATTTCCTTTGGCATTAATGGTCATTTTGATGGCAGAGTCACAGCAACACTGGGGTAAGGTTATGCCGACCTTCCTGAGGCCTGACCTGTGGGCCACCTAGTTATTTATAACCTGATTCCTAATGACCCCAACGGAACCCTGGGGGAGAGGACAGAGTGGAATGTCTGCTGAATCCAGAAGCCCAGGCTCCTCTCTTGTCTGTGTTCTCCCTCACAGCTTCATCATTTCAGGGGGCTGCTTTGGAGTCTCTGCCTCTCTCAAAGAGGTTTCCAAATACCTAGTTAAGGGAAAGTCTGCATAATGTATCCCGAAGCCCATGGATGAAAGGTTTTCTACTCACATAATCTCACCTCTGATATGTCACATCCCTTGCTCATCTCCTCCCACAGTTTGGCTCCCACAGTTCAGTTGCACAATTACACGCTTTTGGCTAATCTTCTTGGAGAAAAGTACCCAAATGCTCAGGGCTTATTTATGAATTTTTCCAAGTATGACATCTGATCTTCAGTGACCCCTCGGTGTGTGTGCTACTCTACATAGTTCAAACGACGCAGTCTTTCCCAAGGGGCTTCCAGAGGTATGGAGAAGTGTGGCGGCCAAGGACTGACGAGAAAGGAGTCGTACCTAAATACGCAGATAGAATGTTCACATTGTTCACAAAGTGAAATGCTGAATGGGAGTCAAACAGGAGTTAAGGGGTGAGGAAAGGAGGGGCCAGAGGCACGTGTCATCTCCTTTCTCATTAGTGAGGGGAGAGGAAAGCTTAGTGAAGAAAACATGTGGGGAGGTGCACGGGCTCTGAGTGGAAGGAGTGGTGGGTGGAGAAAGGCCTCCAGGTAGAAAGGAAGAGAAGGGTGGGGGCAAGGGTGGGTTGATCCAGTGAACAAAGGAACACGGGAAGATACAGATGAAACAGCAGGAACTGCCTGACTGGATTAACCTTCAGATTTCTGTATCAATTAGGGCAGATATTCAAATTTAGAAGGAAACTACTGTTTATGGTAACTGCACCAAAAGTCAAAAAATACACCAACTGTGATTCTCCTTCCACCCTGGCTTGCTGGTTCTAGAAGTTTCTGGCCACGAGCAGCAATCTAGACTCGGGAATTAGGTATTAAAGGATTTTTGTAACTACGTTATAACTATTAAGCCAGAAATCATCTCACTGGCAGGCTAGGTTGGTTTTATTTTCTGAAAGCTTCTTTAACAACAAATATTCCTAGGAGGCATTTACTTTAACGCCTGCTTGTTGTGCATCAGAAATCAGAGTCTGTAACAGGGCCCTCTTCCATGGAGACCACCAAGGACTGTGAGTGTTAGGGGTAGGACAGCAGGCAAGAGGAGATCACGTAAGAGTAAGACTGAGGATGAGAGGAGGTTTGCTCATCCAACTGCAAACTGTGAACAGACTGCAACGTCATAAACTTTCACAGCAGAAGCTGCTTTTAATCTCCTCAGTACCATAAATCCACTCTCCAAATCACAAAAGAAACTTTCTCAAGCAAGGAGAAACTTTTAGCTAAGAGGCAGGAATTTTTACAGTGCACCACTGGGTAGGGACCGGAGCGCTGAGCCGTGGAGGGCGACGTGGTGATGCCGGGTGAAGCTCGCTTGCTTGGAGCGCCAGTGGGTGGTACTCAGGCTGCTGTGTCTTCCAACTAAAGCACAAGTGTGTGGGGTTTGTAGGACGCAGGTTGTACAATGGCTGGCTCGGAGGAGGCCAGGCGCACTCTCTTCTGGGCCTTCCCTGAGATTCCGTTACCTGCATATTCCTTCATGTGGCATCTAATAGTTTCTGTTTCCATCCAAAATTCCATCCCATTTTCCTGAACCTCAATTCATTGTAGTCTACTAGTAATACATTTTCTACTCCCATCAAAATTTTGAGATTCATTTGTTCTCTCTAGTTTTTATATTATTCTTTGCTCAATACTAAAATATAATAGTGCAAAGAGTCCCTGAAAATAACTTCTAAGAGTTTCATGTTATCTGTACAGCCAAGAAAGTTAGCTGTGGAAAAGCTCAGAATGTCGAACATTGGACTCAAATTCAAAGATTCAGAGTCAACTATGCTGTATTTCCCTTTACTACATATGTAGCGAATAGGCAACAATATGGCAAATTTTTCTCAACATCACCCTCTCTTATTAGCCAATTTACTTAGAACTTCATCTCACTTTCTATGTTGCACTGTGGCATATCAGGGCTAAATGTTTCCCCATAACTGTCCTCCTGCAGAACGCCCCCCCCCCCCAACCTCCAGCCAATATACATTGAAGGGCTGGACTTTCCCCTTTGCTTTAATAGCTGTTCCAAAGAATGGATGTTGGTTCTAAGGAACTTGGAGGTGATCTATCAAACGCACTGGTTTTTAGCAAAGCAGATCTCCTCACCAGGCAATTACACTCTCCATGAAGATAGGCTTTCAGCGTCAAGATTTTCTGAGAATCATGTGATGTCACAAGACTGTAGGGGAAGAATGGGGCACAGAAATGTGACAGTCATACAGAGAGTGTGACCCCCACAGCCCACTTCCCCGGGCTCCTTCACCCAATTGCAGCAAAACTTGAGCTACCATGTACAGGCAAGGATGCCCCTGTCCTTCTTGAGGGTTGGGAAGTGTGTGGGTGTGCTTTCAAAGGCCATAATAATGGGGGTGGGGGATTGCTGACATTCAATAGGTGGGGGGGGGGGGGGCAGTGTCAAGGGTGCTAAACGTCTAAAAACGCAGGGAAGAGTCGTGTACTAGGAAGAATATGTCTGCTCAGAATGCCACCAATGCTTCTAATGAGAAACACTGTAGAGCCATGAAGGAAGTGCTTTCTGGGGAGAATCTTACTGTTTCTTCACAAGAAAGAATATCCATCTACTTCCATGGCACTTTATAGAATGTGTAGATGTTAAAGACAGCAGAGGTTACATTCTCTTTGTAAATTCTCAGTCCCAAACAAAGGAGTCATAGCACACAGTACGTGTGTGGTAAATGCTGAAGATCCTACAGGAAAGGGTGGGGCTCCCACCACGAGCAGTACAAAGCAGTGCTGGCCGGAATATGAAGCGACTACCTTGGACTGTGACTCAGTCACACAAGCGCCCTTCCTTGAGACGACTATCACACAGGGCCCTGGAGAACTTTACGTGTGCATCCTATTTCATCAGGCAGAACATTAAAAAGATATGTAATCCAGAGCTGAGATTTAATAATTATTACTGCTTAACAAGGATTTTCTTAAGTAGCACTGGCATTACTCTTGTAACTACAAATACTTTGGTGGTAAAGATTACAATGGTCGCTACTATACTTTGGTGCCACAGCCTTAATTTCTGCTAAGGCATGAAGAGTTTTACAAAAACACCACTGTTTTTGCAACATGTGTAAATGTCAACGTGGTGAAAAAGGCAAAAAAATGTCTTGGCATTACTGTGAAAAACCTTTTGATCCTACTGGCTTCCTCAAAGGGTCTTGAGGATCCCCCCCTGGACCCCCAGATCCATGAACTGCACTTGGTGAACCACAGACCTGTTGCAATACAGCCTGGGGACAGGTGAGAAGAGAGCACGACCGGAAAAGGACTCTTCAGTTACCCAAAAAGCTGACATACAGGATGAAAAGCAGACACCTCTCACAGTTCAGAAAGCTGGCCACATGACTGTAAAGCATAAAAGGATCTCTAGAATCTTAACTGGTGCTCCCATCCGGCTCTCCAAACATCTGAAGCCAGAGATGAACTGGAATCTAACAAAGGCTGTGACAAAGTCCAGACCCAGCGTAATTATCAATTAGATTGGCTCACCCCCTTCGCCTCCCACCCCTCTCCCACACACTAGCAACTGGAGAAAAGGATAAGCGTGTCTTTTTGGGAGAGGGGGGAGGGTAAATAACATTTACTTAAGACTCTGGTTTTACAGAAAATGCCTAGCATACAACTAATACTTGTAAAAGACACGCAGAAGCAAGAAAATGTGACCCAGGAGAGAAAACAGTCAATAGAAGGGCACTGACAAGACGGCACAGATGTTGGACTTACCAGAGGTGGACTTCAAAATAACCATGAGAAACATGTATGAGGGTCAAGTATAAAAGGTGGGCAACATGTATGAACAAATGGGGGAATTTCAATAGAGAGATGAAGTTTACTTAAAAAAAAAAAAACCATACAAGAATTCTAGAAGTGAAAAAATACACAATCTGAAAGGAAGAATTCATTCCAAATGCTTAACAACAGACTGAATGCAATAGAGGAGAGTATGTAACATATATAAAATTGGAATCCCAGAAGGCAGAGGAGAGAGAATGAGGCAGAAGAAATCTATAAAGGGATAAAGGCTGAGAATTTCCAATGCTGATGGAAGACATTAACCTACAGACCTAAGTAGCTCAGCAAATCCTAAGCAGGGTTAAGTACAAAATCTACACCCAGGCACATGATAGTCCAATTGCTGAAAACTAAAAATAAGGAACAAAAACTTCAAAGCAGCCAGGGTGGTGGGGTGCTGGTTGGTGCTGGTAGAAATATTACCCACAAGCGAACAACAATGCTAATGGTTAGCTGACTTATCATTAGAAAACAAAGGCCCGAAAACAATGAACAGGTATTTTAAAGTGCTGGGAAAAAAACCAAAACCAAACAAAAACGCTGCCAGTATAGACTTAAACATTTAAACAACACTCTCCACCCACTCAGTCAATTTGACAATTATGTGAAACTATATCCAGTAACTTCAGAATACACATTCTTTTCAAGTGAACACGGAACATTCATGAAGATAGTCCAAATGCTGGGCCATAAAATAAGTCTCAATAAAAATCAAAGGAACCTCAAAAAATAAATGGTAATTACCTTTAAAAAAAAATCAAAGGACTAAAATCCAGAATGTACGCTGATTAGAATATTAAATTATAAATCAGTAATAAGATATCTAGAAAATTCCAAAATATTTGGAAATTTAACAACACACTTCTACATAATCTATGAGTCAAGGAAGAAATCACAGGAAAAATTTAAAAATGTATTCAACTGAGTGGCAATGAAAACACAACTGAACAAAACCTAAAAGAGTACTTAATTAGAAACTTATAATATTTAATGTCTTTATTAGAAAAGAAATGAGTAAAAATTAACAACCTAAGCTTTCACCTTAAGAAGCTAGAAAAATAAGAGCAAGGTAAACACACAGTAAGTAGAATAAAAAATAGAATAATAAAAGCAGAAGTCAACAAGGAGGCCATTAGACTGAGGTGGCTCTAATGCCTTGGCAGCCTTTATAAGCAAACCAAAACTTAAGCCAGCATCAGTGCACTCAAGTCTGAGAAAATGAAATTAAGAACAACCAATCACAAACAGCCCAGTAGGCTTTCCCAAATAAGGCAACTGCTTCAGCTATAGTCAATCAAGTAATCAAATAATTTCCTTGCTTTATTTAGGAGTCTGCTCTATTAAAAAAAAGAAAAAAAGGGCGGGGGGGGGGCGGTGCGTGACTGGGTGGCTCAGTCAGGTAAGTGTCCAACTTCAGCTCAGGTCATGATCCCATGGTTCGTGGGTTCAAGCCCCACATCGGGCTCTGTGCTGACAGCTCAGAGCCTGAAGCCTGCTTCGGATTCTGTCTCCCCCTCTCTCTCTCTCTCTGCCCCTATCCTGCTCACTCTGTGTCTCTTTCTGTCTCTCAGAAATAAATAAACATTAAAAAAAAAAAGAAAGCCTTTCCCTTAGTTCCCCCTGATAGATTGCCCCTAACCATTTTCAGTTTGTCACTGCCCAGTTAAAAATCAATGTTTGCTCCAATGAGCTCTTCAAAATTTTAATACACTTCAGTTTATCTTTTAGCACAGTGAAATAGAAAATAGGCAAACAGAGCATATCAACAAAATCAAAGGTGGCTATTTGGAAGATTTTAAAAGTTGATGAATTCCAAGCAAGCTGATCTTAAAGAATAAAAGGACATAAAAAATTAATGAAGAAGATCATAGAGTCTATAGACAACAAAGACAGAAAGTAATATTATGAACAACTCTATGCCAAAAATTCAGTGAATAAATCCTTGGAAATACAACTTATTAAAAGTGACACAATGAGAGAAAGTCTAAATTGCTCTCTTTACATAAATAGGTATATAAACAAATTTAACTTATAATCAAAAACCTTCTTACAAAGAAAACTTTAAGCTCAGATGGTTTTAGTGAAGTCTATCAAACATTTAAAGAAATAATTCCAATCTTTCACAAAATCTTTCAGAACAAAAGAGAGAAGGGAAAGTTTCCCAACTCATTTTATGATGTTAACATATCTCTGACACAAAAAACATGACAAAGACGTTACAAGAAAATTACAGGCCAATATGCCTCAAGAATATACACAAAAAGACTCTGATCAAATATTAGCAAATAAAATCCATCCACCTATATCTATCTCCTTTATAAAAAAAAACTACCCCTGGGGCACCTGGGTAGCTCAGTCGGTTGACTGACCAAATCTTGATTTCAGCTCAGGTCATAATCCAAGGGTCGTGGGATCTAGCTCTGTGTGGAGCCTGCTTGAGATTCTCTCTCTCTCTCCTTCTGGCCCTCTCCCCTACTCATGCTCTCTAAATTAAAAGAAAAAAAAATATCTCCTATAAAAAATAAGATCGCATCATGACCAAGTGATATTTACCATGGGAATGGTTTAAGATGTAAAAATCAATCATGTATTCACTGCATTAAAAGAATAAAGAAGAAAAATCATATTAGGATATTATTAGATGAAATACCGCATTGGACAAAATGCAACACCCATTCATGACAGAAACTCTCAGTAAACTAGGAACAAAAGAAAGTTCCTAACCTAATAAAGTATCTCTATAAAAAAATCTATGGTTAACATCATACTTATTGGTGAAACACTGAACTCTTTTCCTTTAAGAACAGGAATAAAGGAAGGATGTTTTTTCTCACTACTTCAATTAAAAATTAGTAATGGAAGGGGTGCGTGGGTTACTCAGTCGGTTAAGTGTCCAACTTCAGCTCAGGTCATGATCTCACAGTTCGTGAGTTTGAGCCCCATATCAGGCTCTGTACTAACAGCTCAGAGCCTGGAGTCTGTTTCGGATTCTGTGTCTCCCTCTCTCTATCCCTCCCCTACTTGGCGTGCGCTCTCTCTCTCTCTCTCTCTCTCAAAAATAAACATTAAAAAAAAACTTTTATAAAAAAATTAGTAATGGAAGACATAGCCAATGTCATAAGGAAAAAAAAAAACTGCCAGTATTCACAGATGTGATTGTTTACACAGAAAACCTTATGAATTTTATAAAAATATTGGTAGCACAGGAATCAAGGTCCATAAACAAAATGCAATTATATTTTTAACAATTCTCTTTTTTTTTTTAAGTTTATATATTTATTTTGAAATAGAGAGCAAGCAGGGGAGGGGCAGAGAGAGAGAAGAGAGAGAATCCCAAGCAGGCTCTGTGCTGTCAGTGCAGAGTCTGATATGGGGCTTGATCTCACAAACTGTGAGATCATGACATGAGCCAAAATCAAGAGTCAGATAGTTAACTTCTATTGGAAGACTCAATATTGTTAAGATGTTTATTCTACATTTCAAATGTTGCTTTCTTAGTTCCACAGTTTCTATCTGGAAATCTGGCTTGAGATTTCCTATCTTTGATTCATTGAAGCATATTTTCCTATACATCTTGGTTCATAGTTATAATAGCCACTTTAAAATCCTTGCATATTAATTCCATCATCTGAGCCTTCTTAAGACTGGTCTCTGTTGATTATCTTTCATTCTAAGAATGGGTCATGTTTTCCTGTTTTTTCATATGTTGAAGAATTTCACATTGTATCCTGGACACTGTGAAATGTTATAGATACTGGATTGTATTATATTGCTCCAAAGACCACGCGCGTGCGTGTGCGTGTGTGTGCGTGCGTGCGTGTGTGTGTGTGTGTGTGTGTGTGTGTGTGTTTTAAACAGGCAGCTAATTTGGCTAAACTCCACCTGAAATTCTTTCTTCCCTTCCATGGGCCATGGCTCTATGTTCAGTTCTTTTAGCTTTAACTGTATAGTTTGGAGTAGATGGTTGCCTCATTTCCAGGGTTTTCCTCTCTCACTCTTCCAGAAGGTGGCTGTTCTAAACCTCAGCCTCCAGTTTGTTAAGCCAGTTAATTGGGATTGCCATGTAAGTTCTAATTGCAAACCGTGGCCTGCCCTCAGGTCAAAAGGTAATAACTGAAAAACAAAGAGAAAGCTCACCTCTTGCAGTTCCCTTCCTCCAAATTTCCATTCCTTTCTTCCAAATACTGGCTTCTGTTTACCCTCCACTGCCTTCAGGTTGTTGTACTTTGTGTTTCATCCAGTGGGCTGATTGGATAAAAACTCACTCAGCCACAACCGGAACTGGAAACCACCCCCAACTGATCTATAGATCCAATGCCATCACAGTAAGAATCCCAGCAGGCTTTGCTGTTATTGAAGAAACTGACCAGTTGATGTTAAAATTTATATAGAGAAGTCAGAGAATCTAGAATAGTCAAAACAATTTTGAAAAGGGAGACTTACATTACCTGATTTCAAGGCCACTATATAAAAATCACAATCAAGAAAGTGAAGCATAGGCATAATAGTAAATAAATAATAGGTCAGCAAAACAGAATAAAGAGTTCAGAAATAGAGCCATAAATATATGGTCAACTAATTTTTGACTAAGGTGCCAAAGTGAATTCAATGGGGAAAATAATTTTTTTTTAGCAAATACTGCTAAAACAACTGGATATCCATATGAAAAAAAAAATGAACATCAACCTTTACTTCATTCTACAGATAAACATAAATTTGAGTTGGATTACAGACCCCTAAACTTAAAAGCCTCTAGAAGAAAATATGATGTTTTTGTAAACTTGTCATAGGCAAAGATTTCTTTTTTGAAAAAATTTTTGATGTCTTTTCATTTTTTGAGAGAGAGAGAGACAGACAGAGACAGATAGCAAGTGGGGTAGGGGCATAGGGGGAGGGAGACACAGAAACTGAAGCAGGCTCCAGGCTCTGAGCTCTCAGCACAGAGCCCAATGTGGGGCTCGAACCTATGAACCACAAGATCATGACCTGAGCCGAAGTCAGACCCTTAACCAACTGAGGTACCCAGGCATAACATCACAGGTAAAGATTTCTTAGGACACAAAGTGCTCTAATCATAAGTGAAAACATCTGAGGGGCACCTGGCTGGCTTAACCAGGTGGAGCATGTGACTCTTGATGTGGGGGGTTGTAAGTTTGTGTCCCATGTTGGGTGTAGAGATTACTGAAAATAAAATCTTTTAAAAATTTTGATAAATTAGGCTTTTTTATTTCTGTTCATCAAAAGCCATCACTAAGAAAATGAACAGGCACGCCATGCCCTGAAGAAAAATATTTACAATACGTATATGTAAGAAAGATTCTTAATTGATAACATATAAAGAAGTCCTATCATTAACTGTTGACTTCAACAGTAAAATGACAACCTAATTTTAAAATGTATAAAACATTTTAATAGATACTTTATAAAAATATACATATGAATGGCCAATAAAACATTAAAAAGCACATAAAAGGTTCTCAGTATCAGTAGTCATCAGGAAAATGAAAATAGCACTTTATGTCTATTAAAATGACTAAAATCAGGGGCGCCTGGGTGGCCTAGTTGGTTGAGTGTCGGACTTCGGCTCAGGTCAAATCTCACAGCTAGCGGGTTTGAGCCCCACATTGGGTTTTGCGCTGATAGCATGGAGCCTGCTTCAGGTTCTCTCTCTTCCTCTCCCTCTGCCTCTCTCCAGCTCATGCTCTCTCTCTCCCTCAAAAGTAAACATCAAGAAAAAAAAAAAAAACACAAAACAAAATAAAATAAAATGACTAAAATCAAACACAACAATACCAAATGCTGGTGAACATGTGCGTTACTAGAATTCGCACACGTTGCTGATGGGAGTGTAAAATGATACAATAGTTTCAGAAAACCATTTGTCAGTTTCTTATAAATTAAAAAATATTTGTATGACTTAACAGTTCTATTCCTAAGTAGATACCCCCCAAACATATGGTTATGAAAAAAAGAGTTATATAATAATTCTCATTGAGTTTGTATTCATAATAGTAAAAAACTGAGACCAATCTTAATGCCCATCAGTAAGAAAATGGATAAACAAATTGTGGGAATATTCGTATAGAACACTACACTCAACAATATAAAACACTGAACCACTGATATAAGCAACAATATAGATGAACCTCTAAAACACTTTGCTGAAAGAAGCCAGATACAAAAGAATATTGTAGGATTCCACTTATAAGAAGTCCAACACTAGGCAAAACTGTATTTATACACCCATGCTCAGAAGCACAATAGCTAAAATGTGGGAGAAACCCACGTGTCCATCAAGGATGAATGGATAAACAAAATGTGGTACACCATTCAGTGAAATGTTATTCAGCCTTAAAAAGGAAGGGAGGGGCGCCTGGGTGGCTCAGTCGGTTAAGCGTCCGACTTCAGCTCAGGTCACGATCTCACGGTCCGTGAGTTCGAGCCCCGCGTCGGGCTCTGGGCTGATGGCCCAGAGCCTGGAGCCTGCTTCCGGTTCTATGTCTCCCTCTCTCTGCCCCTGCCCTGTTCATGCTCTGTCTCTCTCTGTCTCAAAAATAAATAAAACATTAAAAAAAATTTACAGAAAAAAAAAAAAAAGGAAGGGAATTCTGCACGTGCTACAACGTGAATGGACCTTGAGGGCATTATGCTAAGTATAAGACACCAGTCACAAAAGGACAGATACTGTATGATTCCACTTATATGAGGTACTTAAGAGTGGTCAAAATCATAGAGACAGAAAAGTATAACAGGTGGTTGCCAGGGACTGGGGGAAGGGGAGAATGGGGAGTTACTGTGTGGTCCGGTTTTCAGTTCTACAAGATGTAGAGTCATGGCGCTAGATGGTGGTGATGGTTGGACAAGAATGAGAATGGATTTAATACCACTCTACTGTACAGTTAAAACTGGTTTGTAAATTCTATGTCATGTGTATTTTACTGCAATAAAAAACCGTGAAAAAAAGAAGAGGCAAACTACTGTATCGTAAGAGAAGTCAATACTGTGATTAGTGAGGGAGGAGGAGTACTGACTGGGAAGAGACACAGGGGGATTTTGAGTATGACAGAGATGTTCCCCATCTTGTGTTGAGTGGGGGTTACGTGGATATATATATAAAATGGCCAAAACTCATCAAGCTGAACACTTGGGATCCGTGCACATTATGTAAATTTTTACCTCAGCTGGAAAAAAGACAATTTCTTTTATCTTTCATAAAAAAACTAATTATTAGGGGCTCCTGGGTGGCTCGGTCAGTTAAGCATCTGACTTAGGCTTAGGTCACGATCTCGCAGTTCGTGGGTTCGAGCCCTGCGTCGGGCTCTGTGCTGACAGCTCAGAGCCTGGAGCCTGCTTCAGATTCTGTGTCTCCTTCTCTCTCTGTTCCTCCCCTGCTCATGCTCTGTCCCTCTCTCTCAAAAATAAGCAAAGATTTAAAAAAATTAAAAAAAAAACTAGTATTTCCTATTCTGTGTATATGTTACATCTCTAGCTGACTTCCCTGATTTTTGCAGCAAAATTACTCTTTTCATCCTGCATTTTGCAATGCTGGGACCCCATATAAAGGTACATATCTAAGTAGTTCTCTTATTTCCACAGCATTCGACTCACATAAATAAATAACCCACGAAATAAATCCAACCCATTTATAGGACACTGTTCGTAGGCATTAGTAAGAAGAAAAAGATGAGCTTCTGCTCTCAAAGAGCTCCAGATCTGGAGGAAGTACATTTGTTAAGGTGAGTCCACAGGGAAGATGGGGGCGGGCGGGGGTGGAAAACAAGGCAGGAATGGCAGGACTGTGGAAGAGGTGGCATCCCCACAGGTGTCCAAAACCGAGGAGGAGGAACAGTGCGGGGGGGGGGGGGGGGGGGGGCAGAGTCCAGGGAGCTAGCGACATGGTAATGTGAGTGAGGAGGAAAATCACATGAGCCCCTGAAGGATCAAACAGGCTGGCAGAAGGTCTGGGGAAGTAAGGGGAATGTAAGCAGAGAGGCAATAATAATGGTAAATGAACAGTCTGGACAAAAGGCAGAAAAGAAATGCTGGCTCGGAAAAACTGAGCCTGAAAGATCTATTATGAGATTAAAAGTAATATGTGCTTAGAAGGGAGTCAAGGGGTCAGGGACGGTTAAGTTTAGCATTAAATTGCATGGTGTGGGCTCCGAGAAAAAAGTCTGCTTACTAAAGGTGTACAGTGAATGACTGAGGACTTCTTTCATTAGTGAAAGGATAAAAGTCCAATTGCATTTAGATACAAGTGTAATCAGCAACACTAACAAGTCTTAAGGCTTTGCTGTGGTGGACCCGGAACAGTGACAGCTAGCCAAATGGAATTCGTGCCTAAAATTATTTAAGTGCAATGAGTTCGACCTGCCAGGAGATTTTATGCTCATGGTGACAGGTGCCTTGATTCTGAGAGAGTCTTTGTGTTGGAATATTATTTTAAAAGGACCTCTGAAAACACAGGTGCTAAAGACTAAAATTTATTTTTCCCTTTTGAGTTTGCTCCTTGAGATAAGACTAGATAGAACACTTTGACCTTTCTGTTTTGAATCTGTGGAGTCCTACGGAAATGGTAATCCTGCACAAAATCCTGAAGCACAACCGGGTGGTAGTAGAGACATAGAAAAGCTCAGAAATTATGTGGAAAACTGGTCAACTTTTGATGACCTATATGCTAGGTCAAGAGCGCAGAACTATATAAAATTATAGATGCAAGCTGATCTTCCTGCTTGAGAACAGGGTGAAAGGGCTTAAAAACCTTTAAATATTTTGTTTATTTGAGAGGATGAAAGGCCCTTGGGAGAGGATTAAAGAAATAATCCAAGAAAGAAGGCAAAAAGAAATGAAAGGTTTCAGACGCTGGAAAGGAATCAAAACCAATCCAAGAGTTGGGTTAGTGAGAGAATTCTGGAGGGAGAGCAGAGGCCCCATGCCCCTGGATCCACATCCCGGGTTCTGAACTGGATGACCCCGAGAACAGGAAGCAGCATAGCTTAGCGACCAGGCCTGCGCTCTAGAACAAGACAGCTGGGTTCAAATCCTGGCTCTACCAGTCACTTAGGCTCTCTGTGCCTTGCTTTCCTCAGCTGTGAAATGGGAATAAAAATCAACCCCATCTGTCAGAGGGCTGGCCCAAGAATTAAATGGGATCATTCACGGGGAGCATTTAGCACGATGTCTGGCACACATAATAGATGGGAGTTCCTATTATATTAACATTTGTCCCACGGAAGGTGAATCCAAACCTTGGGGAAAATGAACAATAAGGGCACTAAGGAACAGGTGTGAGCCAGTCCGATCGAAGAGAAGTAAAGCAGTACTTACAATCTCCTTCCAAGCACCGTGCCCGTGTGGGTTAACTGGGTGATGACGGGGGTGCCAACCTAGTGGACCTGATAAAGGACTCAGGAGTGGCTCAGCATGTGTGAGCAGGGGAGCCCAGGCCACCTGCCAGTCCTCCCCACCAGAGCCGGCGGGGGCTCATGACGGGGGCCCGCTGCTCCAAGCCAACCCAGACAGAGAGTGCTGTAACCTTGTGCAAGGCGCTGGCCCCTGTGTGGAAGTGGGGGTTTACTAATCATGCTGATTAGCAGGGAGGGGCAGCTGTTCAGGCAGTGGATGCGAGCGTGACGAATGAGGGAGAATCACAGTCTTCCCCCCGCACCCCCAATCCTGTTGGCCAAAGCCTCAGCTGCCAGCAGAGCCCACATCTCCTTACATCTTTTCAAAATGAAACACAAGTAATTTTTTTAAGGAACAAAAATATTCTCAATGCCATAAACATGACAAATGCAAAAAGACAGGGTCATCTGAGATCCAACTAACAAAGATGGCTACTAGGAACACTTTGTCAACATTTTGGCGTATATTCTTCCTCTGTGTGTATTTCCCTCCCACAGAGTGATTCTGCACTATCTGCTTTGTAGTCGGCTTTTTTCATCTGGCAGAGTGTGTTGTGAAAATTTTCTCACATGGCAGCACTGGGTTTTGGCAGTTCTCACTACACTGTTAACTTCTATTATACTTAAGGCCAACCTGAACCCTTAAGCCTTCTTCGCACTTGAATTTCCGAAGCCACGTGAAGAGCTTTATGTTTTTCCTTACGAAGTTCTAAATTCCATGGGCCAGACGCATCACTCTGGCCTGACCAGATCATCGTTAATACTGCTTGTCATCCCAGATATTCAGTATCGCATCCTACTTTGTGTCATCTGGAAATGGGATCGGTACGTCTTCCAGCTATGTAGGTGCCTGGTATACAGTAGGCACCTAAAAGAATATGAATGGATGAATGGACTCATTGATAAAAATGGTGAATTAAGGGGCCAATGACAAAGCCCCAGACACTTAATTCTCAAACTTACATTGACGTATTGTTTGAGTAGAGTGGCCTATTTAGTAACCAGATATTCCTAATGACAGCATTCTCTTGTTCACATTTCCCTTTGGTGCTCACAAGATTTCATTAGGCTGTGTTGAAACCCAGTTATGATAATTCTTTCCTAGTCCCCTGATCTTCTCTTACGAAAGAAATTCTACCGTGAAGGGAAATGAGGCTAGTGTAGCATGGCTTTTATTTTTTTCCTCTCACGAATCAATGCTGGGCTTAAGTAATTCCCCTTGCCTTCTCTAAGGGCTTGCCAAGTCATTGCTTTGCTAACCTGTTCAACTTGGGCCTGAAACTGACATCCCAAGTTACTAGTTTACATATTCAGTATCCAATTTATTTCTATCTCTTCCCTTCCTTTCCCAGTGTATAAGCCTCTTTGCACATTAAATCACACATTGAATCACAAGGGCTAAAACCATAAATCATGAATTAGTAATCATAAGAACTGCTCCTTCTTTGGAGATAGTAGTTCAATTATTAGGTAGAGAGAATACGATTGATTCAATACCATGATTCTTGTGAATTTCATTTACCTTGAAGAGAACAGGATTTGGATAGGGGAAGGTGCACCCTGAAAACTAAGACCCTAAATAAGGAAGAGACTGTATATCAACTGGTACCCTGAAAATAAATCAGTCACCTATTGTTTACTACCCTTCTTTTAATAGAAAAGCCAAGAGTAAAAGTAGGACAACATGCTAAAAATCAACAGAAGCTCCCCCCACCAAAAAAAGGCAAGAATGAAAAGAGATTAAAATGTGAGAGCCGGGGCGGGGTGGTGGGGGGCCGGGTGGCTCAGTTGGTTAAGCATCCAACTTTGGCTCTGTTCATGATCTCACAGCTCATGGGTTCGAGCCCCGCGTTGGGCTCTGTGCTGACAGCTCAGAGCCTGGAGCCTGCTTCAGATTCTGTGTCTCCTTCTCTCTCTGCCTCCCCCCTGCTCTCTCTCTCTCTCTCTCTCTCTCTCTCTCTCTCTCTCTCAAAAATAAACAAACATTTAAAAAATAAAAAAAAAAATGTGAGAGCAGGGTCCAAATAAGATATATAACTTGAAATACAGAACTGCAAGCAATTAAGAAGGGAGGTTTCTGATTATTCATTCAATAGGCAGAGATCTAGAAAAGGAAAAGGAAGCAGTAGTGATAGCTGGAAGATGTCTAAGGGAGATACTTTGACTACTTTTACTTTGAGTTTATTAAATACGGTATGACAACGATATAAATTTGGGAGGAACACACTGAGGTATCGTGTCAAAAAGCTAAGCGTTGAGATGCCTGTCCTTTAAAAGTACAGTGAGGCCCCAGCCAGCTGGACTTGACAATGGATACAGAATGTGAACCAGACTTTTGCCGTCTCCACACTTGTACCACTCCATGATTGATGGAATGATCCCCAGGAGGAGGAAATAAGGACAAAGTTAGGATTTCTCAGTACATCTGGCAGAGAAGCTGGGGGCAAGCTTTATGGAACACAAAGCTGGATATAAAACCTAACCATTCAAAGGTTAAGTTCACAGCACTGTTCTAGAAGGCAACTTAGGATTCTGGCAGTCAGCAAGCTATATAGACGGAGACTCCCTTGTCCTTTATCTATTAGCAGTCTGGATCTGAAAAGACAGATTGATCCTTAGCCTTATTAACAAGAAATGTCTTTGATCCAGCTCTTTACTTTGGCATAACCGGCATACCACATGAAGCCTGAAAAATGTAGCTGTGAACTAAAAAAGAAGTGAGCAAAGAGTGACCTTTAAGAAAGCCAAAAGAGAACTCCCTGACACCAGTTCATTCAACAATGAAGACTTGAGTCCAGCTCAGCGGGATTTTCATCAGATGAAGGGAAAAGTCTGATGCCTTTGTGACAACAAGGCAGGTACACACGAGCACAGCTGGCCTCGGTAAAACTGGCCCACTGTCACCCAGCTTTCACACCCTGCAAAGACAAGCCAGGAAAAGTTTTCAAAGTGAAAGTTAATGTGCAGATTGTCTAGGGCAGCTGACATGCCAGTTTCCAAGAACTTCTACACTGAATTGTAGCTGGGTTCAAACTCAGTGCACACAAACAGTTTGCAAAGTGTCACAAATTTAGAATTCCTGCCTCATCGCATCAGTTAGGCTCCTTTCGTTCCTCCTCTTTTCCCCAGGAAGCAAAACAGCAGGGAACTTGAAAGCGGCAAGCCGACAGCCTGGGCTTCAGCAACCTGTCTCTGCCCCCTTTCTTCAAGTGGCCAAGGGAAATGGGGGACAACTAAAAAAAAAGGAAAAAAAACCCCAAAAACTCTACCTTTTTCTTTTCTTAAACTTTTTACCTTCTCCACCAGCCCTTTTTTCTTTTCTTTATAGTTGTTTTCATAAAATAGGGAAAATACTGGGGAAATCACAAGAAAGGAGTTTTTTTTGTTTTGTTTTGTTTTTTGGGTTTTTTTAAAGGTATAGGACCAAAGGGAAAGAAATAAAATGTGTACTCATGGTCAGGTCTTTTTTTCTTACTGCAGGGGGGTGTGTGTGTGTGTGTGTGCGCGCACGCGCGCGTGTGTGTGTTGCTTCTAGGAGCCCATTCCCAAGCTACCTTCAACATAGAATCTATAGAAACAATCCTTCACCACACTAGAAACTGGCCTCTTATTCATCAAGTCCATAACATGGCAACCACGGCACATGCTTCCGTTATGTCAAGACAAGTCTACTGAAATGTGCTGTCCCCGAGATTTACTGGAGGTGCTTAGTCCAAGGTCACAGCTAGTGCAAGCTGCAGGCACCTGCCTCTGACAGGATACCCCTGAAAACTCATTATTCTGGTCCTCAGCTGCTTGCACTGAATACCAATTCATTACCAGTGCCAGCGCAGTGATTCTCAACGTGTGGTCCCCTGAACCAATCGCGCGGCATCAACTAGAAACTTGTTAAAAATGAAAATAATTGAGCCTTACCCCCAGACCTACTGGAACCAGAAGCTCTGGATTTGGGCCCAGCAATCTGTTTTAACAAGCCCTTCAGGTGATTCGGACACACACCATTGAGAATCACTCGGAGAGTGGTTAAGAGCTTGGATTCTGTGACAACTTGCTTGGGTTTGAATCCTGGCTGCCATTCACCAATGCCTATCTTGGGCAAACTGCTTCATTTCTCTGTGGTTAGTTTTTTCATCTGTACAATGGGAATGATAACAGTACTTCTCTTAAAAAGTAGCTGCAAGCACTAAATAAGTTAACACATGTAGAGTTTTGAGAACAGTTGCTAGCACATAGTAGAAGCTTTTAAAGGAGTTAAGGTACCTAAAGCATTTAGTGTGTGGCATACCATAAGCCCTGCATGTTACTATTGGCTACTATTAGTTCTTATATATGATCTTATTTTTGAGGGTCAAGGAGACATAACCTGATTTCTCAGTGATCAACAGGCAATCCATATTCTTATACGGTAAAATGGGTCCTCTTCGTATAGAGAAACTCATCAGTTTTGCTTTGAATATGATAAAAATAGGAATATGAAATTTGTATTCTAGGGATTGAGTCAAACAAAAACTCTTTACTTCTAGAGCTCTAAATTCAGACATGACACTTGCTGATGAAGAAATGTGGGCTTTCTCTTTGTGTCTGTCTATGGCCTGGTTCCATACCCACTAGGTCCATAAATGGCCTGGAAGCTAAAAGGGACATCTTTCATTATTTCTTTTTGTTTACATCCTTTCCAGGATATCATGGTTCTCTTCTAAAATACCATATCATTGCTATTGAATAATATGTTTGTTAAACCATGGCTAAAATGATAAATCATATTTATAAGACTTGTTGACCAGCACTTGTATGATGAGGCCACTGTAAGAAACCAAGAAGACTAAAGTAGTCATCCCAATCTGCCTGAACTGCTTGTTCGAATCTGTGAAAGAAATTAAGTTATAGCCAGAAAGGCAGCAGACAAAGCAAACAGAAATTTAATCCAAATTCTAAATGTAAGCCATATACTTATAGTCAGCTCTTCAGGCTAGTGATGTTTTTCTGCCCACACACAAAGCATGATATTAGTGTCCAGTGAAAGTGAAAAATTGTACAAAGTCACAGATGATGGTAAAGATATTTATAATGCCAAACTGTTTCAGCTTCTAACAGAATTGTTCTCCACTTCCGTTCACAGGTTGTTTCTTATATTCCACAAATGATAGTTTATTTTCAGAAATATTTCGGCTTCTCTTTTGCACATTATCATCATTAATAACTAGGTCTTAGACTAGTCGAGGATGCCAATGTGAAAATGCCAGTACTGATTTTCCTCTAAAAGGAGGAAAATTAAAGTAGTAAAAACAGCAGACACTTTCATACCGGAAAGAGCTGGACACCAACACCGTTGAAATGTCCATCCTACTCAAAGCAATCTACAGATTCAATGTAATCCCTACCAAATATGGCATTTTTCACAGAACTAGAACAAACAGTCCTAAAATTCAAACGGAACCACACATGATCCCAAATCGCTACAGCAATCAAGAAAGAACAAAGCTGGAGGTATCACAATCCCAGATTTCAAAATACACTACAAAGCTATAGTAATAAAAAAATCTGGTACTGGCACAACACAGATACATAGATCAAGGGAACAAGATAGAGAGCCCAGAAATAAACCCATGCTTATATGGCCCATTAATCTTTGAACAAAGGAGGCAAGAATGTACAACGGGGGACAGATAGTCTCTTCAATAAATGGTGTTGGGAAAACTGGACAGCCACATGCAAAAGAATGACACTGAACTGCTTTCTCACACCATATACAAAAATAAACTCAAAACAGATTAAAGACCTAAATGTGAAACCTGAAACCATAAAACTCCTAAACGAAAACACAGCAGTAATCTCTTGGACATTGGCCTTGGCAACATTTTTCTAGATATGCCTCCCAGGCAAGGGAAACAAAAGAAAAAATAAACTATCGAGACTACACCAAAATAAAAAGCTTCTGCACGGCGAAGGAAACTATCAACAGAACGACAAGGTAACCTACTAAATAGAAGAAGGTATCTGCAGCTATGTCCAATAAAAGGCTAATATCCAGCATACATAAAAAATTTACGCAACTCAGTATCAAAAAACCCCACAAATAATCTGAATTTAAAATGGGCAGAGGACCTGAATAGACATTTTCCCAAAGACGATGTACAAATGGCCAAAGATACGTGAAAAGATGCTCATCGTCACTTATCATCTGGAAAATGCAAATCAAAAACACAATGAGATACCACCTCACACCAGTCAGAATGGCTAGTATCAAAAAGACAAGAAACGACAAATGTTGGCGAGGACGTGGGAAAAAAGGAACACTCGTGCACTGTTGGTAGGAACGTAAATTGGAGCAGCCACTGTGGAAAACGGTATGGAGGTTCCTCAAAAAGTTACAAACAGAAATACCATAGGATCCAATAATTCCAGTGCTGGGCATTTACCCACAGAAAATGAAAACACTAAGTCCAAAAGATATATGCACTCCTATGTTTACTGCAGCATTATTTACAACAGCCACGATACAGAAGCAACCCACGTGTCCATCAACCGAAGAATGGATAAAGAAGATGTGGTGTTCACACACACACGCACACACACACACACACACACACACACACACACACACGCAGAATATTACTCAGCCATAAAAAAGAATGGGATTTTGTCATATGTGACAACATGGATACATCTAGAGGGTATTACGCTAAGCGAAATAAGTCAGAGAAAGCCTGTGGAATCTAAAAACAAAACAAAAACCAAAAGCAGATTTGTAAACACAGAGAACTAGCAGTTGCCAGAGGGGAGGTGGTGGGGGGATAGCCAAAATAGGTGGAAGCGATTAAGAGGTACTGCATTTTTTTTAAAGAGGTACTATATTTAACAATAAAAAAGAAAAAGAAAAAAGAAAGAGCTAGACTTAAATGGTGACATTTCTTTCTTTTTTTTTAATGTTTATTTTTGAGAGAGAAGTAGGGGAGGGTGTAGAGAGAGAGGAGACACAGCATTCAAAGCAGGCTCCAGGCTCTGAGCTGTCAGCACAGAGCCCGACGCGGGGCTCGAACCCGCGAACTGTGAGATCATGACCCAAGCTGAAGTTGATGCTTAACTGACTTGAGCCACCCAGGTGCCCCTCAAATGGTAACACTTCCACAGCTATTCATCATCTGTACTTGAGGGTAAAAATGCTCATGTTTTCAGGAATACAGAAGTACAGGATCTGGCATGAACTGGGCACTCAAGAAATGTTAGCTCTTTTTTTCCTCCCTTTCTTTCGTTCCCCTCTTTAACAAATATTAAGTATTCCTAAAACAAAGGCCTATAGCAATAATTGTTTATTAGAAAATCTTTAGCAATGCTATGTTAGGTTCTAATTTTCTGTACTTCAATATAACTTTGGAATCCTACAGATTTAAGTTCAAAAGCACAAGAAGAATCTTATTGTTTGAGGGCGCCTGGGTGGCTCCGTCGGTTAAGCATCCGACTCTGGATTTCGGCTCAGGTCATGATCTCGTGTTCGTGAGTTCGAGCTCACATCAGGCTCCGTGCTGACAGTGTGGAGCCTGCTTGGGATTCGGTCTCCCTCTTTGTCTGCCCCTCCCCCGCTCTTGCTCGCTCTCTCTCAAAATAAATAAATAAACTTAAAAAAAAAAAAAGAATCTTATTGTTTCAAATAAGAGCATTTCTGAATTAATAATAAACTGTAAGGCACATTGAAGAACATAAAAGTCAATTTAAAAATTAATACATGCTGACTATGAAAATGTCCAAGAACTGAAAAGTGTAACTAAGCAGACCAAAATGCCACCCATAATCCTATTCTGCAATCATGGTACTCTGGTACATATCATTCATATTATTCCAGCACACTGTGATTATATTATCTTGCTTTTATCATTTAATGTTAACAGGAACACATAGGGATATATCTTATGTATTCATGTATCATAAAGAAAATGTGTATATTTTTTCAAATTAAGAAAGAACAACTCCTGTGACTCCCCAAACTCTGGGTGCCACCGTGCTGGAAATAGGACACTAGCTTTAGAAAACAAGAGGAAGAGAGCAACTTCCTATGGGGGAAATCGAGAAAGGCTTCAAAGTAGAAATGATCTCAGAAGACGACCAGCAATTTGACAACAGGAAGGGACATTCCAGGTAGAAGGAGTAGCACATAAACGAGCAGGGAAGAACAGGAAATCCCGTGTGGCTAAACGGTGGGGGTGGTGACTGTCATTAAAGCTGGTAAGATGGCAATCTCGCGTATACTGTGTTCAGAAATAGAAATGTGACTGGTCAAAAGTGTCATCTAAGGAAAGCACAGCACAGCAGCTTTCATTGGGATCACTCATGCACGCGTGAAGACACTATGATGGGAAGGCTAAAGACAGCTAAGCTTTGGGGAAGGCAAGGAGCGTGAGTAAGCGTGGCTTAGGATGGATGGCCAGGCAGGCGACTCTCATCACCGCTACTACCATTAGAGCGAGGACTCTCTACGCGCCTGATTTCAAGCTGAGCCCCTTCTACGCCTCACCGTGCTTAGTCCTGACAGCAACCCATTGCGACAGGTCACTATTCTGTATTAAGACGAGGACACCAAGGCTTACACTGAGTAACAGGTCAACCCGCACATACAGAGGAAGTGAAAAGAGCTGCTTTGAACCTAAATCGGTAGGATATCAAAGGTATGTTGAAGAACAGAAAATTAGAACCTAACATAGCATTTGCTGAAGATTTTCTAATAAACAGTTATTGCTATCGGCCTTTGTTTTAGGAATACTTAAAATCATCCAAGACTCAGGGTCATTGGCTGGTTCAGTCAGTGAAGCATGCGGCTCTTGATCTCAGGGTTGTGAGTTCAAGCCCCATGATGGGTATAGAGCCTACTTAAAAAGAAAAAAAAAAAAAATTAAAGACTCACTACTGAAAATAAAATAGTTAAAGTAAAGTAAAATCAAATCAAATCATCCAAGACCCACACAAATATGCTCAATTGATTTTTGACAAAGCTAGAAAAACCAACCCGATGGAGGAAGGAAGGATCACCATTTTAAAGCCATCTGCTTGCTAACAAATGGTGCTGCAGCGATGGCATGTCAACAGGCAAAAAAATGAGCCACAACGGGGGCGCCTGGGTGGCTCAGTCGGTTAAGCATTTGGTTTCGGCTCAGGTCATGATCTCACGGTTTGTGAGTTCGAGCCCCGCGTCGGGCTCTGTGCTGACAGCTCGGAGCCTGGAGCCTGCTTCGGATTCTGTGTCTCCCTCTCTCTCCGCCCCTCCCCCACTCGCACTCTCTCTCTGTCTCTCAAAAAATAAACATTAAAAAATAAAATTAAATTAAAAAAAATAAACCTCACACTTCATACAAAGATGGACTCAAAATAGATCACGGACTTAAATGTGAAATGTAGAACTATAAAATCCCCCCAAGATGTCTTTTAAAAACATTTGAGGGGCGCCTGGGTGGCGCAGTCGGTTAAGCGTCCGACTTCAGCCAGGTCACGATCTCGCGGTCCGGGAGTTCGAGTCCCGCGTCGGGCTCTGGGCTGATGGCTCAGAGCCTGGAGCCTGTTTCAGATTCTGTGTCTCCCTCTCTCTCTGCCCCTCCCCCGTTCATGCTCTGTCTCTCTCTGTCCCAAAAATAAATAAACGTTGAAAAAAAAATTAAAAAAAAAAAAAACATTTGAAACAAAACGGATACTTCAATTTTAGCTGTAAGCGATACGAGAATGACGAAGACAGGGAGAGGTAGGTGCCAGGCAGTGTGCTACCTGCTCTCCTTGCTTTAACTCACTTAAACCTTGAACATTCCGAGCAGGCGGACACTCTTCCGCCTCATGTTACGGATGAGGCAACTGAAGCTTGGGGAGCTCCAGCAGCCCGCCCAGCTGACCACCGGGTCTGAGCACTCGTCTGCTGCTTGCCCTATCGCTACCACTGCCCTACATTTGGGGGCTGCCTCTCTAAAATGGTAAATATTCGACATAAAAAAACAAGGCTTCCTTCTTTCTTATACAAGATGGACTTTTTTTTTTTTTTTGGACTTTTAAAAATTTTATTTATTTTTGAGAGAGAGAGAGTGAGTGAGCGAGCGAGGGAGGGGCAGAGAAAGAGGGAGACACAGAATCTGAAGCAGGCTCCAGGCTCTGAGCTGTCAGGACAGAGCCTGACGCGGGGCTCGAACCCACAAACCGTGAGATCATGACCTGAGACGAAGTCGGACGCTTAACCGACTGAGCCATCCAGGCGCCCCTACGAGATGGACTTTTAAAAGTGCCTAAACAAAGTTTGAACCCAGATGGAAGTGAAGAGCCACCTGAAGCAGGATCTCCGTCCCTTCGCCCTTTCCCTTCTCCCTCCACAGATAAACGGCTAGGCTGACAGGCCTGTCCCTGACCACCTGGAAGTCATAAGTCAGGGAGTGCCCTTCAGCTCCGAACAGTCTTTACATGTCAATCCCACAGAGGCATGAGAAGACTTCCAAGAGAAACAGAGGCCCGAGCCTTCAGACAAGTGCACGTACTTGGCACCCAAGAGGACTTGAGCCTCCACGGCGGGGGGCCTTCATGCAGTGGGGTTATTACTGATGGAGAGAGCGCGCCTGTCTGTTCCTTGGGACCTCGGCTCTGGCTAAGTCCCCTTTTACACAGCAAAGGGAGATGATCTCGTTGCTCACGACCGGTGAGCTCTTGGTCAAGCAGGCTGCTCCTTGCCCGAGATTATGAAAACCCTGCACAGAGAGAGAGATTCCGACACAGAGGGAGGGGTTTCACAGGCAGGTGGCCACTCATTGTTCTACCACTCGCCTCCACCTTCCTTCTTTCGTCACGGTGGCAGGAGGGGAACAGAAATTCTCCACGTACCAGGACCTCTTCCAAGTGGACCCCGCCCCCCGAAAAGCTGCCTGGAAGGAGCTGTGCAGGTAGGGAAGGGTTAAGGCGTGCCCTGTGCTGCTGGCTCTTCGTTATTATCACTTTGAAAAGCCGCCGGGCCCAGCCAACATTTGGTTCCCATTACCGTGAATAATCTTTCTCCCCCTCCCTTCCCCAACCCCCACCCTTCCTCTGCTTTTTCCACATTTTATATTAAAAGTACATCAAACACTTTTCTTCCTTTTTAATATTTTCCTTAAGCTTCCTTCACTCAGTGCTGGGCTCTGTGACTTTTCTGGTTATTCATTACTTCAGGAGGGGGAAGGGTCAGGTTCCTTGGATGAAATCAGTCAAAAACAAAAAGCAGGAGAGAAAAGCACCTAAGCAGTGTGGCGGAAAGAAGCTGACTCACAGAGATTCTTTCTGGTCTGAGTTGACATTATGAAAAGAAAGAGACCACTGAGAACCCCTTACCTTCCCCATCCGGGCCCGATCTCAGTTGTGGTCGTCCCCTAAAACAAAGCGTCCCTGATATTTCCAAAGATAGATTCTATTCTAATCTCAGGGTCAGTAAAAATGGGAGGGAGTTTATGAAAAAGATGTGACAGTTCAGAAGATCAACGGTGTAATGCCGGCAAAAGTGTGGAGAAAGGGCATGCTTCTGAACGCCAGACTGGAGGCTATACTGGTAAAGCCTTTCGAGAGGCCAATTCGACAGTGACCATAAAAAATTCCAAGTATACATAGCATTTGACCCAACAAATTCCACTTGGAACATACCCTATAGAAATACTTGCACAAGCTCACACAGATATATGTACAAGGTGCTCACCGCAGATACCTAAATTGGATACAACTTACTCTTTACTAGGAGAGTGGTATAATAAACTAGAGCGCATATTCAAACTTTGGAAAACTGCATAGTAGCTGAAAATATTTAAGTAGGTTTATATAAATAGACAAAAAAAAAAAAAAACAACCATGGAGACATTAGGAAGGAAAAAAAAGCCTCAGAAAAGCACAAAATACACTTATCAATTTTTTAACTGCGACTATCTCTGAGGAGCGGGCTGTCTATCTCCCCACAATCTGTATGTATTTGTGTGATTGTTGCATGGTGTGGCTACATGTATGTATTATTTTGTCCAACTAATTAAGGGCAGAAATATTTAAGTCTGTAGAAAATTGGAAAACACATAGTTATATGTATTGTATATTTTATATTAATTACAATGTGTGTGTGTGCGCGCGTGTGTGTATACACACACGTATTCCCCTCACCTCCCACCATGGGTTTGCGGCAATGTGTGAATTGTCTTGAACTGGAAGAAATTTGAAACTCAGAACATTTCTTCATTTCACAACATGTACCGAGTTGGATGTAGGTAAACAGATAGTAGAAGGCATTATTAAGAGAATCCCTCAGAAATTCAGACAACAGAGAAATGGATAAATAGGAGAGAAGAAATGAGGACCCTAAGAGGCCCAGAAGTTTCTGAAGGAATAGTTATGATAATGAAAACATGAACACTGATTGAACAACACATGATATTATCGTATAGGACAAGGATGGGAAGAAGGGAAATGTGTGTGCATGTGGTGGGGGTTATGCCAGGGCAGGGGCAGGGGCGGGGGTAGTATGAGAATGCTAAATTTCCATCTCCTGATAGGAAGTTAATAAATAATACATAAAATGCAAAGCCAGAAATGGCAGACTTAGAAATATGAAGGTAAATAACAGAAGAAAGTGCTTAAAAGAAATAATTGAAAGCAAGCATCTCTGAGGTGTGGAGAGTAAGACTGTAGCAGTGAGGAAAGAAAGAACAAACGATTCCCATTGTCACTCTAAATCTTACAGAATTACTCAACTTTTTTTTAAGTAGGCTCCATGCCCAGTGTGGACCCCAACGCGGGGTTTGAACTCACAACCCTGAGGTCAAAACCTGAGCTGAGATCAAGAGCTGGAGGCTTAACAGACTGAGCCACCCAGGTGCCCCTAGAATTGCTTAACTTTATTTTATTATTTTTTTAAATTTTTTTTTCAACGTTTTTTATTTATTTTTGGGACAGAGAGAGACAGAGCATGAACGGGGGAGGAGCAGAGAGAGAGGGAGACACAGAATCGGAAACAGGCTCCAGGCTCCGAGCCATCAGCCCAGAGCCCGATGCGGGGCTCGAACTCACGGACCGCGAGATCGTGACCTGGCTGAAGTCGGACGCTTAACCGACTGCGCCACCCAGGCGCCCCAAGAATTGCTTAACTTTAAAAACAAGATACCTGAATTATTGTGGGTGTCAACCCTCCAGATGGCCTCCAGCGTCCCCCAGTCCCTGCTGTCCAGCGCCATGGATGCAGCAAACATAGTGTGCTTGAAGGACCTGAATGTTAAGAGCTAAAATGATATGACTCTTAGAAGAAAACAAAGAGCAAAAGCTTCATGACATTGGATTTGACAACGCCCTCCTGGACACCAAAGGCACAGACAATGAAAAAAATGGAAATATTGTACTTCATCAAAATGATAAACTTCTGCATCTCAAAGGACACCATCAACAGAATAAAAAGGCAACCTACGAAATGGGAAAAAATATTTGCAAATCATATCTGATCAAGGACTAATACAGAAAATACATAGAGAACTCCTAAGATTCAGAAGAACAAAAAACCAAACTACTGTATTAAAATCTTGAATAGGCATTTCTCGGAAGAAGATATACAAATAAATGGCCAACAGGCATATGAAAGGATGCTCAGCATCACTAATCACTAGGGAAATGCAAATCAAAACCACAGTGATACCACCTCCCAACCATTAGGATGGCTACTATCAAAAAAAGAAAGAAAGAAAGAAAGAAAGAAAGAAAGAAAGAAAGAAAGAAAGAAAGAAAGAAAGAAAGAAAGAAAGAAAATGCCAAGTGTGGGTGAAGATGTGGAGAAACCGTAACCTTTATGCACTGCTGGTGGGAATGTAAAATGTTGCAGCGGCTGTGTAAAACAGGATGATGGTTCTTCGAAACATTAAAAATAGAATTGCCCTTCTCCTCCAAGAAAACACCAAATGGCAGAGGATGCGTGCATGTGCTGTAGGAAGCCTGGAAGCAGCGACTTCCAGAGGTCTGGGCAACAGCTTCTGGAGCTGCAGGTGTCTTGAGCCACAGAGCTCACTGAGGCAAGGCCAAGGACAAGTGTGGTTCCCTGTCACCAAGCTGGGCCACCTGGTCAAGGACATGATTGCTGAGTCCCTGGAGGAAATCTATCTCTTCCCCCTGCCCATCAAGGAGCCTAAGGGGTCATGGACTTTTTCCTAGAGATGACCATTAAGGGTGAGCTTAAGGATTATGCCTGTGCAAAAACAGATCCCGGCTGGCCAGTGAACCAGGTTCAAGGCATTGTTGCCATCGGGGGCCACATGAGCCATGTCAATCTGGGTAAATGCTCTCAGAAGGCAGCCGCTGCCATTCGAGGCACCATCACTTTGGCCAAGCTCACCACTGTTGCTGTGCAGCGAGGGTACCCAGGGACAAGACTCAATCAGAGGCCCCATACCACCCCTTGCAAGCTGACCAGCTGCAGAAGCTCCGTGCCAGTATGCCTCATTCCCTAGCCTGAGAGGCACTGGCATTATCTCAGCTACTCTGCCCAAAAAGCTGCTGCTGATGGCTGCTATCAATGACTGCTATACCTTGTCCAGGGGAAGCACTGCCCCTCTGGGCATCATTGTCAAGGCTACCTTTGATGCCGTCTCCAAGACCTCCAGCTATGTCACCCAACCTCTAGGAAGAGACTGTGTTAACCAAGCCTATAAAGTTATCACTGAGCATCAAGCATCCAGTAAAGAGCTACACCAGAGTCTCCATGTGGAGGCGCCAGACCCCATCCATGGCCACCACGTAGTATGTTCATACAAGAAAAATAAAGTGGATCCATTTAGCCTGGAAAAAACAGAATTATCATGTTATCCGGAAATTCCACACCGGATATATACTCGAAATGAAAGCAGGGACACGAACAAGTATTTGTATGCCCACGTTAAGAGCAGCATTATTTACAACAACCAAAATGGGGAAGCATTCCAAGTATCCACTGACAAATAAATGGATAAAGAAAATGTAGCATATACATACCACAGAATATTATCAGCCATAAAGAGGAAAATTCTGACAGATGTCACACTATGCATGGACCTAGAGGATATTACCCTGCACGAATTAAGTCCATCACAAAAGGACAAATAGTGTATGATTCCACTTATATGGGGTACCTAGCATAGTCCCAATTCATAGAGACAAAAAGTGGACTAGTGACTGCCAGCAGCTGGGGGGGGGGGGGGGAAAGGGGGAAGTTAGTGTTTAATGGCTACAAAGTTTCAGTTTTGCAAGATGAAAGAGTTCTGGAAGTGGATGGTGGCGGTGGTTGCACAATAATGTCATGTACTTAATGCTACCGAGCTGTGCACTTAAAAACAGTTAGAAATGGTAAATTTTATGTTATGTGTATTTTGCCACAATTAAAACAATTTTTTTAAACGATGGTGTAGGACTTCTGAGGCTGGGTCATAAAAGCCTTCTGAGGCTGGGTCATAAAAGACATTGGCTTCAGTCTTTCTCTTGAGTCATTCGCTCTGGGGGAAGCCAGCTGCCATGTCATGAGGAGGAAGCCAGCTGCCATGTCATGAGGACATGCAGGCAGCCCTGTGGAGAAGTCCATGTGGTGAGGAAGTGAGGCCTCCTGCCAATAGCCAGCATGATCTCATCATCCATGTGAGAGTGAGCCATCATGGAAGTGGATCCTCCAGCCCCAGGCAAGCCTTCAGATGACTGCAGCCCACTCGGTGGCCATCTTAACTACACCCTCATGAAAGAGCCTGAGCCAGAACCGAGCAGTTAAACTGCTCCGTAATTCCTGACCCACAGAAACTGAGATAATAATGTTTGCTGTTTTAAGCTGCTAAACTGGGAGACAGTTTGTTATGCAGTTACTTGGGTAACACATTTTAAAAGGAAAAGAAAACTTAGCTTGAAGGTACTATCCTACTGGAGTGGCCTGCCATCCTACCATAGCACGCATCGGGGTACATCATTATGATGGTCTGCTGTTGAATTACAATGCCTCTCTTCACTAAAGCCTTAAGAGAGATTCTCCACTCTTCCGTGCTGAGGCAACTTCACAAATGTGGAAGTTTGGTCAGTATGTAACATATATTTAACTACACATGTGAATACCGTGTTACAGCTCTGTCTGTCAGAAGACCGCTGAGCTGTGGCAGAGTACAGACCAGGGTATAGTTGCAAAACGTAAGAGAGAAAATGTGACATGAAGCTGGTACCAAATATAGATTGTGTGTTTATTAGAATATGAAGAAACTTTTCCTTGTGAGTGTAGCCGAGGTTAGTCAGGGCTGTAAGTAAACAGTGCTACTCAAACAGCCACACAGTCCTTGAAAAAAGGCCAGGTGAGGAGAATAACCGTAGACAGCTTAGCGAACGCTGTGAGACACTGCTCTGCTTTAATATGGATTCCACTGGGTGGCAGTCACTGGGCTGAGTACTGTTTCCAGTCGTCTAATCCCTTCGAGTGTGCGGCGCACGGTTCTAGTAGGTGGGAGTGCGCTGCGAACACAAAAAGGTCTTCGTGCCACAGTAGGGTTTTGAGCAGCTCAGTGCCGGGGTTCCTTACTGGCGGACGCTAAAGCTCAGATCCTACAGATGGAAACTTGTTGAGTTACGGCATTCACGTTCCTTCAGTTATGTTAGTGGCTACTGCATGCCAGACATCGCGGTGAGGGACAGGAGTACACAGATGTTCAGGTCTTCGCTTTAAAGGAGGTGGCAGAAGACGTGAAATTGAACTACAACACAAGGTGGAGGCCACGGGTAAGAAGGCCACCTCTGCGAGATGAGTGCAGAAGGTGCACAGGGTAACTAACGGTTAGCGCTGGGCCTCATCCAGAATGACTGGAAGAGTTTGCCAGATATGAATGGGGAAGAGACAGTAGAAACATGAGGTAAAAAGACGGAGCAGGGGTGCCTGGGTGGCTCATCGGTTAAGCGTCCGACTTCAGCTCAGGTCACGATCATCACAGTCCGTGAGTTCGAGCCCCGCATTGGGCTCTGTGCTGACCGCTCAGAGCCCGGAGCCTGCTTCGGATTCTGTGTCTCCCTGTCTCTCTGCCTCTCCCCTGCTCATGCTCCGTCTCTCTCTGTCTCAAAAATAAATAAAAACATTAAAAAAAAAAAAAAAAAAAGACGGAGCAATATTAAAACACACACACCTGCCCCTGACTCCTTCAGGCGACATTAATGAACTGGGCAGATACCAGGATAAACTCTCCTCAGAATGGAGCACTTAACTTTCCCTCCTCAACCCGAACCATCCCCTACTTGCACGCCTCGCTCTCACAACCATGCTCTCCCACACTTCTCTGCCTTCATGCAAGTCTCTGCCGTTTTCACCTGGTAAAAAAATAATAATCTATCCCCTGCAAAGCCTACTCTGGTTTTCTTCTGAGACAGCTTATTCCTCAAGGCTCCAAGATGCCTTTTATTGGTATGTTTTTTTTTTTGGACTGTGACTGTTCTTTTTTTTTTTTTTCTTTCGCTGTTATTTTATTTATTTTTTAAATGTGTTCGAACCCAAGGTAGTTAATGTATAGTGTAATAATACTTTCAGGAGCAGCGTGCTGTGACTTTTCTTCACAGTGACTGTTTCTTACCCGCTGGGACCAACCTTGGCGGCACTGCATTCATCATTCTGGTCTTTGTCCACCCAGAGCCTGGCAACATCACAGTCATGCAATGTTTGCTGAATGAACATATGCATGAGGACACGAACATTCCTCTCTCTGGGGTGGTCTTATGTTCCGCCCAAAGAAACGAAACTAGAATGAGCCTTTGGAGGAGTTAGAAGGATTGAATGAAAAATTCATAGGAAGAGAACCTGAAGCCCTGGGTTCGAGTCCTCACTTTACCACCAGGCAGGGGTAAGAATTTACAAAACCAGCTAACTTCCATTTTTTTCTTGATGTTTATTTATTTTTGTGAGAGAGAGAGACAGAGAGAGAGAGTGAGTCAGAGCACAAGCCGGGGAAGGGGAGAGAGAGGGAGACACAGAATCCAAGCTGTCAGCACAGAGCCCACCAGGGGGCCCGAACCCACGAACCGAGAGATCATGACCCGAGTCGAACTCAGATGCTCAAAGGATTGAGCTACCCAGGCACCCCCTAACTCCAGTTTTTAATACTCACAAGACAGGGTATGGACAAGTGGCCTGGAAACGTTTATAGTAATTCCCATTTACTGAGCACTTACTCTATGGCAGGCACCGTGTGAAAGTGCTTTTCTTAGGTCGTTTAATTTTCATTTGCTCCTCAGCATATCCCTATAAGGTAGGCATTTTGCCTTCATTTAGCTATAATAACATTAGCTTCAAAGAGCTTGCCCTGAGTGACATAGCTAGTAAGTGGCTAAAACAAGGAGGGATCCAAATTGGTCTGCCTCTAAAATGCATGCTCTCAAATACCAGGCCATCACATTTTAAATGTGACACCTTCAAGAATGTAATAGAAAGGAATTTGGACCTTCTCAAGCCATGTGATAGCCGTAAAGAATGGCAGTGCCTGTCCATCTACTAAAGGTGATGGGGACCGGGTGACAGGTGATACACCAAACTTCAGAGTCTTGAAAAGGGGAGGAGTCTTCCCAGATGAAAAGTCTGAGCCCCGAAGAAGGCAGCAAATGCGCGAAGGGATGTCATGGAAGGCGGGACTGAAGGGACAGCCTGGCAGAGAAGCGAGGGCAGGGACAGGAAAATGAGAAGGGTCTCGAGCGGGCTGCTGCTGAAGGCACGGGGCTGGGCGGAGGGAAAATGACAAGGGGCCAGCGCTGCTGTGCGCAGAGCTGCGGGAGGTCCTCTGGGATGGCCAATCCAACCTCAAATGGGAAAGGACATGGGTGAACCTTGCTTCGCTAAGAACAGATGGGCTGAAAGAGAAAACTCAGCCAGGGCCTGAGGGGAGAAGCAGGAAGAGACTAGGAAGAAAAATAATGACCCCACAGGTCTGAAAAAGAAGAACCTGCAGACTGAAAGAGAGGCGATGACAGAGAGGGCCTGGAATGGCCCATTTTGTGCTTTAAACCCGTGCCAAGCTGAGTAATGCAGGATGGAGCTGGTGATCTACCTCAGCTCTGGGGGAGGTCAGACTGTGTATCATCAGCAGGATAAACATCGCTATTCTACAGTGATAAGTGTTATTAATACTGAAGAGACCTACTCATGTGCAGTACTTTATAGTTTACAAAGCACATTCACATATATGAGTTCATCAGACCGTCAAGACAACCCAGGCATCATCATTTCCCACACGGCAAAGTGAGGCTTTTTGCCAAACGATTTAGCCCAGGTCAGGAAGTTCCAGGTCCATGTTCCTGGTCCCAGGTTCTCGGTGTAGGAAGAAAATCTAGCCTTTGTCTTTTAAAAAAAAATTTTTTTTCAACGTTTTTTATTTATTTTTGGGACAGAGAGAGACAGAGCACGAACGGGGGAGGGGCAGAGAGAGAGGGAGACACAGAATCGGAAACAGGCTCCAGGCTCTGAGCCATCAGCCCAGAGCCCGACGCGGGGCTCGAACTCACGGACCGCGAGATTGTGACCTGGCTGAAGTCGGACGCTCAACCGACTGCGCCACCCAGGCGCCCCTAGCCTTTGTCTTTTAAAGACTTACACATCAGGAGATAAAGAACAAAGGCATAAAAATAAATAAATAATTACGCAGAGGAGCAGATACTATACTCCAGAAGAGGGAGGAGTCAGAGTCCAGAGGAAGGAGCAAGTTTGGGGGCAGCTGGAATAGGCTGGAGGGGACCGCAGACTGGATGGGAGGAGGAGATTATTAAGCAAGGAAGCGAGGAATCGGGGAGAGCTCTGAGTGTGGGCTTCAGAGGGCACCCTGCCTGTCTCGTCCCTCCACCCGGCACAGCAGTCGCAGGGCAATCATGTTTAATAACCATGTGCTGTTGATGCTGTGCTAAGTGCTGAAGGTCCAGTGGCGAACAAGGGGTGCGTTCAAGAAATGTACTCCAAGACCAAGAGTCAGGGTTGCTCGCTGGGGGCCGTCATCTGTGCTTTTGGAAAAGGGAGATGCTCTATTCCCAAAATGATAACCCATTCCATCAGAGGAATGTGGGACCTCCAGTTTTTCAAAACTTAACTACTTTCCCAAAATAGAAGAGGGCTCTGTGTGTCTCCCCTTTGGCAGCTGGTCAGAGAGGGTCGGAGCTGAGAAGGGAAAAGGGAGCATTCAAGTAGCTATCTCACAGCAGAGTCACGTAAAAAGAAAAGGCAAGAGGGCTGTGTTTAACAACTTACTGCACAGTTTTGTATTTACCCTCCCTACATTCAAGCTCCCATTGTGTATGCGATGCACATATAGGAAAGAAAAAATGCGATATGGGAACAGGGTGAGAGCCTGCAAAGTGCTGAAATAGCATACCTGGCAGCTGCTAAAACAAAACTTCAAAGATCTGGCTTCTTTGAAAAGCCATCAGGCAGGACCCCACCCACTCCGCCTGCTAGCCACAGCTTCCCTGGGAGCTAGTACACGTAACCACTTCCGCATGTTTGGCTCCGTTCCCCAGGGCCATAGCAGCTCTATAAGCCAAGTCAGAACTGCCAGCCAAGCAGGTGGGGGCCGGGGGGCTGGGTCAGCGTGGGCAAGCAAGACCTCTCCCCAGTATTTAGCCACGGGCAGAAAATAAAAGGCTAACGCTGGGATCGGCTTAAAAAGCCCCTTCCTCTCCGTCAGCCCAGCTCTGATTGGTTAGACACTAGTAATACAGAAGCTCTGGGCTTTAGAGATTCCCAAGGCATTAGAATATGCCCCTCCCAGCACCACAAATTAGTTCAAGAACAGCATCTGTGGTAAATCTCTAGCTCTAAACAAAAGAGGCCTGACATCTACAGAAGGGCCTAGGAGGAAAATCAAGACTATGCCTTTCTTGGAAAACTCATTCCTTTTTATTTTTTTAATCCACTGACCAAGTTTGGGTCCTCCTCACATCTTCCGGGTCAACCGTCTCGTCCTGTGCTATTTAATAAGGTAGCCACGAGCCATACATGGCTTTTGAGCATGAGAAATAGAGCTAATATGACCGAGGAGCTGGTGTTTTCACTTTATTTAATTTTAATTAATTTAAGTAGCCACACCTGGCTCGTGGCACCCACAGGGGACAGCACTGATATAGCTGCTTGTTCACCAAACATTTACTGAGGACTTTGTGCAGGGGACTGTACAGACGTAAAAACGTGTAAGACTTGATGTCTGCCCTCAAAAAGCTCACAATCTAGTACGACAGGTGAGACAAATATACAAAGAACCAGACTATAAGGAGGAATGGGAAGTGTCATAACAGAGGTAAGGAAATGATATTTGAACAGGGAACAGGGACATGGTGGCCTGACATTATGCCTCTGCCATATCAACCACTCAGGTAGGGGATGCCAGTAAGTCTATCAAATGAAGGGCAGTGAGGAGACAGAACTACTATAAAGAACACCAAAAAGCTGAACACCATAAAAACACACATTTAGCAAACTCTAGAACTCATTAGGCAATCAAGGTGAGAAGGCTGGAGTAAAGAGATAGCTAAGCCCATCCTGGGCTGTCCAAGATGGTAGATGACCTTCCACTCCAACCATCTTCAGGATTGGCTCGTAAGGCTCCTTCCTATAGTTTAGGTGGGGTGGGGAGAAGGATACGGGGAAAAAGTTGTCTGCCGTTTCCTCTTCCATACCTGCCTCTACCCCCCAGATTAAGGAAGGCCTCTTGCTTGTAGGGCACTTGTGATTTTGGATAACATGAAAGAACTGAATAGCGTCCAAAGGAGAAGCAGTAAAGACCCGATGACTTGGGAAGGGCGGGGGGGGCAGGGGTGTTGTGAGCTTTAGGCTCAATGGAGGATCTAGGGTCTTTTTTTCCTAGTGTTCAGTTCACTAGGACAGGAAGGGCCCCAAATGTCCATTCTCTAGGGATTTAAAATTGTGCACTTAGCCTGAGCTTCCTTTGAGGTATAGCTCTTAGGAACATGAGTCCAGTGGGTGAGGAGGGAAGAGAAGGAAGAGAAATGCTAACGGCATCTGCGCCAGGAACAGGGAGGACTGCAGAAAGGCTGGCCCGAGCTGAGCTCTGTAGGACAACAGGGTGTGGATGTGTGCAGATGCAGGTGAGGGGCAGGATGTCCATCCACTCACTCCTTTACACGTAAAGTCCTTAAATAGTCATTTAACATGTGTTCCTATTTCCATGTGCCTACTGCTTACCAAGGCACTGGGACACAACAGTGAACAAGACAACTTACACTTCCGTGAAGGAGTGACAGTGAGTAGAGAGTAAACTAATAGGGTCAAGGCTATCGGGCGGTATATGCAAGGAAGTCCTAGGGCAAATATACCAGGCTTATTTCTGATCCATTGAGTTTGGCTGGAACTGAACTGTGAGGAGAAATAAAACTAGAAATGTAGTTTGGGACCAGAGGCAGGTGTGTGTTTCGGAAATCGGGCCAAGTTTTTGTTTGTTTTTCTTTTCGTTTTTTAAGACTATGGTGCATTAGGTCTTTTGACTTCTTCCTTAAAAATTTTAATGATCAGAGAAAATATCAACAAGAAAATCTTTAAGTAAAAGGTTAACAATATAAATAAAACGAGTCAGAAAGACTTAGACTTGAGAGGTAGAAGCCAAATTGTGCCACATTCACAGGCTACCTTCTCCGATTTATCCTTATCAGTAATAAAGCCAGTGTTTTGCTCTCGCTCTCTGATTTTTTCCTGTAACTTCTGATTTACCTGTGAACTGGAAGGCAGCAGAAAGTATGATCAATGATATTTCCAAAGCTTCCAACACCAACTTAGACTTTTTATCTCTACGAACTGAAAAATCTGTACAGCTACAGCCAGCCTAATTTCAGTTTCTATCACCTGAAACTCACTAAGTGTTTTGACCAATGCCTGGTATTTTGAACAGAAATACTCTGCTTCAGCCCGACTACTTCCCGTTCCCTGTCCCTTTAAAATGCTTACAACCCTTTGGCCATTACCTGTCTTCCCCCGCCTCTCCTGCCTGTCCTTCACCTGCCCGTAGCCTACACACAGTCTAGGACCGAATTTACTCCCTACCCTAAACCCTTCCTCTGCAGAGCCTTCTCTCTCCGCCTGTCTTTGGTACCTGTTCTGAATTGTGGCTCCTACGAACCTATATGCCCTCTTTTAATCACTCGCTTTGCATTTTAGGTGCATAAAGTAAACAAACATTTACGTAGTATTCTTTAGACCACCCTGCTGAACTGTCACCTCCAACTTAGTAGGAGTGTGAATCACATTACTTTGATCCTTGAATAGTGTTGAGTACAAAGTAAATGTGCAATTATCTCTTAATTTGTTAGTATTAGCCTCTGCCCATCGACGCCCCACCTGCCCTTCCATATCCAGCTCATGTGTCTTTCCTTTCCGTGGACCTTTTGCCAGCTTCTCTATCAGTGATCAATTTCTCCTCTGAACTCGTACCACCTACAGGATAATCCTCTTCTTCAACAATCAAGTACAAATTATTTCACGTACTTGCATTAATAGGACTATTCATTTTCCTCCTTGAGAACAGAGACCCTGTCCAATACCTCCTTCCGAGCTCAGCTTAGTGTCTTGCATTTAGGAAATTGTCAGTAAATGCGTGTTAACTTTTCTGGGATGACATTGTTTTAACAACTACCAGATGAAGCCACTTCCTAGAACACCACTTAATGGCCAGTTCCACCTTTTCTCTTATTCATATATTTCAATACACTAATAATTTGGTGAAGAAAGTAACAAAACTTTTCTTTCGGGGGCTGGTATTTCAAATGTGTTGGGTTCACGTAGCTAAGCATGATATTTGAGAACACTAATGATATATAGGCCGATTCTTTCATCTACTCAATTTTCCTTGGTGCAAAGTTTCCGAAAAACAAGAATTGATTTCCTCTAGACTTTAAGTACATCCCATTTATTAACCCCTTTATGGTTTCCTTACCTGCTATGCCAGAAAGCCTGCTTTTCTCATCTAAATCCTCCTAGATTGTAGTCACATTACTGAGATGCAGCCATATTTCATTTTCATCACAGAAAGATAGTAAAACTTGTTTTTAAAAACCAGGCCAAACGTGGTATTGATTATTGGCTTTGAAACCAAACTAATACAAGTCTTACTTAGCCTGATAATTCATGAAAGCCAAAAACACCCCTTTATGGACTCTGAAGCAGAAGAATGGTGCAGTTAAGACAAAAGTTCTACTGTTGCTTATTATGAACCCCAGGGGCCTCGCATATGATGCGACATTTTGAATTCCTAGGCGCACATATACTGCCTCTCTCCCTCCTCTGGCTTTCCTTGCATCCACCAAAGAATACTTGACTCCACATTTGGGCATGCCTGGTGAAGCGTCCGACTTCGGCTCACATCATGATCTCACGGTTTGTGAGTTCAAGCCCCACGTCGGGCTCTGTGTTGACAGCTCGGAGCCTGGAGCCTCCTTTGGATTCTGTGTCTCCCTCTCTCTCTATCCCTCCCCCACTCGTGCCGTCTCTATCTCTCATAAACAAACATATGAAACAAATAAATGCCCTTTTAGCTTCTCTTAGGTATCTTTCTTTAGGAGCATTTTCTCGCTTTGTAATCAAAATTTTAACTTACGGATACTAACTTCACAATAAAAATAAATCATGTAAACCTCAGTGTTACGATTAGGTATACCTGTTTTCCCTACCATGTATCTAATGTAAGCATTAAACAAAGTGGTGTAGGACTACCATGTTCTCAGTGAGTCTAAGGTTACATTTCTCTCTTTTCTACAAAAGGAACTAAGAGTCATCAAGAACCTATGCCAAAACCAGAACCCACACCAGAACCTTCCTTCTCAAAGCAATTGCGAGGGAAGAGAGGCTCTTTACTCCTTTTTGGACGCTATCAGTCTATTGTTTTCTTTTATTAAATTATAGATACAGGGAGTTTTTCCTTTTTCCTCTTAAATCCTAGGAACTAAAGAAGAGCAACGACTTCTTAGTTGTACTAGGTTGGTAATATGCTGACAGTCTTAACAGAAAGAAGAGTGGAGGAGGAGATAGGACGGGATCTTCAGCTAAAGGCTCAGGGAAGCCGGCTCGTCTTCCTTCTAAAAATTCGCTGAGTCAACACTAAGTACTGCTTTACAACTGGATCATCAAGGTCTCCCTACAGGAGCCAGAGAGAAAGATACAGTGTGTTTTTTGTGTGTGTGTGTGTTTTTTTTTACTACTGCCATTCTTTCCAAGCTCTTTCAAGGCTGGTAAACAGAGTGAACTTGGCCAGATGGAAGATGATAGAAAAACCAGGTGAGAATTAAACTGAATTATGAATTGAGTCACTGATCGAATTTCTTAATTCGAGAAAAGGAGCCTCATCCAGCTTCATATGCGAATTTTTGTCATTCAGGCCTGTTAAAACCACCATAATCACCAACTGTGGATAGATCTAAAATTATAAAGCGAACAGTCACGTAAGATACAGTCTTGCCTCCGATGGCGACTCTGTGTGGCTGGCGGTTAGCATACGTGCCTGTGTGTTAATCCTAAGGAAATGTGAGGTGGTTTCTCTTTGATACTTTGGAGGGGAGGGGAGGAGGCTGACTAAAGAAACACTGCACTGGCACACACACACCACACAGCAACCTGCATTTTGGCTCGCAGATAAGAAAAGACCTACTTCTTTCACTCCTGGTACTAGGCCCAAACATTCCCAAACGTACTTTGCCCAGGCCTTGCTATGATGTCTAGCCAGCTATCTCTCACACATTTCCTAGGTTTACCAGCATTCCTTCAACAGGCAGAGGCCCAATCATTCTGGCCTTGGCACAAACACCTATGACACTCGGCTCTCCCGGTGAATGAGGAACTGTAGAATCTGTCACAGAGCTTGAACCGACACAGAGCATAACCCTGGAGAGGTTCTGTGTCTGGCTGAGTGAGAAAAGCAGCAGGGGAATTTTAGATAGAAGCACAGACCTTTATCCTTCATGTGCTGAAGAAACATGTTCCTCAAGGGGAAGAGACCGGTAAGAGCTAAGATTCCGCAGGAGGAAGGCCAGGTTAACTTTATTTTGTGGGAAAGAAGGAAGGAGAATAAGAAGTGAAATATCACTTCTACAGAACTCTGAGCATAAAAGAGTTTCTTTCTTCTTCTTTTTTTTTTTTTTTTTTTTTAGGCCCCCCCCCCTAAAAGTGGTTTCTTTTTGTGATTGTGCTCTTTGGCTAGAGAGTGTTGTTTATATAACAGTATAAAGTACAAAATTATAAGCTCCAAACTCCTCCAGAGAAAAGCTCTCCCAAAGCTCGACCCCCAGGATAGATGGAAAATATGAGTGTTTACTGGCTGGAACATCGAGCTGCAGTGGAAACTTCAACATTCAGAAGAAGATAGCAGAGAGGAAGGGCCTGTTGAGTAGGCAGAGGTCACCCTTCAACAAAGAGGTCAGAGGAAAAGGAAGAGTCTCCAGTTGGCTGCACTCTGATGCCTTCCCTTCCTCAGTGGGAAAGGCCACATCTCTGTAATCCAGCCCCGGGAGCACACCATACATGGGTGATGGCCAGTTTCTCCCATACTAGATACAAAAGCAAGTGGGTAGCAATATCAGACCCCATCAAGCCCAGTTTTAACTTTCATTTTTTTCTGGGAAGAAAACTAAATATTATCAACAACCTACCACTAAAATCAGGCGCTAAACTGGCTTTCATGTACATAACTCCATTAAATCTTAGAACAACTTAATGTGGTAGCCATCATTTGCATATCTATGCAGAGGGGGAAATTGTGGCCCAGAGAAGCAAAGTAACTTGCCCAAGGTCGCATACCTAGTAAGGCACACCCAGGTCTTTCCAACTCAACAGTCCCTTCTCTTTCTATCACATCATGCCACCTTCCTCAGACAGGTCAACGGCCCCCTTTCCTATAAAGTTAACATACTCTTAAAGAAATAGAAGCATTTAAAGGACTAGGCTCAGAATAAGTCTCTGTACAGACAGGCAGAGGATAGGAGCAAAACGTTGCCATTTTAATCACTAAGTAAAATGCGTGCGCAACTACGGGGTTCTCTTTTAAATCCTTACGATACTCCTTTGTAGTACAGTAAAAAACACCTAACTTTGAATTTACCACCTAACGATTTCTGTGTGTATAGTTCAATAATATTAAGTATATTCACACTGTTGTGCAACCGATCTCTAGAACCTTTGCATCTTGCAACACTGAAAAGCTGTAGCTACTAAATACTAATACCCCTCTCCTCTTCCCGCAGCCCCTGGCAACCACCTTCCCACTTCCTGTTTCTATGACTCCTTTAGACACTTCATGTGGATCGAATGATACAGTACTTGCCCTTTTGTGACGGGCTTATTTCACGTAACGTAATGGCCTCAAGGTTCACCCACGTGGCAGCGACCAGATTAAATCCTTCCACACTCTTCTTGATATCTTTTCTTCTAATTGCCTGGGCCAGAAAATTTAAATCTTTGTTATGTGCCATTTGACACGACTCTGCAATTTTTTTCCCCTTCTCTGCCAGATGGTGACTTCTTTGTGATCAAAAACCATGTTTTCCAAATCTTTTAGACCATACCCAGCGCCCGGGATGATGCTGAGAACATGAAAGATACATCATGGACAGTAAGCTCCGTGAGATCAGGCACTCTTCTGTTTTATTTATCATGACTCCCCGGCACCTGACCTAATGCCTGGCACCTGGAAAATGAATAAGATGTATTTTTTTTTTTTTAAATACCAAACTCGATATTTCTGAGGACTGATTAAGCACGAAACGATGGGAAGTCAGAGACCTGACTCTACAGCAACATTTATAAGAAACAATCTGAAGGGAGAAAAGTATTAGCTTAAACTAGAATCAAAATCTCTGAAAAACTTGTTCCTAAAAATTATGTGAAGTAGGGCATCGGACTCTTTATAATTTAATTTTTGGAGAGTAAGAGGGTGAAGGGACAGAGTGACATGACATCTAGCCCAGATTTCCCAGATTTGGTGCTTCATTGTACCCCATTTCCCCATACAGAACTTAAAGTTCTGACACGCAGCTATTCTCGAGAGCGGGGGCCATCAGGGCGAGCGCCCCAGGCCCATGATGTCTTGCCCTGTCACAAAAAGGAGGAACAAACCCATGGCTGTGCTTTCCAACTCCCCCACCTTTAATATCGAGGAACAGACAAATCCCCAGGTTGCATGTGTGAAAAAGCCAGAGATGGATAAAAATAATTCAATGACAAATGCTGGAAAAACATACAAAGGGGCAGAAGCCAGACATTCGTGGGATTCCCTGACAGCTCGATCCACAAGGAAGGGTTGGACTGGAAAAAAACAGGGCCTCAGGTTCCTGCCAAGCCGTCTGAGGCCCTGTCCTTCCCAAATCATTCCAAGCAGCAGCCAAGACTTTACAGTAACCCTTCCAGGTCTCACAAAGAAAGATGCACTGTGAACCCGCTGAGTGCTCGTCACCTAGAAAATGCCCCTCCCTGACATGATCCGACACCAGGCAAGGCTGGCAGTGCTGAGATGCCTCTGCTTTATCACCTCAGGCCCCTAACCATGTCCCCATGTGCCCAGAAAACGTGTAGTTAAAAGGCAGCCGAAAAATCCCACCCATCTCATTGGCTAAAGAAAAGCTTAACTACCCAGCTATCAGCATCTAGAGACCGAAACCGATCCCTTTAAGAAAAAAGAGGTCATGAACACTTGGTACCTGCACCCTGGAGGCCCTATTGTCTAATTCTAAATCGGCCTTGCTTGGAGGTACACCTCACTCAGGCTTCTAAACATGTGACTGATCTTGGCCCCGACTACTTTCTCTTCTGGAGAATGGCCTGCAATTAATCTCACTTATTACCTCTGAAAAGTAACAACAGAGGAATGGCTGGCCAAGTCCAGCTCCAGAGTGTCTAGGGAACTGCAAGCTACATGGCCAGGCCTCAGACTGTCTGGGCAAGTCGTGGGCTCTCTGCCTTCCTCTCCCACAACAAAGCTTGAGCAGGGACTCCAGACAGACCAGAGGAACCAAGGGATTTGAGGAGCTGGGCTGAGCTCACACTGACCCAATGGGAGACGACAGCCCTGAGGCTACGTTTGGGGTGGTTTCAAAACAGCGGGGGAAGAACAAGGTTGTCTGGTGAAAACTTGTGTGATCCATAAAATCGAGAACAATAGCAACACCACAGGGAAATGAAAAATAACACTATTTGCAGAGTTCTCGTGAGTCACCAGTTTTCATTCCTGTGGCTACCAAGTCACTGAGTCCTCCAATATGCACATGAGGAGCACTGCCAGCGATGGATTCTCTTTACATCTTGTTACTGTTTACGGGACAGCGCCTGGCTTAGTGAATTGTCAGAGTTTCTCAGCGCTGGAATCCGCTGCTGCTTCGTAGATGAACCAGCAGGCGTACCTCTTATTTACTTAGCATCCACTTCCAGGGAGGGCAAAGTGCTGTAAGGACATTCTAAAAGCTCTCAAAACAGCCCAAGAAAAAGATTAAATAAGTAGGTTAGGGTCCCTTAGTGTCAAAACCAGTAATAAAACTCACATCTCTAAGCTACTGATCCCATATTCATGGAACTCAGTCACCCTTACTACTAAGAGAGGGACAAGGGACCCAAGAGCCACGAAACGGTGACTGAACCGGGTGAAAATGGAGACCGGGGCCCGTTACCGCGTGGAATGCCTGCTGGCAGTGTCTGGCTGGGGCCTGCGACACCGCCAGGTCTGGAAGGAGCTTGGGGAACTCAGTTAGCACTGCGTTAGGGTGGGCACCTCTGGGAGCTCCACACGGAACTGGAATCCCCAAGCCGAACCTCCGGGCTGTTCTGGCCACCAGAGGTTACCTGAGGGCAGAGGAGGGTTCCCCAGGGCCACCCCACACTGAAATGGGACCTGAAAACTGGTCCTTAAGCTTGAAGAGCAGGTGACAAGAGGGCGGCTTTGGGCACAACTAACCCAAAAAGGAAAAGGCCAGGGGACTCTGCGGGAGCTGCTTTCTGAGGCCAGTGGCTCAGTCGGTGGTATAATGTGCTATTTTCCTGTAGGTCACAAGCACGGTCTGGCTAGAAAAAGACCACGCACAGTGCTGGACGGATTCCCGCATCTTTCTGTGTCTCAGCTCTGACAAACAGGTGCTACGAAAAGAAGGCTCGAAACCCAGCCACAACTTTTATTAAAAAAAAAGTTTTCCTCGTTCCATCTACAAGTCTACTTCTCCAAAATATGTAGTTTTGACATTTTGTTTATAGTACAGAAAATGGTTACAGTCTTGTCATATAGATAGAAAATATACCCCAGATTGCAGGGAAAATGTTTTCCACAGAAACAAGGCTCTGATTATAAAATGAAAATGGAATATTTGGAAATATTTTATATGGAAAATAGAGCTCTATGGTATAAACAGAATTTCTCTTTTACGACCTATGTTTTAGGAATGTGGTTATTCTGTGGACTGTAAATCACCAAACGACAGACTTCTTTCTGTGAAGAGAACTTTGTGGGAGGATGTCCTCTCTCAAACAGGCCTGTCTCCTGGTCTTCGACTCTTTATGATTCTCAGTTAGGATGATTCTTTTCACCCTTGACTGCAATGATTACTGGTACGAACGACACTGGATTCGAGCGTGACGTAATGTGCTTATGTTTATGTTGTTTCCCGGGCAGAGTCTCTGCTTCCCAAATGAGTTCCTTCAGTAATGATTCTAACACCAACAGATACTTTGACAAATAGCAATTTCCTTTATGCCCAAGTCTTGGGTCACCCTCCCACCCTCAGAGGCTGGAAGTGCTGGGGCAGGGGTGGGGACTCAGTGGGGCACCCGGGCCAGAGCTTCCTTATTTGGAGGGGACAATATCTTTATTTGGAGGGAACAGAATACTTGATCGGAACGATCACATTCCTCTCTAGCTCATTTCACTCAGGGACAGATGCAATTAAACCCATATTTAATAGTCACGAAGGCAAGATGTACTAGGAATCCATTTCTTAAATTTTTGTTTTTTAATAGGGGACTTAAAATATGGATTGAGAGGGGCGCCTGGGTGGCTCAGTCGGTTGAGCGTCCGACTTCAGCTCAGGTCACGATCTCACGGACCATGAGTTCGAGCCCCGTGTTGGGCTCTGGGCTGATGGCTCAGAGCCTGGAGCCTGCTTCCAGTTCTGTGTCTCCCTCTCTCTCTGCCCCTCCCCCGTTCATGCTCTGTCTCTGTCTCAAAAATAAATAAACGTTTAAAAAAAAAAAATACGGATTGAGACTAGAATTCAATACAGTGGTTCTTTTTTTAATTCAGAAGTTGCTTACTCTATGGCCAGAATCTATTTGGATTTTATCCTCTGCCACTTTGCTCAACTACATAAAGGACATTTCCTCCCCACTTCCCAAGTGAACATTGTCCAGGGAGGCTGTTTGAGTTTAATTACATAACCTAGATGAAAACATAAAAAAACAAATATGTCCCTCAAAAAAAAAAAAAAAAAAAAAGAGAATCCAAAGTTACTAAGTTACTGAAATGCAATGTAGCACAAGTCTGAGGAGACAGGGAGAAAATGTCAGAGGTCAAAACACGAAAATGTTGACGACAGGCAAGGATTAAACATAGTTTAAATTCTTCCTCTTTCACCCCCAAGTGAGCTCACTGAACTGTATCAGAAACTTCCTTTGCCTTTGATTTGTCCACAAACTGTCTTACAAATAAAACGAGGCCCTCAATTCAAGTGCCAGACTACTGGGACACGTGGGGAAAGGCACAGACCACGGGAGTCTGTGCAGGGAGTTCAAGGTAGGAACGGCCCTCTTAGGACCCAGGCTGTCTCGGTGACTCAAGCACTAGCTCCAGGACCCTTCACATACCTGCTTCCAGGAGGGGTGGGGTGGCTCTCAGGAGCCTGAAGGTCTGACTGTATGGACCATGTCGGGCCATTAGGACTGATCACGGGCCGAAGGGTGGGGGGCGTTGAAGCGCTGCTTCTGCTTATGGCGCCGCTTGCCAAATTCAGGTTTGTTACCTAGAAGTGAAGTGAGGGAAATAACATGATTTCACGGCATTTTAGAAAAGTATCATTAAGAACATATGGAGGAAATCAAGGAAAGTCCAGGAGATGCTGATTCATCTGAGCCAAAACAGGGGCTGTGACAAAGGCACCCATTAGAGGCTGGCTTCTGTGCCCATCAAAGAGTTCAGAGAAGCGAGGGTGGCTGGCGTCAATGTAAGTTACCAACTAAGTATTCTGCTCGTATCGTGTGCAAAGTACTGTACTGTGCCAGGCGCTGTGAAATACAAAGATCAATAACCACAACAGCAAGAGGTTACTGTGTATTTACTCTGTGCCAGACAAGGGTCTAAGACACTAGGCAAGATATTCAGCCTTTCTGACCCTTGTTCTCTCATCTACAAGTTCTAAATGCACAATAAATTTTAGTTACACACAATAATAATTACTGTTGGGGCGCCTGGGTGGCGCATTCGGTTGAGCGTCAGACTTCAGCCAGGTCACGATCACGCGGTCCGTGAGTTTGAGCCCCGCGTCAGGCTCTGGGCTGATGGCTCAGAGCCTGGAGCCTGTTTCCGATTCTGTGTCTCCCTCTCTCTCTGCCCCTCCCCCGTTCATGCTCTGTCTCTCTCTGTCCCAAAAATAAATAAACGTTGAAAAAAAAAATTAAAAAAAAAAAAATAATTACTGTCACATACAAAGAACTCACTCATTTAGACAAAAGATGCACAGGCAAAAGAAAAATGGGCACCGACCCCAATAAACAATTTACAAAAAAGGAATATAATTAACCAACTAAACATTTAAAACTAGTCATTTCCACTGGAAAATCAAAGGAATGTAAATGTAAGAGGCCATTTTCGTATATACATCGATACCTAACAACAAAAAACATTATATTAGATATGTACCTCTACTATTTATGTGACTATAAATTGGTAGAATCTTTCTACAATTTGGCAATCGATTATTACAGGTATCAGAGTATTTGTACACTTTGATGCTATCATCTAACTTCTAGCAACTGTGCTAAAAACTAATTGCACATGATTAATGAGGGTGACTATCGTGATAGCAGTCACTATTTAGCAGAACTGAGAATGTGCAAAGCTCTGCGTAAATGAGTACATTACACGCATCTCATTTCCACTGTCATAATTCTGTCGGTAAGTGCCTTCATAATCCCCGTTTACAAAGAATCAAACTGAGGCCTATGAACAATTGGTCAGACCAGGATCTGGACCCCGGTCTTTGGAGCTCCAAAGCCCATCTTCTTACTCACTACACTATATTGTGAACAGATTTTGAAAACAGGCATCGATTTCAATATTGAAAAAGGGAAAGATCAGAATGACTAACGGTATTGTTTGGTAAATTTTGCTCTGTCTATATAAGGGAACGCTATGCATTTGTTACAGTTTTCTGAAAAATTCATAACGATGTAGGAACATGTTAATATCTCAGGTTAAAGAAAAAAAATCACACTATGAAACTGTACAAAAAGCAGATCCAAATTTCCTTAAACACACACACGCACACACACACACAGATATAAACTCCTAAAGGGCATGGAGTACTTTTATCATCCAAAAGAGAAAATGTAAATTATTATGAGAAATACAGACACGAAGTGGTGAGCTTAAAACCTGTGTGATGAGGATGAAATCCGAAAAGAAAGGATGGTTTGAAAAGTGTTTCAAAATCAGTTGCACAGGGAGGGGATGATGAAAGGCGGGAGGGCACAAAGCTGAATGCCGGGTGCTGAGCGTGAGGCACAGGAGATGGAAATTCCAGGAAAAGCATCCTCCTCCAAAATGCCCTAACAGCCTAGCAATTTTGACATTTACAAACAGAAGAATTCTGGAGCGTTGTCTTTTTTTTTTTTTTTTTAACTCTGAAAATTCTGAAACAAATCATTTCTAGCAACCGTATAGTACTTCATCCCTAGTTAAAGAACTCAGTACGCGAAACAGCCCAGGACTAGGCCTTCACACCAAAGGACTCAAATAGTTTTCTTGGGAAGAAAGCATTTTCCATAGGTCAGGAGTGTCTGTGGAGGCTGGGGTACGGGACACTCAGGCTGCACCCTTCAGTGTGGACCTGTCTTTAGAAGAAGCTTCAGAAGCCAACCTTGGCTCATCATTTCTGACCCCCTTGAGAAGACACACGCAGACGAAAGGGTAGGGAGGGAATATACTGGGGCAGGTTATGGTAGTATTTTCTGGCCCCTAGAGCCTTCAAGGAGCCGTGCCTTCTTCCTACACCCCAGAGGCAACATAGGTCAGGTTCTCAGACAATAAATAAAATAAAAGGACCGAACTCACCCCTGCCCCACACTGAGCCCTCTTCCTTCCTGCCCTGCTCCCTGGCCTTAAGCATCAGGCCTTTCAAATTAGACATGAGCTCGCAGCTTGTAAAAACGCTATAGAGTGAGAAAGGTCTTTATGATAACTAGCAGCTTCTCCTATTGCTGCCTCAGGCAGCATGCCAAAACCCTAATGCAAGAGGCTTATTAATAATTTATAGTGGAACAGCAATAAAATAAACAAAATGTACACACTTTACCATGTTTAGTATAAACTGTATAGTTTGGAGATTAGTGGACGGGAAAGAGAAGAAATATCAGATTTCTTCAATCTTCTCTCTTTTGGCAAGGCTACCCCTAATTTAAACACCGTCATTTTCATCCTAATACCTAAGTTATTGACTGCTCACCATGTGCCATGTATTAGATGTCCTTGCATTGTCTTGATATGCATTAGCTCACCCTGAGCAAGCCCTCTGAAGTAGGTTCTATTGTTACCCCCATTTTATAAAAGAGGAAACTAAAATCAATTTGATAATTCTGACGGTAAGCAATCAGACAAAAGTCACATACCTGCTAAGTGCAGGGCCACGGTTAGACAGAAAATGTTCTCCTCCAAGTGCATGTGGTATACTTACCCCAAACGTGGTTTAACATTTGAATAGTAATGTCAGGCACCTGGAAGTGAGGTTTTAGATCTCACTTACTCCTTACCCATCACTCACGGAAGCAGACACTGTTACGCTCCCTTTCAGAGATGGAGACCCTAAGGCTCAGAGTTTACCGTAACTAATTTGCTCAAGGTCACGTAACAGTTGCAGAACTGGTACTCTTGTTTTAAAATCCATTTTCTAGTTTTAAAACTAGTAGGAAACAGTCCTCGTTATCCTTAATTCTTAGAGATTTTTGAAAATATAATTAACTATCTCAAATTCTGACAACAGTGATTATACAGGCACTAAATACACTTTGCCTTAAATATTATTCCCCATGTTACCCTTCACCAGAGGATATTAAAGAAGTGGGGCGGGGGGGGAGAACCCAACATCCCCATCAATAGGTTTGGTTTCTTAGCAGGTATAGTAAAAGGAGGCATGAACATGAAATGAATTTTAGATTCTTGGTGGTTCTTTGTGGGTTTTGTTTTTTCATGTAACATTGATTCCTCATTTCATGCATAAACCAAAAAATGGTAGCTATTGTGATTTGCTTCTACACAAAAACAAAATATCATCATTATTTTGAAGTAGCAGAGGGACCACTACTTAAATGAGAGATTATATAAAGAATAATAAAACTTCTAAAGCTTCTCATTTTTAGTTTTTAATGTTTATTTATTTTTGAGCGAGCGAGAGAAACAGAGTGTGAGCAGGGGGAGGGGCAGAGAGAGAGGGAGACACAGAGTCTGAAGCAGGCTCCAGGCTTTGAGCTGTCAGTACAGAGCCCGATGAGGGGCTTGAACTCACAAACCAGAAGATCGTGACCTGAGCCGCAGTCAGAGGCTTAACCGACGGAGCCAGCCAGGTGCCCCTCATCTTTCTTTACAAACGACTCCTGCTAAAAATGTAACCTGTCTCTTTAAATAATAACTGACCCTCTATTTTAAATATTCTATTCTTACTTCTAAGGTTTTGTCTAGAAGACACCCAGGACCTATGTCACAACTATCCCTACCCGACCCGGCTCTGTCTTCCTGGAACATACGTTGCCAGTAAATAATCAAACAACTTGGGGCTCACTTAGATATGGCCTCAGAAACTTCTTTACACAGTCCTCCAGACAGCCAATACAAATCAGTCAGAAGTGACAAACAACCCCTGTTCTAGAATAGCCCTATGCAACAGAACGTATTAGGATGATGTCAATGTTCTATAATCTACACTGCCCAATACAGTGGCCACAAGCCATATGTGGCTATTATGCATTTGCAATGTGTCTGGTATGACTAGGAACTGGAATTTAAACTTTATATAACTTAAATTTTAGAAGCCACATGCACCTACCTTGTGGCTACCTAATCAGATAGCATAGCTCGGAAGCCTCAACCAGATCTAGCTGAATCTTATGTGTACAAACTTACATCTTGCTAGAGTCGGTCCAAGCTAATCATTCCTAGACCATGTGACTTGAAAAAGCTTCTGGTTCTTCCTTTCAGTTTCCCAGTTTTTTCCAGGATGGGCAGAAGGAGATGCCGAACTAAAATGGACCCAAGCATCAATTGTGGCCCCAATGGCACCTTGTCTTGACTAGGGAATATCTAAGGGCAGGGCAAATCTCCCTGCGTTGGGCCGGGCCTTAATAAACTCTACAAGTCAATCAGGGTTCACACGTGGAGGTTCCACCCTAACAGGAAGAAGGATGATAAATATGGCTGCCACCAGGCTACATCTGACGCTCTGTCCATCTCCGTTTCTCCAGGTAAACAAAGCTTCATCAGATGAAGAGAAAGTGGACAATTTCATACATATATCTGATTTTCAGTAATGATGAACATTCCACGCTGAAACATTTTCAAGAAGGACAGGCTTAATAGCACATAAAGACATACAGTACTAGTAACAAAAGAGACGGCTCATGATTTTTGTGAGGAGTATTAGGCTATTAAGGTAGAGGTTGTAGCCATTGGGCCAGGTGGCTTTCCTGGGCCAATAATCAGAGTCTGTGCTACTAAGTCTAGGCTGGCCAACTCATGAATTCATCCCATTGGTCACATAGTGTCTGGAAGATAGATGGGACAGTCTAAAACCCATTTTAATTACTGAAACTATGACACAAATAACATGCCTTGCTGACAATGGATATCAACATCTTTATGTGCAAAAGATAGCACACGTACGTAAAAACCTTGTAAGTCTGTGGACTTCTAAAACAGTCTACCTTAATTTTTATGCAAATACAAAAACTTTCAGGTTCACAACAGTAACAGTAACAATAAAGTCATGTTTAGCTAACGATAGCTAAATTTAATGACCACTTAATTTTTGCCAGGCATTGTCCTCTGTGTGTGTGTGTGTGTGTGTGTGTGTGTGTGTGTGTGTGTATGTGTGTGTGTGTATTTATATATAAACTTATTTAGTCTTCAAGACAACTCTGTTAGGTAGGATTATTGCCTTCACTTATAGATGGGAAAACTGAGGTTGAGAGTTGAAATAACTTGCTCAAGAACAAATAATTGTTACATTTCAGCCCCTCGTTTCAACTCCTGGTCTGCCTGATGCTTGTAGTTTCTAAGCACTGTGTTACTCTCACTGCCTTGTACCAGAGCCTGGAACTTACAGGTCCATCTGTGACCAGCAGCATCTGCAATCCCTGGGAGCTTGATAAGGAGGCCGACTGTCAGCCAGCCTCAGCCCCAGTGCAGGAAATCTGCATCTGACAAGAGCCACACACAGGTAATTCACGTGCCTGGTAATGTCAGGGAAGCACTTCTTACAGGAGATGGTGGAAAAGGAAACGGGGGCCATAGAAAGGTTCTCCTCCAGAAAGCTCCGGGAATTTTCCAAAAACCAGCAGAAATGCCTGGGTGGGGTGAAGAGCACGATACAAAACACCCAAGGGGAAGGAGTAGAGAAAATAATTCTTTCAGAACTTTAAGATTTTACTATTTCTCAGTGTTGTTTGGATGCTCAAACGTTAACTAAGTAATCATTCAGTATGACAAGGATGCAAATGTGAATAAATGGTTTAAAACAAGGGTCAGAAAATTCCAAGTCTACTTGTTTTGCTGCCATGAGAAACAGTGGCCATTAAAAATAACCAAGACATTGGGGTCCCCGGGTTGCTCAGTTGGTTAAGCGTCTGACTTCGGCTCACATCACAATCTTGCAGTTTGTGAGTTCGAGCTCCGCATCGGGCTTCGCGCTGACAGCCCAGGGCCTGGAGCCTGCTTTGGACTCTGTCTCAGGCTCTCTCTGCCCCTTCCCCACTCTGTCTCTCTCCTTCTCTCTTAAAAATCATTAAAAGGGAAAAAAATAAATAGCCAAGACATTTAAGCCTCAAAATTAAACTTGCTAAATATTCCTCCACCCCAGCCTTTCTCTAGCTGGTCAGCTAAGTGAATGATTGCCTGCGGGGAGATCTAGTCACAGGATCCCACCCACCGCTGCCTAGGCCTTAGGCAGATGCTTCATCCCTTGCTCCTCCCCCTCCTCTGCTCCACTCTCCTGGGGCTGCTCCTCCAGAGGTTCCACTCCCATTCCCTTCTTCATGTCCATTGCCACGGTGACCTCGGTGCATTTTTTCTTGTAATACCCAAACGCTGTTTATTTTAGAGCCAGCCTTCCGAATCGGGCAGGTGAGCAAATATCTGAATGTGTGGGGTAGGGACACATTGTGCGCATTCCATCTAGACAGGTGTTTAAATTACAGCGGGAATAAATACAGGTGATGGATTGTAAAGGGGGTAGGTGAAACACAGAGAGGGAGGCCAATTTCCGGCTGCTGGCCCGCCCAAGTGTTACTGCTTGTTACTGCTGTTTGCTGCCAGTGTTGTAATGAAAATATGATGGCATTGCCCTGATGGCTTCCCAGAATATACCCACCACCCACCCAGATACATAACCTTTTGTTATCCAAAGAGGATCCAGGGCCAGGCCTAACTAGATCACTGTTGCTGTAGTTGCCATGCTCTAGAAATGCTGCACACCTGAATGCTCAAAAGAAGTCCAAACCCGCTTCATATAAGCAAGGTCTTGGGTCAAATCTTAGGGGTATACACAGATTAAAATGTGGCCCATTAAAACGTTACCCATGAAGGAACTGGTAATCTAGCGAGACAAGACACATAGAAACAGAGAACAATATTCAAGGCCTCTAGGATGTGATAACTGCCACAATAAAAATGCTAAGGAAATTCAAAGACATCTGAGCTGGGCCTAAAAGGATAGGCAGTAGGATTGCTGTGGGGGTGGTGGGATGGTGGTGGTTCCTAGAGGGAAAAAGCGTTAAGTCAAAATGCAGAAACAGATAGGCAGGAAGAATGTCTGAGAAATAGGAAGCAGTCTAATTTGGCTAAATCTCAGAGCAATAAAAGATAGGAACAGAAAGAAAAAAATGGCTTGGGGAGGTCACTGAATGCCAGACTAAACATCTGGCTCTTAATCTAAGAGGTAACAGTAAGCTTGCTGAAGGGTTCTGATAGAGTAGTGCTATGTCAGAATCGTGGTGTGGGTAGACAAATCTAGTGCTGTTTCATGGGCTGGGGAGAAAGGAGCTATTAAGGAAAACTAAGATTCATCGAGAGCCACGGTAGTCAGGCAAGAGGTACTGAGGTCGGGATGCAGGACACGCCATTGCTGGCCTCTACTCACTTCCTTCCTAGGCTCAGGAGCGCTGGACCACGGAGCTAGAGACCTGCTTTGTAATCTGCCGATAAACACTCTTAAATTCATGTGTTCATTGTTCGTGGTTTCTTCTTGGATCAGCCCTCTTTTGGATACATCTTCCCATGCAGCTGGCAAAGCAAGATGGTGCTGCCTGGCATTTTAAGAAGGGATGGTCAAAGAGTGGGCCTTAGTGCAAGTATGCCTGTCCGTAGATTATCTTGCCATGCCTCTCTTCAACAGTAGAATGGTTTGATGATCAAGATTAGGGTGTGGGCCTGGGGGGAAAGGTCTGACTAGATGGCTTGGGTCTAGGCCTGAGGCCTGGTGGGCAAAAGAAGTCATTGGATCATACACTATCTAGCCCAAGTCATCAAAGCTAGGAATTCCAGTCAGGAGTCTGGAACCAAAAATAGTAATAAGAGGTGGCTCTGGCCTGAAGAATACTCTCTGGGCATCTTCTTCTGAACCTCAAGGTGGTGACTATGGAATCCTAGATTTCAGCCACAGTTTGCCCTAAATCAGTGTTTAATGACCACATGGGTAGTAATTTCCAGCTCCACCATGGAACAACAAAATCAAACAGACTGATATTTAAGAATGGTGAAGTTTTAGTAGATATTTGGAAAGACAACACAGGTTAATGAAAAAAACCTAAGATGCCGGCATCCAGCGTGAGCTCTCGAGCCCATCAATCATCAACTGGTCTCTGCCTCTGTGTATGCATATGCCATCAGTTCCTGAAGGACAAGACAATCTCCATACATAGCAGACCACATTCTCCATTTCTATAGATGCTCTCTATAGATATGATTTATCTACAAATGTAGCCTTCTGCTAACTGGGGCTGGTGGATTTTCACATGGCTTTTACCTTCCTTTTTTTTTTTTTAATTTTTTTTTAACATTTATTTATTTTTGAGACAGAGAGAGACAGAGCATGGATGGGGGAGGGGCAGAGAGAGAGGGAGACGCAGAATCGGAAGTAGGCTCCAGGCTCTGAGCCATCAGCCCAGAGGCCGAAGCGGGGCTCGAACTCACGGACCGCGAGATTGTGACCTGAGCCGAAGTCGGATGCTCAACCGACTGAGCCACCCAGGCGCCCCGGCTTTTACCTTTCTTAACAACAGTTCCAAGGTTTATCATTGCTGCTTAGAAAAACACAACCAGCAAATCTAGAGAGGGCTATGCCAGGAGGCAGGGATTACCCCCAACATGCGAACCGAAAGATCAGTTTATATGGTGTTTCATCACTGGCTCTAAGAAGGTCCTTCAAACCACTTTAGCACAGCAGGATCCTGGAATCTAGTTGCTACCACCTTGCACTTTACTTCCCAATGTCAACTTTATTTTTCATAAACAATCTCCCTTAGCTGCAAAGGATCCTTGTCACTAAACTGCTTCAAGAGCCTAGTGGTAGGGCTGAAAGAACTTCATGCCATGATTTGTACTGTATTATAATTGTAGGCTTATTTGCCTATCTTGGCCCACAAATTACTATATCTCATTCACTGTTGTATCCTCCGAGCTTAGCCCAGCAGGCACAAAAGCATTTATATACTAAATGAAGTGGGTCTCATCTACTCACAAGCACGCGTGTGCGCACACACACACACACACACACACAGCCTCTAGCTAGAAGCTAGAATCACCAGTGAGTGGAAAAGTGATTACTGTCACTGGAAGGCTAGCAAGGAAATTAAAGGTTCCAAATTACCTCTTTTTGCAAATACCACAAGGGATGGACTGCTTTGGAATAATGGGAAATAAAATAATCAGTGATTAGAGAGAGGCAAGTGTTGCTCTTGCTAGTGCCCTGCATAATTTTAGAGATGCGTTCTGCCTGGTCTGGAAGCCTTGGGCAAGGTTCTCAAATGTGGGAAATAAGAGCTTTGCGTACAGATTTTGCTCCTTGTCTGCACAACGTCTCTGCTGTTATGTTTCTTCTTGGCAGTGAAACTGCAAAAGGCTGACACTCCATTTGAGATCGGGTTGCATACATTCTCTAATGTTTCTCCAGTGATGAAAATCATGTAGTAAGTATGGATCTGGCACTTTGGGTTTTCCCTTTCTTTTATCTTGCGTGAAACAGATCTTGAACCTCAGGTTCACTAGGCTGTTTGCAAATGTCATGTATCTTTTTTATCAAAATGGAGGTTGGGAATTCAACGTGAAAGACCAAATAATAGCTACCACGTGAGCCAACTGGTGGCCTAGCGCTCCCAATGCAGCTTACAATCTTGGCATAGCTCAGGCGAAGTCTAGAGATGGGGCTTCAGAAGATCATATCATTAATCCAACAAATATTCATCAGCTACTCGGTGGAATTCTTCTCAGCATGGAGTGAACAGTGAAAACAAAACAAACTCCTTGCTTCCATCAAGATTATACCCTAGTCGGGGGATATCACTGAAATAATATAAAGGATGTGTGAAGCAAAGATGATCATAGATTTGGAGTGGTCACTTTTGGCCAAATTATCAATATTACTGGCTATATGCTACCTTAGAGGTTTCAGAGGTTAACGTGGAGACCGTGGGTCCCTGGTTGTACCAAGAGGGAGCCTCACTGGAAAGTATCTGTGAAGCCTTTGAAATTAATGCAAATTTCTAAGTCTGAGTACACATTTTTTTTTTCAGAACAAGATAGCCTTCATTCAATTCTCAAAGGGATCTCTGACTCAAAAAGGGTTAAGAATCACTCAGGATGTTACGACGATTAATTTGTCTAAATCTGCATTCATAATGTCCTCAGAACTACACCAATATCATCTTGAGAACAATGCTTTTTCTATGTTATTCACATGCAAAGGCTCATCAGAATATGACTAAATCAATTGAGCACGCTACCAAAATTTTCGTTCTCCTGACCATGGGGCTCCGAATGATTTGGAACAGGACAATGAAGTGGCAAGTCCTTCCTGACTTGTTCTAGTGTATGTAGCTAGAACAAAAGGCAGGCCTTGAATAGGAAACACCAGTGGACCAGAATCCACTTCACTCAGGAGAAAAGGAAAACCAAAAGTGCCAGATCTACACTTATTACATCATTCTCATCACTAGAGAAATTTTAGAGCATACATTCAATCAAGAACATGAAACAAAATCATCCTTAAACAGTTACCTTTCTAACCATTCTTTTAAGGCCACTTCCTGAGAATTTATAAAATCATCAGCCACAACAACCAACGTGTTTTAAGACAGCTTCAACTCCTGTGTCAACTCCTGGATCCCAATAAAATGAGCCCCAAGGAATTTACACTCTGATCACCAGGAGACACGAGTCAGAACATTAATCGAAATCTAAACGGGGCTAGGAAAAGCTGGGAATCTCTGCAGCCCCAGTACCTCGGCACTAAGTTCTCTTGTCATGCACCCCCCTCTCTGTTGAACACTGTCATTTACACAATACACATACACATATCGACATTCAGTGCTCCAAAATCTGGAAAGAGTTCCAGATTAAGATTTGAGACATTCCTGGGAAACCTTACAAAACCACCAAATCACTTTGTAGTGTTTCCAGTTTATACATTTGGTTTTTATGAGTCGATGGGGGCTGCCACCACCAGTGATAAATAGATCTTTTTGCATCACTGCAAATTAAGAAGGCCGAATTTTGCCTGCTCAAAAGATTAGGCAAATTTATGATTTCACCATAAAATAATCTGATGAAGTGTTCGCTCAACAAGTAACTGATCATCTAGACAGACCCACACATTTCTCAACCTGCTTTGGAGTGTAGAAGCACTTCTCATCATGAACTCAGAAGTTCAATTTGTTTCTCTCTTGTAGGCTCAATCATTGGCTTTGCTATAACTGCAGCAGTGTTCAGCTGACGCAAGGTTAGAGTCCTGAATCAAACAGGAGGAGGTAGGAAAACACTAAAGGAAAGAACATGGCATCATACAGACTTGGGTTTGGGTCCTGATTCAGCCATCTGCCACTTGTGTGACCTTAGCACAATCATCTTTCCTTCCAGCTTCTATTTGTTTCATCTGCAAAAAATAAGTATCCACATCGTAGGGTTAAAGAAATAATGCTTATAAAGTTCTTAGCACAGTGCCTGGTGCAAAATAGACATTCAGTTAATGTCAGCTGCTTTATTCTGAAGGGCAGTGTGGTACTCCCAATAAAAATGAAACATGGAAGAGCAAGAGTTTCAAAAAGAATATAAAAAAACTGGGACGCGTGGGTGGCTCATTCGGGTAAGCGTCCGACTCTCGATTTTGGCTCAGGTCGCTATCTCAAGGTTCATGAGATCTAGCATCCACTGTCAGCACAGAGCCTGCTTGGGATTCTCTCTCTCTCTGCCCCTCTTCCGCTCACCTGTGTGCACTCTCTCAAAATAATAAACATTTAAAAAATAAGTATTTAAAAATAAAACAATATAGAAACCAACAAAATACAGAAGAGAAATTCTTTTCAACTTAGCAGGGATGTGATAAGTACCTAGCTAGTGTGAAGGTGCTGTATTAGCTGATGGATTAGAAAGAACTGCCATCACATAGATTATAACTCAATAAGAAATAAGAGATGAAAAATCACTATGATGGGCTTACTCTACAGAGAGACTAATAAGGAAGGGGCTAAAGGAGCATGGAGAATGGAAAGAGGACTTCTGGCTGGGGCAGCAGTGGGTTCTGCATTCATTTCTTTATTCAAAAACGTATTGAGTGCACACCATATACCAAGCTGAAAAAAAAATTGGTGAAAACATGGACACAGTCCCCATCCTTAACCAAGACACTTCCAGTCCAATAGCATGAGCACATTTACTGAGTACTACCCATGAGTCAGGTTCTGAGGCAGCAAAGGACACTGTCCCCAAAGGGCCCACCATCTGTTGAAGGAGACAGCTATCTGGACATGCACAGTGTGATGAGTGAAGTGGCATGTATATGAGTGAAGGGGCACCTGTTTGGAAACGTCATGAGAAAGACGTGGCCGCCAACTGACCTGTGAGCTGGCTCCGGGAACTCAGAAGCTTCTCAGCCCCTCCTCCCCTGTCCTTGGAATGTGGGCTCCACTTGCTGTTAGAGCTCCTAGAGCCTGCTCCAGGGACATGGCCTTGAGATGATGATGTTGTGTTGAAAACACCTGCATGGTATATATAGCTGAGCCCAGTTAGCGACTCTTTATAAGCTTTTAAGATCTGGTGGGCAGGTGCGGGGAGCCATTCGTCTTGCTGCCCAAAACAAGCCTCCTATGTAAGTTCCCTCTGCTATTATTAAAATTGCCACCTACCAACCTCGAGTGGTCTGCCTCCTTCTTTAGTCTCTCCCTGCCCTCTGAGTACAGGGGCTGCTTTCAGATTATACCAGGAAAGGCTTGAGAACCAACAGCAGCTATGTGGAGCCTGGACAAATGCATAAGGTTAGACATGGTAACAGGGGAACATTTCCCGTGAGAAGATAGCAAAACCTAAGGCGTGGAGACTAACAAATTCTGAGTGACTTGCACAAGAACATGTGTGATGGGCGAGGACAGGCCGGGGAAGTAGCCCGGAGCCAGATTCTAAATAAAGGCTTTGAATAACATTTAATAGCTTGGGCTCCACACTGTAGATAACAGAAAGCCCCCTCGAGATTCTTGGGCAAAGGAGTATTATCATCAGACCTGTGATTCCAGAAGATTCCTTTACAGCCAAGACCAGGGTGGGCAGGAGACCCTTTGGGAGGTAACTGCAGCTGTCCAGTTGAGATAATTAAGGTCTTAAGCAGGACAGCAGATGTGAAAGTGAAACAGAGAAGACATATATGAGACATTATGGAGTCAGAATCAGCAAGAATTGGCAATTGCCTGGATGTACAGAGAATGAAGACGCAAACAGACACAGTGATAAATCAAAGGCTCCATACCTAAATGCCAAGAAATGCAGTGTCACCAATACAGAGAGAAAAAAGGGAAAGAACAAATAGGTTTTTGAATACTGAATACTTCTTTGAATATTTTCAAAATATGTTTACAATACGTTGAGTATTTTGGGTGCTGGTAGGTGTTGTATGGAAACCAATTTGTCAATAAATTATATTTAAAAAAAAACACATGGTGCAAATGGAATCTAGTTTTCAGGGGAAAGAGGAGGATGAGCTCTTAGAGGAAGAACTAAAGGGCTGGAGAAGCTAAGAAAAGTTTTCAGGTAGGAGGTGGTCAATAATAGTGCTACATGCTGAGGGAGAAGAAGGATTAAAAATAGGTGACCAAGATTGGCAATCCAAGGTCATTAGCAATCTCTGAGAGAGAGCTGGACAAAATGTAAGAGATAAGATCAGACTGTAAGAGTAAGTGTGGAGGGGAAGGGGTCGGGGACCTGGGCAGCAAGGGCATGTTACTGAAAAAAAAATTTTTTTTAATGTTTATTTATTTTTGAGAAAGAGAGAGAGAGAGAGAGAGAGAGAGAGAGCGAGCTGGGGTGGATCAGAGAGAAGGAGACACAGAATCCAAAGCAGGCTTGAGGCTCTGAGCTGTCAGTAGAGAGCCCGACATAGGGCTCAAACTCACAGACTGCGAGATCATGACCTGAGCCAAAGTCGGATACTTAACCGACTGAGCCACCCAGGTGCCCCAAGGGCATGTTATTTTAAAACAAGATGGCAGTACAGGAAAGACAAGAGCTTGTGGGGGTTGGGGGTGGCAGGGTGAAAGAAAGGTTACTAGAACAAGAGACCACAGAGTAGGCTAAGGAACTAAGGAAAACTGGGGCTGAAAGCCTTGAGAGACACAGAGGAGCTAGGGAATTAAACAGGATCAGTTGCAACTAGGTCCTAGAGCTGGGAGGCACAGGGATCGAGGAGGAGAATTAGTCTCAGTACTAAAATTACCCCATTTTACAGAAAAGGAAATCAAGGCACAGGGATGTTAAGTAACTCGTCCAAGGTCTCACTGACTCAAGAACTCCTGCTTTTTCTATTTATCCTTTTCTGTTTCTAGAAATGGGAAAGAGTAATGTACATGATACAAAAAAGTGCAACTTTTTCTACCCAGAAAGAATACAGAACAAAAGGAGCTAGACTTGGAAAACAACCACCCAACCAGAACCCAAATGTACAGCAGTTCAAACGTGTCCAGGCATGCTAAGGAGGCAGGGGGAGAGTGCCCAGTGCCCAGCGCCCAACCTTGTGATAAACTGGGTGCCATCCGCCTCGGTTCTGGAGAACATTCGTCATCATTTCAGAAATTTAGCTCTCTCTCTGTCAATTTCACCTTCAAATTGGAAATTTTGAAATTAAGATTCACTCAAGGTCTACTGTGGCAGCTGCTGAAGCAGAAGAAATGATAGAGAATTCCTTGATACATGAGTGACTGAGAGGAACGAGTAGCCAGTGGAAACCAAACATTCCACACCTCGGCATACACCCTTCTCCAGAACTGCTCTAGAAAAGTATCAGGGTCAGGAGCAAAAAATGAAAGAAACGGAATGGTTTTCTTTTCCACTCTCCATCTTCATGAAAAATGTGAGAAGCAGAAAGTGTCTCCTCCCTCCTATGTATCTGTCAGCACATTTCCAGGAGGCCTGGCCACATCCCGGGCACCGGCTGGCTGGGGAACAGAGACTGACACAGCACATTCGTTCGCCCTGGAGCCCTCGCCTGGGTGGTCTGCTCTTATTCCTTTGATTAAACTCCCAGGCTGGAGGAGCTGGAGTTGCTCCTAATGATAGCTGGTCCTGAAATCTCACACTCGCCCGCACAGAGAGGGCCAGTGCTCCCTCTGAGTCGCAGCCTCCCACTCCTCACCACAGAGCCGGGCTCCTTCGCCACATTCTTCTGCTCACGGACAGCCGTAACCACAAAGGGCAACGTGGGCGCAGAGTGCTGCAGGGCTAACGCACACGTCTCCCAGCACTGAGTCAGGTGGAGAAAGGGAGACTCAGGATCTCCTCCAGCGCCCTGTCAGCTACCGCAGCGCTCCCCCCACCCAGCAGGTGAAAGATGCTCCTAGAAAACCCTGCTTTCAGGGATGTACACTCTGGCTTCTAAAGAATCCCATCCCCCAAAGATAATCAGCCTGTCAGGCGTCAAGGGAAAGAACTAAATTTGACCTGCTCTCTGCTCAGATGCGTAAGGTACTTGCTGAATAACGATACGCTAAGGACACGTTATCTCTTTCCAGAATATTGAAAGCATACATATGCTGGCAAGCATCCTGAAGTGGCTACTGTGGCCACTTCGTGAGGCAAGGAAAAGTCTGAGGTTCTCAGGTGTTCCTGGCTATAAATAAAGTTAAATCATAACAGAGGTAGTGAAAGTTGTTATGAGCTAATAAATAAGGTTCTGTTTCTAGCCATGCAAATCCATAAGAACTTAGCCTCTGATGTAAATTCTTGGTGCTGCAGAGTTTTATGATCAAATTCTGGGGCTGTCGGAGTACTCTGCTTCTGTACTTTTGGCTAGGTCACTTTTCCTCGGCGTGGTCACCAGTGAGCAGGAAGGAAAAGGGGTGATGCTGCCCCGCCCTCCGATCTGCCCTCCTCCAGCTACCCGAGTGGTCCAGCTGAAAGGCAAAGCCGACTGGGTCTCTATGGCCCGTACCTGTGAGATATAGAGAAGTTCCTTCACAGAGAAAGCTCTCCTTTAAATCAGCCCTTGTCTTCTCTTCCAGCTTCCATCCTAGCTGCTCTCGCCTGCTGTTATACATACATACATACATACATACATACATGCATGCATGCATATATATACAAACATACATACATGCATGCATGCGTGCATATATACATGCATGCACGCTAGCTTGTGTTCTGAAACCTGTCCTCACCCTTCTTCTTCCACCCACATGTCCACCTTTAAGATTCACTTTGAACACAATCTCTTCCAAGAAGGCTGCTCTGGCCTTCTCACTCCCATACACAGGCTGGGTTAGGTGTCACCTCTTCCGGTCGTACTGTTTATTCCCTAGAAATATCTCTGTTGTGCATTTTCCATGCTAGAACTCTCATGTGTTTATGTGGCTGTCACCCCTACCAGATTGTGAGTTATTTCATGCCAAGGACTATGTCTTATATCATCCCCGTGGCTTAGTACCAAAGTCCGGAACATTCCTAACAGCTTAATAAAATGTTTTTGAATGAATAAATTTAAAAAACCACATTTGAATTAAAAGTTTTATGAAAAATGCCACTAAAAGCTTTAATGGACTAGGTAGTTGAAATTACAGACAAAATAAAATGATTTTTCAAAAATGGACCCAAGGATTTCAATTTTTTATACTCATCTTCCAAAACACAAATAATTTAACATCGGTGTTCCTTATTTAGTAGTAGGTCTCTTAATACCTTACCCAAAAGAGCAAGGTAAAGATACATCAGCTTATGGGAAAGAGTGAAAGTGACACTTGGGAGGAAAATTCATAGCTTTCAATATAGTGACAAACAAGAGGGAATGAAAATAAGTACCCAACTCAAGAAATTGGGAGGAAATAAAGCTAGAAAAAGCAGAAGGAAGAAAATTAGTAAAGACAAAACAAAACAATCAGAAAACATTAAGAAAGTATCAATCCTACTGGATAAAAAAAGAAAGAAAAAAGGAAAAAGAAAAAAAAAAACCCACAAACACAAAATAGGAACTGGAAACAATCACAGGTAAAAAGCACTTACAGTGATTACCGAACACAAAGCTGCTTCTGCTGAAACAGCGTTGAAGGTTTCATGGTCCAAGTTGAGAGAGAAGGGCAGAGCTGCCCCCACTTTGGGTCTGCACCCCCCCCCCCCCCCCCCAAACACAAGAGCCAGAGCCCTTACGAAGCCACTCTAATAAGTTATTATTTACTAGAAGAAGAATAAAAGAATTTTCCAAATTCCAAATTAAGGAATTGCTTTCTCTGAGGGGAAGGAGCCAGATCACATAATTGAGCTTTTCAATAACAAAGTTCATTTTGGTAACAGTACATTTTATCCAAAACCTTAACTTTTTGAAATCAAATTAAAAATCATTTATTCTTGGGGCGCCTGGGTGGCTCAGTCGGTTAAGCATGCGACTTCTACTTAGGTCATGATCTCACAGCTTGTGAGTTCAAGCCCCACGTCGGGCTCTGTGCTGACAGCTCAGAGCCTGAAGCCTGCTTCAGATTCTACGTCTCTGTCTCTCTCTCTGCCCCTCCCCGGCTCATGCTCTGTATGTCTGTCTGTCTCTCTCTCTTTCAAAAATAAACATTAAAAAAAATTTTTTTAAAGTAATTTATTACTTGAAGCCTTTTATGGCTGAAATACCAGTATTTCCCAAATACATGGCATTTAGACTTTACAAAAAAGTTTTTGCATACTATCCTCAGGACCCTGTTGCATTTTCCCCAACAAATAAAGACCCTGAGGTTGAGAGAAGCTGAGTCAACTGTCCAAGGTCACACAGCTAGTCAGTGGCAGAAGACAGATCTTCAGATGGCTAGTGTAGTTCGCTTTCTCCCACCCTACCCTGCTTATTACAAACTACGGCCCCTCCCTCAGTACTGTACCAAGCACCAACTACCCTCTTACCAGACTTTAAAAGTTAAGACTGACATCTAATGGCAAGTTCAGATTCCTACGAGTAGGAGTCTGATGGACTTTGAATTCACTGGCACTGAAGTTCTCCTTAGATAAGAAAGATGGACTGAAGGAAATGATTTTCAAATTAGGATACAATCACCCTGGAGTCCACAGGATCAGAATCTTGCCATTTTGCAAGCTTTGTAGCTTACCAAATGACAGAAGTTGAAAATATGTAAACACTAATATTGGCTATGTTTCTTACTGTGACTGCAAAGAAAATTCCCTAATGCCTTGGTGCTTCTAGCTGCTCATTTATAAACTAGAAACATACACTCTTGTCAATGGCCCGGTGAAAAAACGTGTAGCGGATCTTGGCCCTCTCCCTTCCTCATAGCCACTTCACGTTTCAAAGTTCCTTCCCATTCGACCATGGTCATGACATTCTAGTCCCTCTTCCCAGTGCTCCAACACTAAAATCTAACTCGCCAGCCCGTCAAGTCTCCGCACTGCCCTTGTAGGATCCTGTGTTCCTATTTCAAATCAGGCCTCCTCATCTGATCCCTTCAAACTAGTAGGGATTTTTAAAAGAAAATTCAGTAAAGCCTCACACACTGGGATGAGGCTGAAGTAAAGCTAAACCTGACCTTTAATTTTGGTTCTCAATTTTATACAGAGAAACAGGGCGCCACCAGGGAGCAGTGTGTTGCCTACTTTTAACATGTGGTGGAAGTAATTTTCAGCTTCACTTTGTTCTAGACTTGATTATCATCACAGAGTTGCCACTAATTAAGACTCGGATGCAACAGAGAGATAGCAAAATATTACCGTGGAGTTAAATCATAATAATTTCTTTGGAGGACTTTGATACCGTTTTGCATTAAGGAAAGGGAGAAGATATGGCTTCCACTTCTGGTTAAATACCATGGGAATAATCAGCGAGGAGGGCAAAAACAATCCCAAAGTTCCTGTGAAAGTTTCATCTAACTTTATTGTGTTATAAGCCTATTATCATACATATAGCTTAAGGTCACAATTCTGGTATCTACTTCCATCTATTCAGCTTTCTGAATGATCTTGATTATATCACTTCTTCCAGCCTCAGTTTCCCCCATCTGTAAAATGGGGCAAATGATATGTGTTGACTAAAGGTGTGCTGGAATACTTTATTAACCAGTGCCCAGAACACGTCCTGAGATCATGAGATGAAAGGTGGTACAGTTGGAAAAAAAAGAAAAAAAGAAAAAAAGTAAAAGGCAATGTTACGGCATTCTGGTAAAAAGATTTACAAGACTAGAACTCACTGGAAAATCATACCAAAGAAAGAAGTTATTTTTAAAGATCCTTTAAATGTGTATTTGACAGCTGAACGTTCAAGTCTGTTTATCCATGAAATGAGGACATCAGAGCTAGCAGCAGACTTAACTGTGGAATACCTGTAACAGAAGCTTATTTTCTTTACAGATGAAGAGAACACTTTCACTCTTCAGCTCACACCAACGCATCCTCCTTCAACAGGCATCAGCATATGGGAGACGAGCAAAGACAGGGAAGGACAGAGCGCCCTGTTGTTGATACAATCCTCGGAACCAAAGAGTTCTTCGGTCCCCCAACTGTCCGTACCTGCTGGGTGAGGAGACTGATGTGGGTGGATGGGGAATACTGCCTGGCCGCCTGCTTCTCAGCCAGCCGCTGGAGCTCGGCCGTAACCATACTTGGGTTGTACCGTTTGCTGGATGGAGAATCATCTTCTCCCTCTTTTTGTGTTTTAGCCACTCCCAAATGCAGCTTGTTTGGATGGCATGACCCTGCTAAAAAAAAAAAAAAGAGAGAGAGAGAGAGAGAGAGAGAGAAAAGTTTTTATCCACTTCGGACAAAAGCCCTGAAAAACTTAGGGTGATGACAAATAAATGTCAGCCAACAGATACTTGACTGAATCCCAAGGATCTTGACAACTTAAAGAGCAATAAACTATCTTTGAATGCTCACACGAATAAAACTAAATCCTTACCATGCACAAGAAACTCTTCTTACCGCCAAGTTGTTACAAGCATTTATTAACTATGTTTTTGTTTATTATGAAAGCTTCACACACACAAGATTTCATCACGGGCAGTGGGGAACAACCACTCCTAGAATTTACTAATCATAATGAATAAAAAATGTAGTTTTAAAACTCATTATTTCTTGTTATGTGACTCTTCTGGTCGGTTGTCTGTAACAGCTACTGCCAAATTAGCCACAGTCCTTCTTACCAAGCTCAAAAGGGAAAACGAAAAAAGCAAAACAGTGTATTTAGATATAAAAACAGCAGTACTCTTAGAATTTCAAGTGACTCATTTTCCTTTCAGATTTAAATGCTCTTTTTCCAACTGTAATATCACAGAGTTCTATTATCTGGGGGCACTGAAATTCTGGTAAAAAGAAATTATTTAACATAAAATCAAGGTTCATATTTTCTCTATGATGGAAGTCACACATCTCACCGGAAAAAATTTTAAACCCAGGAAAGAAGAAACACTATAATGTGTTTCCTTTCTGTCCTTATATAACTGGGATCACTTGGTATACACAATCTGCTTTACAAAATCTGTAACTTTCCATGTTGACTTTATTGTGAGATATAGAAAATATTATTTATAACTGTTGTTATAAAGAATACTATAATGAATGCTGTGAACTTACTATCCAACTCAAAACCACATTACCAATTAATGTGCAACAAGCCTGGGCTCCCTTGAGACATCCCTTACCTCCCTCCCCTTACCATTCATTCCCTTCCTTTTTAGAAGTATCTCTAATTATGTATTTGTGGGGTTTGTGTATGCATACTTAAATAAAATACTAGATAATTTTGCTTGGTTTTGTGCTCTACGAAAGTGGTATCTTGCTATTGTAGTTTCCTAGGATTTGCTCTTGTCATGCAATACCATACTTTCAAGATTCATCTTCGTGAGGTATAGCTAACATTCCTTAACTTATCTGCTGCTTGGCAATCCATTTTGCAAACACACCACAACTTCTTTTTCTATTTCCCATCAATGGGTATTTTGGTTATTTCAAGCTTATTGCTATTATTTGCTATTTGCTATTATCAGTGCAGCGATGATCACTCTTGAAAACATTTCCTGGTGCACATGTGGAAGAACCTCTTTTATGCATATGCCCAAGAATGGGATTGTTGAATCACAGAGTATGTACATTTCCAAACTTATGTGATCATGCCAAAGTGGCATTTTTTACATTCCCACAAACAAAATATGAGAGTTCCTATTGATCCACATCCCCTCCGACACTTAGTATTATGAAATATCTTGATTCTTCCCACTTCCAAGGGGGTGAAAAATCTCTCACTGTAGTCTCCACTTACATTCACTGATTGATAATGATGCCAAGCATGTGTTACCTCTTTTCTGATCCCACTGATCATTTTTCCATTTGGGTTCTCTATTTCTTATTAATTTATGGGAGTTTTGTTGATGTTTTCACTTGTTTCGTATCATACGATCTTAAAGATGGTCTCCTTTATTTTGTCCTAGAAGTTTTAAGTTTTGCATCTGAAATTGATTTTACACATAGTATGACTCAGTGACCTAATTTCATTTTTTTCCTGTATTATTAACCAATTATCCCAGCACCACATATTGAGAAACCCCTCCCTTTCCCCTATGTACAATGCCATCTTGGTCATGTATCAAAGTTCCATCTATCTGTGTGACTGTCTCTAACTTCCTACTCTGTTCCGTTAGTCCATCTGCCTATACCTTTGCCAATACTACACTGTTTTAATTATCAGACCTTTATATAAGTCATAATAAGGCGTTCCTCCACCTTATTTTTCTTCCTTCATAGGTTCTCTCTATTCTTGCCGTTGAGAATGGGCTTGTCAAGTATACCAACACACCTGTTGAGGTTTGGGTTGGAAATGTATTGAATCTAGGAACCAATCTGATGAGAATGGAAATATTTATGACACTGACTCTTTCCATCCATGCACATAGTCTATTTAATCTATTTTATTTAGGTTTTCTCTAATGTCTCACAAAAAGCCTTACGAAATTTCCTTTCTTTCCGAAATGTATTCCTAAATGTATTGTTGTCTTGGTGGTGACAATTACACAACAATGTGAATATATTTAATGCCACTGAACCATATACTTAAAAATAGTCAAAAGGGAGGGCCCCTGGGTGGCTCAGTCAGTTAAGTGTCTGGTCTTTGGCTCAGGTCATGATCTCATGGTTCATGAGTTCAAGCCCCATGTTGGGCTCTGTGCTGACAGCTCAGAGTCTGGAGCCTGCTTTGGATGCTGTGTCTCCCTCTCTCTCTGCCCCTCCCCTGCTCGTACTCTCTCTCTCTCTCTCTCTCTCTCTCTCTCAGTCTCAAAAATAAATAAACATTTAAAAAATATTAAAAAATAGTTAAAATGGCAAATTATATATACATTTAACCACAATACAAAAAGACTTGCTTTTTTAAAAAATTTTCCTTTAGAGAGTGGGAGAAGGGAAAGGGAGAGAGGGAGAGATGGGGAGAGAGGGAGAGGGAGAGGGAGAGAGAGAGGGAGAGAATGAATGAGAATCTTAAGCAGGCTCCACACTCAATGCAAAACCCCAACACAGAGGTCGATCCTACAACCCTGGGATCATGACCTGGGCTGAAATCAAGAGTCAGAGTCTCAACTGACTGAGCCACCCAGGCACCCTTCAAAAACATGCTTTCTAGCTCTTTGTTGCTAATATATAGATAAAGCTATTGATTTTTAATATTGATCTTATAGCCATCATACTGCTAAAATAATTATTTCTAAAATGTATCTGTTGATTATTTTCCACTTCCTATGTAGACATAGACTAGTTTGCGAATAAACTTTATTTCCTCCTTTTTGATCCTTATGCTTTTAATTTCTTTTCCTTATCTTACTATGCTGGTTCTGGTAAACCATTAAATAGAAGCAACGTTGGTGGGCATTCTTTTATGGCTCTTAACATTAAAAAGAATTCTTTCAACATTTCCCCATTTACGCTGATACTTTTTTTTTTTTTTTTTTTTTTTTTTTTTTTACGAGCACACACATGAGCAGAGCAGAGGGAGAAAGAGAATCCCAAGCAGGCTCCATGCTCAGCACAAAGCCCGATGTGGGGCTTGATCCCACGACCCTGGGATCATGATCCTAGCTGAAACTAAGAGTCAGATGCTCAACCGACTGAACCACCCATGCACCCCTACACTGATACCTCTTGTAGAGTTTTGGCAGATAGCCTTTTTCAGCTCAAGAGAGTTTTCTTCTCTTCCTAGTATGCTGAGAGTTTTATCACAAATGAGTGGAGAATTTTATCAAATTCTTTTTCTGCATCTACTAAGATGAATATGGTTCTCCTCCTTTAATTTGTTGATGCAAATGTCATTTATAGATTTTCTACTGCAGTTCTTAGATTTTCCTGTTGTTCCTTGGCTAAGCTTGTTTATGGTGTCCTGTCTCTTTCATATGTTGCTGGATTTGGCTAGCTTACATTTTGACTAGAATTTTTGCATGTATGTTCATAAATGAAGCTTGTCTACAATTCCCCCCCCCCCCATCCCCAACTGGTTTTTGTTATTAAGGTTAAACTAGGCATACAGAATGAACTGAGGATGACTGTTTCTTTTCTCATTCTCGAGAAGAGCTGAAGACTGGAATTATCTGCCCCTTGAAAGATTATTAGAACTTACTTATGAAATTACCTGGGCCTCAAATTTTCTTTGTGAGAATTTTTTTAACTATTGTTTCAATTATTTTGATACTTACAGGGCTGTTGAGGCTTTCTTCATCTTTTAGTCAATTTTACATAAGCTACATCTTTGTGTTTGTCCATTTTGTATGTTTTCAATTTTATTGGAATAAAACAGTATTCTTTTTGTCACCAATGCAATATATGTACATTCTGTCGTTTTTCCATTCCTTATATTATTTACCCATGTCTTCTCTCTTTTCTTTATCAATCTCACCAGAAGTCTGTCCATCTTCTTAAGGTTTCAAAGAACTTTGGGCTGATATTCTCTACTGTGCTTTATTTCTGAATTCTGTGATTTTTGCCCTTATCTTCATTATTTTTTATTTAGATTTATGATGTTCTCTTTATAATGTCTAAAATTAAATATTCAGCACATTAATTTTCAGCCTTTCTTCTTTTCAAATATAAGTTTTTTTTGGTTTTTTTTGTTTTGTTTTGTTTTAATTTTTTTTTTTTCTTCAACGTTCTTATTTATTTTTGGGACAGAGAGAGACAGAGCATGAACAGGGGAGGGGCAGAGAGAGAGGGAGACACAGAATCGGAAACAGGCTCCAGGCTCTGAGCCATCAGCCCAGAGCCTGACGCGGGGCTCGAACTCCCGGACCGCGAGATCGTGACCTGGCTGAAGTCGGACGCCCAACCGACTGCGCCACCCAGGCGCCCCCAAACGTAAGTTTTAAGGCAGTAAATTTCCCTCTAAACACTGCCTTTCGTTGCCCTCCACAAATATGGACACACAATTTTCTGATTACCATTCAGTTCTAATACTTTGACATTTACCTCCACTATGATTTCTTCTTCGACACTTTTAATTTTTTTTTTTAAGTTTTTATGTTAACTCCAGTTAACTAAACTCCAGTTCAGGTATACAATATATTGATTCAACACTTCCATGCAATACCTGGTGTTTGACTCTTAAATTTGAGGATTTGTTATAAATTGTATCTTTTTGTTATCACCATTCAATTTAACTGCAATGTAGACAGAGAATGTGGCTCTGTGATACCAATTCTGTGAATTTTGTCTTATTTTATAATGTAGGACATGACTGGCTTTATGAATATATGTTCTTTAGAAGGTGTTTTCTCTAATTATTGGGTACACAGTCCTATGTATGATCAATTGATAAAGTTTATCAACTTGTTTAAATGCTTTTCAAAATCAAATGCTGATTTAAAAAAATCTGTTTAGTCTATTAGTAACTGATAGAAGCACGGAAATCTCCCACTGAGACAAGGGGATTTGTAGATTCCTCATGTATCAATCTTTTTAATATATTTAGATGTTATTTTATTAAGGGCATTTAGAACTGTTTTGCCTTTCAGCTGAACTAAATAAACCTTTGCCTTCTGTCTTATGTAACTACTCTCTGTATCTATAAGAAAATTGTATATCTTTTTTTAAAATGTTTATTTTGAAGGGCGCCTTGGTGGCTCAGTCGGTTAAGCGACTAACTTCAGCGCAGGTCATGACTCGCATTTTGTGAGCTCGAGCCCCACGTTAGTCTCTGTGCTGACAGCTCGGAGCCTGGAGCCTGCTTCCGATTCTGTGTCTCCCTCTCTCTCTGCCCCTCCCCTGCTGGTGCTCTGTCTCTCTTTCTCTCTCTCAAAAATAAACATTTAAAAAATAAAATAATATAAAATAAAATGTTTCTTTTGGGAGAGAGGCAGAAAGAGGGGAGAGGGAGATTCCCAAGCAGGCTCCGTGCTGTCAGTGCAGAGCCCATCATGGGGCTCAAACTCACAAACCATGAGATCATGACCTGAGCCGAAATCAAGAGTCAGATGCTTAACCGACTGAGACACCCAGGTGCCCCAAGAAAATTTTTATCTTAAAGTCTATTTTAGCATATATAATATAGCTACACCACGTTTCTTCTGGTTGGTATTTACATGGCATTTTGTTCTTCATCCTTTTACTTTCAACCATTCCTTGTTCTTCTTATCTTTAAGTGTATCTTTCTGGTAAACAGAATATAGTTGGATTTTTAGAAAATTCAATATGACACTCTTCTAACAAGTCCAACCCATTTATATTTATTTGATTCTTGACATATTGGGACTTGGTTTACCATCTTTTAAGTTTCATTTCTCTTGCTTTTTCTAAGCTGCTTGTTCAATCCATTTTTCTTCTTCCCATAGGTTTAGAATTTCCATAGTTTTACTCTTTTAGTGGTGACCTTTGAAATTTCATACTGTATATTTATCTTTACAAAGACTAAAGTTAAATAATATCTTAATCTATTCCCAAACTATTCAATAACCACAGAAAAATTTAACTCGAATCACTTCCAGGCTGTTATTGTCATTTACTATATTGTTGTCTACTACTACTTTAAGCCATTCAGAATGTTCTCTGACCACTGTGGAAATAAGCTAAAAGCCAATTACAAGAAGTAGAGAATGCCAACTCTCTGAAAATTAAACAATATACTTATAAACAATCCATGAGTCAAAGTATAAATCACAACAGAAATTGAAAAATATTTTTGAACTGACTAGCTCCTTCTGTTCCCTATCCCTCTCTGGGAAAAGTGTAAAAAAAGGAAGGTTTTTGTTTTTTGTTTTTTGTTGTTTTTTTTTAAGTTTTGATAATACAGAGTATTGGAGACACTAATTTTGCTGGATTTCTCTCAAATGGGAGAAAACAGTTCAAACCAGACATTATTATCACTATTATTATTGATCTTAGAAGATTAAATCACAAGAATAACCACTCAGAATTAGCACAGACACACATACATGCATGTATTCATAATTATGACTTAGTAGACATTTAATCTCTGATTCAAGCTGCATATTACAATATCCATTTCATTTGAAATCAGATACTAATTAAGAAATATAAATTGACTACTTGCAAAACATAGCTTAGCTGTAACTCATATTAACATGGATATTACTAAAGTGTTTAAAAACTTGACCAGTAGTAAGGTATTTCCCAAACTAATCTACAGATTCGACACAATCCTATCCAAATCCCATCTGCTTATTTTTGCAGAATTGACAAGCTGATCCTAAAGTTCGTATGAAAATGCAAGGGATCCAGAATAGTCTAAACAATATGGAAGAAAGCAACAAAGTTGGAAGAATCACTCTTGTTGATTTCAAAACTGACTACAATGCTACATAAACAAGGCAATCTGGTACTGGCATAAGACAGACATATAGAGCAGTGTAATAGAACTGAGACACCAGAAAGAAACCCTTACATTTACGATTAAATGACTTTTGACAAGGATGTCAAGGCAATTCAAAGGGAAATAACACTCTGTTTCAACAAACGGTGCTGGGACAACTAAATATACATATGCAAAAGAATACAGTTAGACCCTTATGCTCCATCATACACAAAAATTAAAGAAGACCTAAATGAAAAAAGACCTAAATGAAAGAGTCTAAACTATAAAATTCTTAGAAAAAAAAAAACATACATATAAAACTTTGTGACCTTAGTTTAGGCAATAGTTTTTCAGATATGATACCAAAACATAAGCACAAAAGAAAAATAGGTGTATTAGACTTCATCAAAATTAAAAACTTTTGTGCTTCAAAACAATGAAAGGATGACCAACAGAATGAGAGAAAATATTTCAAAACCATGTATCTGACAAAGGACTTGTATCCAGAATACATAAAGAACATAACAATAAAAAACAAATGCCCCAATTTAAAAATGGGCAAAGAATTTGAATAGTTATCCAAAGAATACTGATGGCCCATAGGCCCATGAAAAGATGTTCATCATCACGTCATTAGTCATTAGGGAAATGCAAATGATAACCACAAATATGAGACACTACTTACTTCAAACCAACTAGAATAGTGGGTCAAAAAAGACAGACAATAGTTTTAGTGATAGCAAGGAGGGGAGAAATTGGAACTTTCCTGCACTGTTGGCAGCAAGATAGTGTAGTCACTTTGAAAAGTTTGGTAGTTGCTCAATAAAAGGAAGCATAAAGTCACTGTATGACCCAGTGATTCCACTATACACCCAAGAGAAATGAAAACATGGGTTCACACAAAAACTTGTACACAAACGTTCACAGCAGCAATATTCATAATAGCCCATAAGGGAAAACAACCCAGACGTCCATCAACTGATAAATAAATGAACAAGGTAAGGTATATCCGCCCGATGGAATACTCTTCAGCCTACCTTTCTACAAAGCAACGGAGTATTGATACGTGCTACAACGTGAATGAACCCTGAAAACATTATAAGTGAAATAAGCCATTCACAAAACACCACTAACTGTACGATTCCACTTCTATAAAATGCCCAGAATAGGCAAACCCATAGAGACAGAAAGTAGTTCAGTGGTTGCCAGGGCTGGGGGGAGGAGGAAACGGGCAGAGACTGCAAATAGGTAGGGGATCTCTTTGGGGATAATGAAAATGTTCTAAAACAAGACAGTGGTGTTGATTGCACAACTATGTAAATATACTAAAAACCACTGAGTTGCACACTTTCAAGTGGTGAATTTTATAGTATATGAATTATATCTCAATGAAACTATTATTAAAAATGGGGGGAAAACTTGACTGGTAATATGAGTCCACCTACTTCATTTAGAGTTAGATACCTTATTTTAAGAATTCTTTGGTTATTTTATTCTGGTCACACTTGACTTTAAATACACTGAAAAGGGGTGCCTGGGTGGCTCAGTTGGTTAAGCATCCGACTTTGACTTAGGTCATGATCTGGCAGTTCATGAGTTTGAGCCCCGCTTCGGGCTCTGTGCTGACAGCTCAGAGCCTGGAGCCTGCTTCAAATTCTGTCTCCCCCTCTCTCTGCCCCTCCCATGCTCATGCTCTGTCTCTCTCTGTCTCTCGATAATCAATAAACGTTAAAAAAAATTTTAATACACTGAAAAATAACTATCTGAATCAGAAAGAATGCATATAGCACGCTTGCAGGTCTAGGATGATCTGGGATGGAAAATCTCCTGACTAGACTATAAGCTGCTGCTATATAGAACAGTCTTATTCATCTCTGTATCCCCAGCACCTCAAAGAAGCCCTGTTTCATTTTGTAACTGAATGAACACTACTGGACCAAATGCAAGACTTCCTTAGTCTCATCAGAACAATGTGTGTGTCCCTTTGCCTTTCAAAAGAAAGGCAAAGGGAAGAGAATGCGTTGTTTTTGTTTTTGTTGTTTTTCCTTATTGGGGCTGGGGAGGAGCTAACATTGCACGCTGCCTTTCATTTTCTCACTCACCTGCCTTTGCTGAAGAGGGACGAGACAGTTTCTGGCTATAGATGTGTGCAGCACTTTGGAAAGAGGAAAAGGGGCCAATGGTGTAACTGCCTGATCGACAGCGGGGCAGGCCAGCCGGGCTTGGTAGGTTCTGTGTCCCAGGATGCACGAAGGGAGAAGCACTGTCAGGGACTGTGCTCAGTACAATTGTTGGCTGGTGAGACATGCTGGGGATAGCTGGAGGAATCTGACATAAAGAAGAATGATGGCCAGGCCCCGGTGAGAGGTCAGAGGTTGTCACAATAGATGACATGTGGGTATTGGGAATTTTCTGCAGAAGAGTAGCAGCAGGACCAGAGAAAGAAGCAGAGGAAGAATTGGCATAGACTAATTTAGCCTCTTGTTCTGCTGAAGTGGTAAATCCTATTAAAACAAAAACAAAACAAAACAGATCATTTTAGGAAAAACTGACATAACCTCTATACAACATGAAGTAAGCATTTTTAAACATCAAAATAATCTTAGTGTAAAACAGAAATCATGAAAGACAGAGACTTTAATGAGTGTTCATCATGAACTTAGTGAATTTTGCCTACCGAGACAACCTGGCAACAGAAACAGTTTATTTTTAGTCCTTTCGAAAAGCTGGAGTCGAGACCGCCTCCATCAACCACAGCAGGCATTTTGCACATGCTAGGGCATTAGGACAAAGTTTCTGGTAGTGACAGCTAACTCCTCTCCCTCTGCCTTTCACCCTTCAGG
>NW_024412396.1:49931299-49940135 GCF_014898765.1 Herpailurus yagouaroundi | reverse complement strand
CCCCCCCCCCCCCCCCCCCCCCCCCGGAGTGCTCCGAATTTCTAAACATTAAGAAAATGAAAAGTTCTTCAGAAGGAAAACAGGTTATCAATAAATACGAGGACATTCTAATGGAAGACAAAGAACGCACAAAAGAACTTCTGTGGGGTAATGCCTCATGCTTTAGCCTCATTAGCTATCTGACGACTCTTTTTCTCCTCTTTTAGGGATTGATCAGAGAGCGGCAAATCTATGTAGGTTTGAAGTCACTCACGAGATAATTTATCAGAGTGAATTTCTGTTGCCTGCTGCTGTTTGGGTTGCTTTATTTTCACTTCTTCCATTGTCTCATGGTGATCTGAAACAGAAAATAAATCCTGATCAAATGCTTTCTATATAACTGTGTTTCTGAAATATAACACAACTAAATAATCAATCCCAGGGAAAACTGCACATGTCGCCACACTTTCCCAAAGCCGGCCACATCCATAGTCCTGCTGAGGGGGCAACCAACCAAAAGATTCCCAACCATCCCCAACCCCAAGCTCCAGCTAACCAAACCAGGGAAAGATACTTAAACCCAGGGCAGCCATCCATGGATGCTAACAAGCTAGGACATGCCTTCCGGGGGGGGGGGGGGGGGGGGAGGCGGAGCGGGTGAGGAAGGTATGAGCAGTCAGATGCCTCTGCCAGGAATTCAAACTAGGGAAACTAAAAAACCAAGCTGGCTGGCACGCACTGGAGCAAAGAAGTCATCATACATACGGAGCAAGGCAACTACCAAGAGAAAGAACAGCCCCCATATCTGTGGGCATGATACCTGGAAACTACAATAGCTCTGTATCTTAAAGAAAACTCCTTGGTTTTACTTGAGCAAGCTGAGTGAGCTCACTTGAGATAGGGTGATCAGTATGTTCAATGACAAAATCACTCTATTAAATAAATCTCCACTCTAATAAACCTTTTTTTTTTTCCTACCACAGAATTTTGAAACAGGACAGCTGGGGCTAACCATATACTTGGGGAAATATTCCAAAATCTTTCTCAAGGGCTAATTCATATAAAAGCTTGAGAGGCCATTTTGCAGATCATCTTTCAGAATGAAAGAATAAGGACATATGAATTATTTGCTGCCTATCACCACCAGCAGCGGTAACACTGTCACACGTGTGTTTGTTCATGTTTGTAATCAGTCTGGATACTATCAGATGTCATCATGTTGTTTCCTTGATGGAGGCCTTCCTACTGCCTCTCTCGTTATTCTTGATAGGGACAGATCTTCTTATGTAGAGACAGTCCTTAACACATGAACCCCAGAATTCCCAGGGGCCCATTTGTACAAATAGACACCGTAGAGAACATGCTGTTAGGGCTTCCCCACTACTGTCAGGGGAGAAGTTACTACTGAATGCCAGTGTAGGCCCTCAGCTCCCCAGGTTAACACACTTTTCTCTACCCCAACTCATTACAGGGACTCTTCGGCCTCTTCAGGCTCCCTTTCTCAACATTGTTCTAGGAGGAGCTTTTCAAAGCTTCCACCAGGCTTCTTCCTACATGTACTCACCCAACTCCATCCACTAGACAATAAACCTTATGAAGTCAACGTACCATGGCAGTCTGATCACCGGACAGACACCTAGCAACCATCACAATATCTGACACACAGCAGGTGGTCGGGAAAAATGTGTAGAAGGAATGAAGAACAGATGAATAAACTAGCTTTAGAACTTAGATAAGCTAGGGGCGCCTGGGTGGCGCAGTCGGTTAAGCGTCCGACTTCAGCCAGGTCACAATCTCGCGGTCCGTGAGTTCGAGCCCCGCGTCAGGCTCTGGGCTGATGGCTCAGAGCCTGGAGCCTGTTTCCGATTCTGTGTCTCCCTCTCTCTCTGCCCCTCCCCCGTTCATGCTCTGTCTCTTTCTGTCCCAAAAATAAATAAATAAATGTTGAAAAAAAATTAAAAAAAAAATAAATAAAATTAAAAAAAAAAAAAAAAGAACTTAGATAAGCTAGGAAAGCTCAAAGAAGAGGGCTGGGCTGGGGACTTCTAGAAATATCGTTCCATTATACAGTGAGCTCAATATAAGTGGGCTTTTGCAGACTAGCCTCTGAACCAAAATAGTTTTTAAAACATTAACACTGTTTCTTTGGGAACACTCACTCTACATTAGAAATGACCGATTATCCCGGCTATTTCCACCATAGACTGTGGTAGTCTTAACAGCAGGGAACGAGTCTCTGTCTTTTAATCTAGTGCTTAGCACTGACAGGAATTGGTGTAGATATCCTTCGTCTTACATTTCCATCTAGATTTTAAATGGATCTTACTTTAAGGTGCAGAGCTTTATTTATAACAGAACATCATTGCTATTTTTTTTTTCTTTGTCACATGACACGAGCTAGATAGTTCGGTCCGCATTAATTCCAAAATCCCCAATCATGGAATTCCCTAGCAGTGAGCTCTTTTAGAAATGGATGGGAACATTCTGGGTTATCACAGTGACTGAAGAAAGCTAATAGCATTTAGGATGTGGGATTAAGGTTATTAGACATCCCACCAGGTACAGAACAGTCGCACACGACAAAAAATCCTTCTATCTCAAATGCCATTGCTGATGAGCTAGAGGAAGCAAAAAGTGTAACAAGAGTGGGAAATAACCATTAGGAAAGACAGAAGAGCACAGATTAAGAGCACAAGCTTTCAGCTGGGCAGACAAAAGTTCAAATTCTTGTCCCACTGCACCGTAAAAGGTACCTTTAAGCAAGTTACTCAGTCTCTTTCAGCTTCTGTTTTCTCATTTGTCAAGAAGTTGAAAAATAGCACCCACTTCATATGGTTTTTTGAAAATAAAAGATCACATCCAACAGATTATAGTAATATGAGCGCTCACTAAATCTTAGCAATTATAAGTTTCTCTTGAAAAGCTCTCTGCTGTTAATTTTCATGAAAAAAAAAAAAAAAATCAGACCAGGTCCCTCTTCTGCTTTGAGGACAAAAATGTAATGCCTCCTCACCCCCCATTCCCACACTGCAAAATTTCACCATCTTGGAGTCTGTCAGTGTTTAGGCAGCACATTATTCTTGGCTCTCCTTTGCAGATCTCATTTTTTCACTCGTTCTTCTTATTTTTCATTAATTAACCATCATACTTACCACCCTTTGCCCTGCTATCAGAATAACTGTTGCTGTTTTTAGAACTTTTTGAGTGAGTCCCCAGGAAGACACTTGCAGACTTGTTTTTTTGGGTATAAAAAGTCAACACCTCCTCCAGTTCAGCCTCACTGAAATGAGGAGAGAAAGTATGGTCAGAACAGGAAGCTCTTCTGGAAAATCTTTCCACCAGATTTTATTATGGAAATGGAGTCAGCTGGAGAAGGGGAAAATAAAAAGTATGAGCAGAAAACTCCCTATTAATAGATGGTTAAATAGGAATACAAACAAAGCAATCTAAAAAATTCAAAGCATGATAAGGCTTTATTCATTCCAAAGTGAATTTTCTAGACACGCCATCCAATATGGTAGCCACTAGGCATATAGGACTATTTAAATTTAAATGAATTAAAAGTAAGTACATTTAAAAACCCTTCTCAGACCAGCTGCATTTCACATACTCAGTAGCTACAACACAGAAGGTTCTACTGGCAGCCATGTTCTCTATCAGAGGTCAACAAACTACACACTACAAACAACAGGGGGGGTCAAACCCGAGGAGCAACCTGTTTTTGTACGGTTCCTCACTAAAAATGGTTTTTATATTTTTAAAGAAGACTGCTATAATGACCACATATATCCCACAAAGTCTGAAATATTATCTGGTCCTTCACGGTTTGCCCACCCCACTTCCAGATAACTGAAGTGTATTCACTACAGGAGTCGCTTGTCATTTTAATTATCTATGTCAGAAATAAGACCTACCAGCATAACCATGGAAGAGCTCCCTAACCATCCAGTCCATGAAGGAAACTGAAGTACATGGTTCTAGGTCACTTCAAATATTGAAATTACCTGTCCTTTATGAACATCCACAAAATGGGAAGTATAAGGAATTTGATGAGGGCCCACGGGATTCTCCCAGTAAACATATTAGACATGGATTTTTAACACCTGTGGCAGCTTCTCAATGGCCCTTTGTATTTTTTTTTCCTGGAGCCTGGCTATGTTCCAGATAAGTGGTCTTTAAATAGGCAAACGATTCCAGCATTATCACAAGGAACCTATATCCCATCTTCAGAATACATTGTAATGACCTAGGAAACCTAGGAACCCATTTCTACGAATCTCAGAGTAAACCCCAAGGTCTCAAAGTAGAGAAGGTGAAGGGCCACAAGGCAAGTACCTCAGTAACTATGACAGATCTACCGCTGAGGTTACAAATGGGGCGAATGCCTCTGTATGTCCACGTGCTTTCTTTGGCCCTTCACAGAGAGGGGAAGGGGCGGGGGAAGGGGCAGGTTAAGGCTAATCAAAACACAAACTGCTTGATATCGCCTCTCTTACCCTTTGCCCACTTCATAATTTATGTTTCCTTGCCTGACTCCTGCAGGTATCTGGATTTACCAACCTTGACAAAGGTATCCATGTACCACCCCAAACGTAATAAAAAACTGATGATTGAACATATTTCCAACAATTGACATTTAATGTGCGATGACAGTAATAAATATGTTCCAGCATATTTTACCTCTAACTCTGTATCACTAGTTTTAGTATATATAATTCATTTCCAGCAAACAGGCCTGGTAGGGGGATACATGTCTCTCTTCAAAAAAGGTGGCTTTTCTTTTCTTTTTTTATATTGTAGGGATCTTGAAGATCCCCAAGAGGAACTAAACATTAATCTTTTAACTTTTTAAAAAAATTTTTTTTTGAATGTTTTATTTTTATTTTTTTTTTTTTAAGAGAGAGAGAGACAGACAGAGCATGAGCGGGGGAGGGGCAGAGAGAGAGGGAGACACAGAATCCGAAGCAGGCTCCAGCCTCTGACCTGTCAGCACAGAGCCTGATGCGGGGCTCGAACTCACGAGCCGTGAGATCATGACCCGAGGTGAAGTCGGACACTCAACCGACTGAGCCACCCAGGCGCCCCTAATTTTTTAACTTTAAATGTAGAGCCGTTTTCTGAACATAACCTCATTTTTGTTCTTTCCTGTTTTTATCATGCTGATGTGAGAAACCATGTCTTGCTTTGTTTCTATAACTTTATTATCAATCATGTAACTCAAGACTCAAGAATGTCAACAAAATAACATGACAGTTTTCTTTTTTTTTTTTTTTCAACGTTTATTTATTTTGGGGACAGAGAGAGACAGAGCATGAACGGAGGAGGGGCAGAGAGAGAGGGAGACACAGAATCGGAAACAGGCTCCAGGCTCTGAGCCATCAGCCCAGAGCCCGATGCGGGGCTCGAACTCACGGACCGCGAGATCGTGACCTGGCTGAAGTCAGACGCTTAACCGACTGCGCCACCCAGGCGCCCCAACATGACAGTTTTAAACTCCTACAAAATGATAGATTTGTTTGCTGTGTGCTTAAGCACAAGATAGTGAGGCTATACTTAGGTCTGTACAAGGTATTAAACACAGATCAGATTGTGCTGGTGACTGATAAACCACCACCTGATTTAGCTTTATAAACCAACAAAGAATGGACTTTCTCCTACTTTTCACTCCACAGTGACTTTGATGGTTGAAGATGAACAGGGTCACACAAATGTTTTATCCTTTATTTGAGTGGTTTTGTATGACTTTCTGTTTTGGAAAAAGTTCCCCCAGTAGGAGTCTCACAAAATTTTAAATGAAATGTTTTGTCACCTTTTCTTTTGGAAACATATTGTAAATGGACAAAATGGCCTGACTGATTTGTATCACGATAGAGCTGAATGCTGAGATTTTCAATCCTCAAAGCCAAATCTACGCATGGAGGACTGGTTCTATTTTGTATAAATTAGGTGTAACCCTCACGGTGTTGAGAAACTGCCAATTCCTCAACCCACTCAACATAGGCAAAATTTGGTCATCACCACGGCATCAGTAGGTCAGGGATAAATTCATATTCAGTCGACACTGGAAGCCTCTGACTTCAACTTTCCAAAGGGCTCTCTCTCAGCACTTCAAGTGGTGTGTACTTTGAAGGCTGTCTAGAAATACAGCCCAGATACCTAGCAGCAGTGTTTTGATAACTGAAACCATGAGGACAACAACATGATTGGCTGAGATATGGAGAGGCCAAGCCTATGAAATGCTTTCTTTCATCCTGAGAGGGATTTTACTCACATTCCTACGTTAGAAACAAGGAAATACTGAGAACTGAATGGGGCAGTATGGAAGATAGAAGAAGATAGTTTTTCTTAAAAAAGAGTATCTTCTACCTTGCTTGTCTGATGAACTCCTGAAAGTTTTCTGTATTCACCCCATCTTCCTCCTCTTCCTCAAGTTTCTTCTTTGATTTCTTTTCAGCCATCTGTTCTGTTTCCTACCCAGTCCCCAACCCACAAAGGAAAACAGTAAGATAAAATGGCTCCTGATAAATGCACACTTCATCATCTGCTTTCATTACCATTGGGTTAATTTGTCTTTACAGTAAAGACGTAATCCCTCCAGGTACTTTTGCCACCTATAAATTTGACATATTACTCTCTGCCACTGTTTCATAAAACATTTCGGAATTTCCAAATAAAGGTTGCAGAGTAAATGTAAATCCTTATCATCTTTTTGCTTTCTGCCCACAAAGCCCCTTCAGGGAAGAACTTTTCATAGCAGCTTAGTAACATCTGTGCTCGCACTTGTAGCTTCACCGGTATGACCACAGAGATGCTGCATTTTGTTACAGTTAGGGAAAGGAAAGATCGGTCTTGGAACCTACTCCTATACCAGCATCCAAACTGAGTAAATTCTTCACTTATATAAGACATACCAAAATTCTCAACAGATCTGGAGTAAATTGCAGCCATAGGATTTTTTTATATTGCTATTCTACTAACCATTCCACACATCTATACTAGCATCACTTAAATTTCCAGGCCTCCGTTTTCCCTTTTGTAAAATGACCATACATTTTTCTCCCAAATACTGATATTTCCAAAGCATTCTAAGACCCTTGGATATCAGATGCTTTGTAAAATATTCTAACTGAATAGTATATTTCCTGGTCTTGGTTGTAAAATGATATCACTGTCTACAATGTTCTCAAGAGCAAAGTAGAACTCTCTCAGGAAAGAAGATTATGTCATTCTATTAAATCCACAGTTCACTTGCTCTCAAACCGTCTATTTACCACTATCTACAGGCATAATGACAATGCAAATTCACATAGCTTGTGATTCATCTCAGATACACAACCCTCAAAGGGAATTTGCCTTTTTTAAAAAAATGTTTATTTATTTTTGAGGGGGGGAGAGAGAGAGAGAGAGAGAGAGCACGTGCGCAAACAGGGGAGGGCAGAGAGGGAGACGGAGAATCTGTCTGACCACGCTGTCAACACAGAGCCTGATGAAGGGCTCAAACTCATGAACTGTGAGACCATGAGTGAGCCAAAACCAGGAGTTGGGCACTTAATTGACTAAGCCAACCAGGCGCCCTGGGAATTTGCCTTTTGATAAGCGTTAATGATGGCCACTGGGCTTTCAGAAGTAATGAGCAGCTTTTCAGATCAGCTGGGTTAAGGAGCAAGGTCTAGCTCCCTGTAACAGTTACACACAAGGGATGACGATGATAGAAAAGAGAAGGACCTCTCCACCCAGCTAGACAGTGGCTTCTAGCCTTTGCTAACAGTGCGTGGCAATCTAACACACACAAGTAACAGATGAACCACCTACCTTGTTGTACACAAGAATAAAGTCACCCAGTTGGTGGGCCAAGATTCTTCTGCGTTCCAGAAGTGCCAATCGTCGACTGGGTAATACCATCCTCATCGAATGCTGGAGGTTACTTGATGCTCGTTTAAGGAAGCGAACCACTAGCTCCTATTAAGAGTCATGAGGGAAAGAAAGCAGGGATTGTGGGAAGTAACAGAAGATAAGGTATGAAGGATTTGCCCAACAGAGATACGCGAAGAGGTATACTATACATTTCAACAAAAAAGACCCAGAGCAAAAACATTAGGTACAGTAAGGATACAGAAAGACAAAGCAAAAGAAACTTATTCTCTCCCCTCAAAAAGCTGGCAATCAGAAAGGCAAAATAAATACGTATACAAATTAACTACGCATTAAAGAAGTAACCGCAAAAGTATCACAACCCACATGCAAATAGTACTGTCATAATTCAAAGTGTAGATACCACGTCTAACAGGGCAATCAGAGAAAACTTAAGCTTAAGGGAAAGTAGCTTTCACGGACAGGGGAAATTAAAACCACGGGAGCAGATGAAATCATCAAAGGTGAGACAGAAGAGAAAGAACAGAAATATTCATAGGAAAGAGGAGGAAGAATCAGAAACAAAAGCAAAAAACCCCATGGTAAAAACACCAGACATTTACAAACAAACAAACAAACAAAACAAAACAACAAGGAGAAAATAGTGTCATGGAGGTCAAGGGGGTTAAAAGCCCCATGTCAAAAGCTTCCAAGAGGCTGGAGCTGAAAAGGACCAAGGCCAAGACAAGGCCCAGGATCCGGCCATTGTGAGATGATTTCAAGACAATGCTTCCAGTAGAGGAAAGGGAATAGAAGGAAGAGGCTAAGAAGTGCATGGGGAATGAAGAACAGAAACCACTAATTTCAAAAGTTTAGTGATAAAGAAAAAGAAAGAACAGCTACTCTATGCCTGAGAGGTGATGGCTTCTTTTTTCCTTCCCCACGACGAAGGGGGCTGGCTGGGGGGTAGTGCACAGTGGAAAGTCATTAAAGGGGACAAAGGGCA
>NW_024412396.1:49832960-49931289 GCF_014898765.1 Herpailurus yagouaroundi | reverse complement strand
AACATGAAAAAATTGCCTTAAGATGATAGATTTGGGGGACCTTCTATTAATGCACCTCCTGTGAGCTGTGATAACGAATCTCTAACCCTCACCTGGAGCAGATAGAGCAATTCTACCCCTACCTTCCTCATCAACAAGCCCACCGCCACAATCATCAGGGAATGGGTTAGGGTTTGCTCTCTAGATATACTTTCACACAGGAACGCACAGAACTGGTATTAGGTTTTGCAGTGATGATCCTAAGCATTCTTGTAACAAACCCCATTGAAATCCTGTGTGAATTCCAAGCCAGCACTTACAGCGGTTACTCTCTTCTGAGCTATTTTTTTATCCCTTGCATTTGATTTCCGTTCATTGTCCTCTGGTGCTCATTTCCTCCAGCATAAAGGATAACCAGAGGGTTGGATCGTACGGTTCTACTCTGCTATCTCTACTATAGGGTGGTTTAAGCTGTTATATTAAAATATTATTTTTTCACAGTGGAGCAGACAAACTGACTCTCAAAAAGGCAGGTTCAATTTTCCACTTGGAAAGAGGAGAGCTAACATTTTCCACTGACAGTCGAAGGAGTATTCACAATGCACAAGGTTTTATCTCTGGGTTGTATTGGCTACTTTACTCTCACAAGTTGTTTTCTGGGATGTCCATCACGTTTTCATAATAAGCCTGGCATATCACATGCCTCTTGTATGTGGAGAACTGAACATTATGGTAGGGTCACCACCGAGATGGACAAAGGATGCAGACTTCTCAGCCTTAAAAGTCGCTCTCTTTGCAGTGACAGATCCCTGTGGTTAAAAGGCAAAGAGGGGCTACGGCTTCTTCTATAAGCATTGGTCTTACCAAAGAGCGTGAAGTTCCTGATCCTTCCAATTCAAAAAGAAACCCAAACCTTGCTAGAATGTTATATTCTAGGCATGTTCAAATGACTGACACACAGCAAAAATTATGACACAGTTTGTTTCCAGTCACCTCAGAATTTTATAAAATTTTAACTAGTAGAGAAATAAAGTTAACATGGAGGATGGTACATTCTTAGAGGGCCTATGACAAAGCATTGATTTTCAGAGTGAACGTGACCCCTTAGGACACAACACAAATGCCTTGTGATGCACAGAAACGATAGAAAACCAAATAATGTACAACTGTAACATCAGGGCTCAAGTTCTAGTCTCACCACACACAAGCTGTGGGACCACAGGCAAATTACCTCCCTGCTCCAGGCCTTTGTTTCTGCATCTACAAAATGGGGATGACAGTGTCTACATCAAAGAGTTCAGACAACGTGAAGTTGCTTGAGAAAGGGCTCTAGGTTGTTATTCTTTTGGGGGGCTTTGCACAGGGCCTGACATGTAATGAGCAATCAGTTTCCATTTCCAGAATGAAATAAACTGATGCCCTCAACACATAGTGTGATGAACATGGCCCCAGATCAAGGAGCCAGTTCACATTAAAGTAAGAGAAATCCATCAACTATAGTGAAGAACAATTCTTTCACCGGAAGAATATAATGCTCTTCACCCTTGGGGGGAAAAATGGAAGAAGAAGAAGAAGAAGAGGAAAGAAAAGAAACAGGGCAAGTAAAAAGGTTCCAACAAGAAGAGCCTCACCATCTGTTCATCCTCTTTGGCAGCCCAACTGGCACTGAACGTCTGACCTCCACTGTCTTTCATCAGGCGAATCTGAACATGCTGGAGATAGGCAGAGAACGCTCTTCGGGCCTGCACTTTGCTATAGAAATCCAAAACAACATACTGTTACGAGACAGAATGGTAAGCCTACCAAATGTGTACCTGCCTCATTCAAAGCGGGCTCTGAGGATCCTCCTATTAGGAAGGCTAAAAAAAATGAAGCCCATCATGCAGTCATTGACTAAAGATTCCTTCTACACAGTGCATGAGGTGTTTTTTTTTTTTTCCTATTAACAAAATCAAAGATGGAGAATCCTATTTATTTTCTCATTATTAACAGAGGGGAAAAAACCAAACAGGAATAGGAAATCAGGTTTCCTATTCTTACACCTTATCTCTGAACTTTTTAACAACTTTCCTGGGGGAGATGGGCAGGCAAAGTATTGAATCTTCACAAGAACATTTGCATTCATGTGGAAAGGTTTTCCCGCCTTGGAGGCCCAAAGTATATACTTATCAGTTAGTGCAAAAGTATGCTTTTGCTATGGCAACTAATATTTCTGGTGTGCAAAAGCCTCCGAAGCAGGAAATCGATAAATCCTACAAAGGAACTTTTGAGACCAAATCTTCAAGTCCTGCTTTTCTCAACTACAAGACAGGAATGGCAGGAGCCCAGAACAAATGAGTGAGGTCCAACAGAGTTTGGCATAGATGAACTGACAGGCTGGGACGAGCCCAGATGTTCAGTGGGAAAACAAAATCTTTACACATAGTAAAAAAAGCACCTCAGCGACATCACTGGAGAACTCAGCTGATTTCTGCTTGGTGGTCTAGGCTGGAAACAAGGAAATCTGTTGAAGCTACAGTTTAGAAGACAGAAAGGCCAGAGACACATTGATGATTTTCACTTCAGCTGCAAATTGTAGCGGATCTGTTTTCCTTCAGGAGAGATTTTGGTTACTTCAGCTGATCGGCCTTCTGACACTCCAGCCGGAATTACATCAGCGAAGATTAGGGCCCAACACAAACTTTGTTTACAATCCTCACACATGCAATCACTGAATGCTTTCTGTTCACTGTTCCTCCAAAGTTAGGATGAAGGACTTGACCAGAGTGAACTGGACATCCTAACAGGGTCTAGGTCTAACCTCTGCGTATGTGCTGGAGGGACCGAAGAGGAGGGGAGTCAGGTTGGAAGCAGATTTGCTCTTGAGAGTTTAATATAGAAGATCTTCAAAGCATAAAATACAAGTAAGGCTACATGTTTCTAACTAATGGGGATGGTTTATGGGAGCACAGTATGATTCTGAAAAAACAAATTTCTATTTTCAAATGTTTCTCAACAAGGACACTTATATTCTTGTTCACCTGGAGACCACTTTCCCCTCAACCATTTACCTCCACAACAAACTATTTGCAAGACAAAACAAATGACAAAAATTCTTAATTTTCATCCACAAATTCACTTGCTACCTAATGAGGTAGAAATGGCACGTTTCACAGATCTCCCAAGTAGCAGAATACCTCATTTTATTAATCATTCCTCTAACGCTGAAACGTGAAGGTCTGTTGGATAAGGGAGATGTCACTTCGAAGCTGAGATTTCAATCGTTATTTTGTTGTAAGTCATTGCCACAAATCAAATGAACAAGTATGGAGGTTTCCATTTCTATAAACCTTATTGAAGGGACCCCTGGGTTGTTAATTCTGAGACTGCCCCCAAGATATTTGGACACACTGGTTGGCTAGGCATTTTCGACATACGAAAAAAGATGAAAGGATGAAAGCTAGAAATGATTTATACCAGTGAAACTTGGTTTTAAAACCATAAAAGCTTATATGGACCCTCAGTATAAAAAATACGCAACTAAAGGCTGGGGCCTGGAGTCTCGAATCCTTGCCACGACCTCCCTGAGACCCCTCAGTAGCCACTGAGGTGCCCCACAGAATCATGGGTAGCTACAGGGAACAGAGTCTGAAAACCACTCATTTGCATTAACACACCAGGCAACTACAACAGTTTACTCAGTGAAAGTCAGATCCATAAGATTTATGAAGAAATCATTTATTTCTACAACAGCTAAGTAGAATGTTATTGCTGGAAAGGGCCTCAGAATATAATCCAGTGGTTTTCAAATGTTCTATTTCAACTCAGTGGAATCCTTTTGCCCCCTCAGAAAGCACAGTCCGAAAAACATTTGTCTAACCTTATACCTTGGCCTGAAAGAAAAGGAAACCGAGGCACGGAGAAGCTCTCTGACTGGCCACCATGATCACACAGCCAGCTGGGAATCACTAAAAAGCGAAGAGAGAGTCCAGGTCTCCCAACAGTTCAGTGAGCTCTCAACTAACAGACTCTTCCAAACCGTAACTCCATCTGCATACCTCCCCAAACCCCGACGTCACCCGCCACCCGTGCAATATAAGAACTGCCCTCTAACTTAGAAAATAAAGGCCATCGTGCATAAATACGTAAACTCCTTTCCTCTTTAACTTCTAACTACTACACTCAGCCCATAGTGCTTTCTTTCTGACTTAACAGGAAGAGAGACCCCTCCAGTGGCCTCTTTCGCCTTCCTTTGGGGTCCTTCTCTATCAATATCCATTTCTGTATCTCTGGTCTTCTTACCATCAAATCCTTCCCCTCGTCTATAAGTAAGCTTCAGAATCCCCATCGTTGGGAAAAAAAAAAAAAAATCCTTTTCTCTTAGCTCACTCCTCACTCTCTCTGATGTGTTCTCATCTTTTCATTGCCAAATCCTCTGAAAAAGTTAGCTTGCACTTGCTTTCTTATTTCTCAACTCGTAATTTCTCACAACTCAGAGGCTGGCCCTATGTCAGAAATGCAGGAGTCTCTTCTCACTCTTCACGCGCTCTCGGGCCGTCTGAAGCATGCTACAGCTTGGAACTCTCATTCTGGAGAGTTCTACCACACTCCCACCTCCTACGCTGATGCTTACCTCTCTAGCTGCTAGTTCCTATCTCTTTACTATTAAACACCGGTTTTCCCCAGGGCTCAATTCTCCTCCTTTTCTCCAGTCTATGCTTGCTGGACTAAATGAATTGGACAAGTTCACTCACTCTGAAGTTCTTATCTATCAACTGCCCGATCCTGTTCAACTCTTACCCTCAAAGTGATATCTTCACCTATCCGCTGAGCAACTTCATTCCAGAGCCCTCCCTCCGCCTCACCGTGCCCCAACTGAAACATCATTTTTATCCTGAAACCAACTCCTATGCTCCTTAAGTGGACTGATGGCATCGCCAAGTTGTTACATTTGGAAAAATCCAGCCTCTCTGGAGTTCTTACATCTACAGAGACCAAGCCCTGCCAATTTTAACCTGCAAATTTCATCCGGTCCATCCCATTCCCTCCATTCCTATAGTCGTGGCTCTGGTCAAGGCCTTCATCTTTCTGGCTCTGGACTACTGTGACAGCCCCTAACTCACCTTTCTGCCATTAGTTCTCCTCTTATCAATCACTGCCCCACAATGCACCTGGAATTTACTTTCTAAATCAAGGTCTGACCATAGCATTCATCTGCTTAAAAATTATCCGTTTAGAAAATACAGTCCCGGTTCCTCTTAAACCCCTTTGTGATCAAATGAATCCAATTATTTAGTCGTATCTCTTACTGCACACTTCTCTCTGTGTAACTCCACTACGCTAACCCAGGTTTCTCAAACTCGCCAAGCTCATTCCAATTTCAGGGCCTTCAGACTTGCTTGTCTGCCTGGGACATTCTGCGCCCTGATATTCCATGACTTGGCTCCTTCTCATCATTCAGGACTCACCTCAAAGGTTACCTCTTCATGCCTGAACATGACAATCTAAAGAAACCCTCCACCCAATTACACTCTAACACTACAACCTGTTCTTTCTGCATTGCACTACTTACTCCCTGAAACTACCTTGTTTCTTTGTTTACCGTCAGTACACCCCCCAAGACCGTAAGCCCCACGAGCCTGTCTTGGTCTCTACTGTAACACTACCATAGCCTAGCACATTCCCGCACAGGGCGGGTGCTCAATAAACTTCTGTTGAAGGGCTGAATGAATGACTAGACTATCACATCTCTCTGCCTTTATTTCCTCTCCTGGCACTTCCACACTTAGCTGTCACCTCTCGGCCCTTGTGGCATCCTACTCATCCGCCAAAGCCTGATTCAAATATTGCCACCTCCCTAATGTCTCTCTAGGCCTCCCAGGCAAGATCAGTCACTCTGTTTTCTGTATTTAAGATACAGAGCGCTTTGTCCATACTGGCGCCCCCGCTCTTTAAGGATCCCTACCCAAAACCGTGAGCTGCTTGAACTCTGTGCTTTTAGTGACTGACACTCCAGCCCAACAAATATTTGTTGGGCCAGTGAGACCTGGGTATGGATTGCAGCGCTATACCTTGGGCAAGTAACTCCTCTTGACAATTATTAATATTCAAAACAACATCAAAAGTAATGACATTCTTCCTTAGTAACAATAATAACAAAATCAGAGTCATTACTTCCCAGGACCACTGTCAGAAAAGGAAAATGGCTGTAGAGCCATCAGCCCAGGACCTGGTACACAATACAAGTCATTGGTTTTACTATTACAACTACAAAAGGTACATACCTAAGATTGCCGTTATCTTGCAGAATCTGCATCAGGTTAAATTTAGGCTCTGGCTCCTGAGTCTCAATTTTGCAGCACTGTTCACCTTTATTGTTCCATTCAGAAACTTTCGCGGCATTTTCTTTGGGTGAATTTTCTACCATAACAGTCAGTGGGGGGGTGTATTTGGCTTGACTTTCTCCGAGGGACCCTGCAGACTCCTCCTGGGAAGACTCCTGTTCTTCATCTTCGTCGTCTAATGCAACTTCTTCCTCCTCTTCACTCTCTGTCTCGGTTTTAACATTCATTTCAGCTGGTTGAGTGATCACTAAATGCGAAGAATCACTAATGTTGCTGAAAAAAGATTAAATTTTCCTCTCTCCCAATACCTTCCTTTTATCTTTTTAATAAAATCCCATTTCTAAATCAGACCACAATAGAGGCACAACATCAACAGCACACACATGCCACTCTACAATCTTACATATTTCAAAAGCCTACAATGACCTCCATTAGAGTTCACGTTCCTCACCATAATACCGATGGCTCTCTCTCAACGTCAGGCAAACATCTTGGGTAGAGTAATCTCTACAGTGTGTTGGAGGTTTTCAGAAGGGCACAAGGAGCAGGGGAACATCGTTCTATCCTATGTTTATTCATTACCTTTCTCTTTCACCAACTTGGAAGGTCTGTGAAGACAAGGACTATACCTTTTTTATTCACCAATGAAACCCTAGTGACCAACATGCCTGATACAGGTGCTCAACAAAGGAGGGAAGGAGCGGGCGGGCAGGTGGGGGGAAGGAAGTCAGTCCATCAATCATGACAAACAGACCTATGACATGGGAGCATCTTGGAGAGAAACACATTCCTCTTTGTTCATGTTTAAAATATTTATATGATTTGGCAATGTCAAGGGATGAACCAGCTTTAATACCTAATTATGAAAAACCTGAACAACAATGCTCAGGGTTCCATTAAACTTCAGCTAAAGTGTTTCTTTCTACTGATTTATCTCTACATCTCAAGTATTTAGCCATGGGCCAAAACGTATGTGCTTCAGTTATTCCCCAGCACAAATACTATAGACTGGAAGATTTAGAAACTTCCAACCCTTTTGAAATTAAGTTTCAGAGAAAAAGACTACGCAGAAAAATTAAATGTATGCATGAGGAAGGTTCTGATTCATTAAGTATGAAGTAAGAAGCTGATCAACTGGGCCTGGCAGGACCCGGACAGTGGAGTTTGGCGTAAGCTCACCAGCAGGTACCTGGGTATTTTGGCCTCATTGCCCTCAATCTGCCATTCCGTCGTCGACGTTTCCGCACCTCCAAAGACAGAAGCTTCCTCTCATAGAGGGCAGCGTGCAGTTTGGCCTTGGAGTTCATACTCTCCACCTTCAATTCCGGTGCTCCGTCAGCAGCCAGTCTATGGAAAAAAAACAATATGGTTGCTACAGCCTTCAGAAAGCTCTCCTTTATTCCAAGGCTAAGCTTGACAGAATTCTGTAACCACAACAGGTTGGGCATGGTATGTCTACTGAATTCTAAAAAGTTTGACAGAAAAATGCGAATACTGGAATTGGAATCTACATTAAAACTTCCCTAAGGGCCTGTCTGAATTTAGTAAATATTCTGAACAAAAACATATCTGAAAACAATGTTTAAGTGTTTTTAAAGTATTCAGTCAGGCTGGCTGACGGTTTACCGCAAAGACCATAAAGTGCCACCCAACACCTTATACCTAGGGATGACTGGGAGATACTGGCAACGCTTTCATTCTTAAGCTGGGTGGTGGCTAGAGGTGTTTGTTTTATTGTTACTCATTATAGTTTACTCAGACTTATACAAATATTCTTCCAATGTATACGCTATTTAATAAACACAAATTTAGCAGAAGTTGAGACAAGGGGAGGAACGTTTGATAGCCTGTGAATATGGTAGCCCAGAGCTAAGACTTATGGCGGAAAGTCTCAGTCAAAAGTTACCAAGACCCCGAGGCACACCAAGTCTCAAACATTCCAACAAAAGGAACTCTCCTCCCTAAGAGTCTACTTAGTTACAGGAGGAGATAGGGGGAGGTGGTAGGGACTCTCCAGCTGGTGATTACAGGTCAGGAGTTAGTGTCAGAGGCACAGACAAGGGAAGGCAGCAGATGGTGGACAAAGCCAAGTTCAATCAGGTCATGAACGGGAAATGGGGTGGACAGAGGATGGCAGCAGCTACCTTAGGCATTAAAGTACGATAAATCATAAGTTAGGGAAGTGACTGGTATCAGGCCCAATCCAAACAAGGACCGGGAAAAGTACTGGGCAGGCAGAGCTAACTAGGTCAGCAAAGACAGAGAGGGATCTTGGTCAATGGGTCAGAAGAGAAGTGCCCATGTCAGTGTCTAAACCAGGCAGCTAACTGAATACTCAGAATGCAAGATCTAACTGGTTGGCTCTGAATTCTCTCTCTTGAACTCCCTGGAACTCAAATTGTATTCCCTTTGAGGTCAAGGGACCTCAATTCTCTGAGAGTTTTCAATCTCTAAGCATGATGGAAAGACTGTGTCTTTTGGTCTATTTAGGTGTTTTAGGGATTTCTGAGTAGATAAACTGGACAGTAAATCTTCTAGAATCTTTCTCACTAGAGCAGGAAATTGAGCCAAGAATAGAGATGGTCCTGACACATGGGGGCAGACACCGGAAGCAAATTAATAAACTTTAAAAATAGTTCCAAGTTCAAAGCCAGCTTACCATAGTCCCAAAAACTGAACACTGCACCCCCCTCACACACGCATGTAGTTGTGAAAATAGATTTTTAGCCAGTTAAAGAAAATGAAACAAAACTAACATTTGAAAATAACAACTATGAGCTTCTAAGAAACCCTGAATAGACCAGTAAGTTCTAAGTATTACACAGGATGGAGGTAGGGAACGATGGAGAAATTATGAATCTGATAAACAGAATTAATAGTTCTATACGGGTAAAGACCAGGCTTGCGTGTCAGTCCCTGGATCGGAAATGGTCCTGAGACTGCCCAGCACATAGCTGACATACCATTAATATTTTTAAATAAACAACTGAATTCACTGTAAGTAAATTATAACACCTTTTAGCTACATCTACCTCATTTTATTTTTCTAACATTGTATTCTGAAAATATTTACACAAACAGAAAAGTTTTAAGAACTGTACAGCAGACAGCCATGTACCCACTGCCTAGTTTCTGAAATAAATATATTGCTATATTTGTTTCAGCACATATATATCCAACCATCCCTTCTTCTATTCATCCACCAATCCATTTAATTTTTAAAGCATTTCAAAGTTACACACAGATGTCAGTGCACTTTGTACCTAAATGCTTTAACATGCACATCGTTAGTAGCTAGAGTTCAGTATTTGTTTTACAGGTATTTGTTTTTGGTGTTTTGGTTTATTGTTTCTGTTTAGTTTGTTTGTTGGTGAGCTAAACACCATATACAGTGAAATACCCAAATACTATAATGCCCATTTGTGAGTTCTGACAAATGCCTAGAACTATGTAACCCGAGCTCTAACATTACCACCCCCTCAGAAAGTTCTCACGAAGCTTCCCAGTCAATCCCTCCCTCACACTCCTAAAGGAGACCACTCTCCTAAGTTGTTTCGTTACATATTAGGTTTGCCTACTCTAGAACTTCTTAAAAATGGAATTGCACAGTATGAACTCTTATAAGTTTCCTTTCATTCTGCCTGTTTTTGAGATTCATCCACGTGATGTGTATCCATACTTATGCCTTTGTACGGCTCAGGATTAGTCCACTCTATGAATAATCCACAGTTCACCTACTCTCTGGTTATCGGACCCCTAGGTTGTTTCCAGTTTGGGAATATTATGAATGAAGCTGCTATGGACATTTTTGTACAAGTCGTTTTGTGGTTACGTTTTTCATTCCTTCTGGGCAGAGATCTCAGCACGGAGCTTTCAAGGCTAGCAAACTGCCAGACCCCTCCTAAAGAACTCGTACCAGTTTCTGCTGCCAATGACAATGCACCAGAGCTCCATTAGCTCCACACCATCTGATGCTGTCGGTCATTTTCACGTTGTTCCCAGCTTTACTGAGCTGTCACTGACAAATAAAATTGTAATGTATTTAAAGTGTACAACACACTGGGGCGCCTGGGTGGCGCAGTCAGTTAAGCGTCCGACTTCAGCCAGGTCACGATCTCGCGGTCCGTGAGTTCGAGCCCCGCGTCAGGCTCTGGGCTGGTGGCTCAGAGCCTGGAGCCTGTTTCCGATTCTGTGTCTCCCTCTCTCTCTGCCCCTCCCCCGTTCATGCTCTGACTCTCTCTGTCCCAAAAATAAATAAATGTTGAAAAAAAATTTTTTTAAAGTGTACAACACAATGACATAATGCGAGCCATTCTGCTGGATTTCAGTGGTATCTCGTAGTTTAACTTGCAATTCTCTGATAACTAATGGTGTTAAGCATGTTTTCATGAACATACTGGCCACTCACATACCTTCTTTTTGAAGTGTCTGTCCAAATATTTTACCCATTTGTAAGAGGGCTGTCTTCTAATTTTTCAGTTATAGGAGTTTGTCATACTCTCTAGACACCAGACCTTTGTTTGATGAATATCTTCACCCGGTTTATGGCCTGCCTGGTCACTTTCCAAACAGTATGGGATGATGATAATTTTGAGGAAATCTAGCTTATCATTTTTTCTTTTTTGGGTACCACTTTCTGCATCATGTTTAAAACTTTTGCCAAGCCCAAAGTCCCAAAGACACTGTCCTAGATTTTCCTCAAGAAATTTTATCGTAAGAGCTTTTCTGTTTATGTCTCTGAATCATCACTAATTTTTCTGGGAGACAGGGGCTGAGGTTCAGTTTTAAAAGTACAATATCCAGTTCCAGTCCTATTTGTTAAAAAGTTTCCTTTCCCCATTGGATTACTTTGGGCCTTTTGATACAAGTCAAGTGACCACATAAATATAGGTCTGTTTCTGGACTCTCTTTTCTGTTCAACTTGCCACAGTTTTGATTACTATAACATTGTAGTATTTCTTTAAGTAAGGTACCCTAAGTCTTTTTCAAGATGACTTTGGATACTCTAAGTCCTTTGTATCTCCACATACAAAAACAAAAAAAAACTTAAAGTCAATTTCTGCTTTGGTGAAGAAAAATACAGTGGATTTCTACAAAAAAAAAAAAAATCTCTCTCTCTATATATACTGGAATTATTATATACACACACACACACATATATATGTGTATATATATTATATATATATATATATACATATATATACAATACATATACATATATATATACTGGAATAATGTATCAGATCTTTAGATCAATTTGGGCAGAACAGACACTTTTTACAATATTCAGTCTTCTAATCCATGAACATCACATATCTCCCCACTTATTTAGATCTTCTTTCATTTATTTCAGTAATATTTACTGAATATTTAGCTTTTACTGTATAGGTATTAAACATATTTTATAAAATTTATCCTTGAGAATTTCATATTTTCAAATGCTACCATAAGCAAAATTTAATTTCATTTTCAAATTATTTACTACTAGTATTTAAAACTACAATACATTTTAGTATATTGACCTTATGTTCAAAGACCTTGCTAAATGCAATGATACGTTCTTGTAGTTATTCTGTAGATGTTTTAAGATTTCCTATTAACTTGGGGTGCCTGGGTGGCTCAGTCAGTTAAGCGTCTAATTTTGGCTCAGGTCATGATCTCATGGTTTGTGAGTTTGAGCCCTGCGTCAGGCTCTGTGCTGACAGCTCAGAGCCTGGAGCCTGCTTTGGATTCTGTGTCTCCCTCTCTCTCTGCCCCACCCCTGTTTGCACTCTCTCAAAAATGAATAAACGTTAAGAAAAAAAAAAAAAAAAGATTTCCTATTAACTAGCTCAGATCATCCAAGATGAAAGACATTTGATTTCTTCACTTCCAATCTGTATGCCTTTTCTTCCCCAACCCTTGCTTCATTGTACAGTTTGGGACTTCTAGTATAAAGTGACTACAAATGGTGAAAATGGACATCTTGATATCTTATGATTCATGGAAGGAAGCCTTCAATATTTTACCATTAGGTATGATGATAGCAATAGATCTTTTATAGATGGCATTTACCAAATGAAGAAATTCCTTCTATTCCTTATTTACTAAGAGTTTTTATCATAAATGTGTTGAATTTCATCAGATGCTTTTTTTTTGGATCTAATAAAATGATCATCGGGTTTTTTCCCTTTGTATATGGTGAATTATACTGATGAATTTTCAAATGTTAAACCAACATTGCATTACTAGGAAAAACCTCTCTTAGTCATATGTATTACCCTTTTTTTTATACTGGTAGATTCAATTTGCGACTATTCTTTGAAGAAATTTTGTGTCTCTGTTCATGAAGATATTAGCCTGTAATGTTCTTTTTTAATGTATACTTATTTACTTTGAGAGAGAGAGAGCACATGCGCGAGACAGGGCAGGGGCAGAGAGAGAATCCCAAGCAGACTCTTTGCTGACAGCAGAACCATGAAATCACGATCTGAGCCAAAATCCAAAGTCAGACACTTAACCAACTAAGCCACCCAGGCACCTCCCCTACCTTTTTAAAAATGTCTTTGTCAAGCTTTGGTGTCATAATTAATGTTGGCGTCATAAAATGAATTGGGACGTGTCTCTTCCTATAGTTTTGAAAGAATTTATGTAAGATTGGTGCTGCTCTTCCTCAAATGCTTGATAGAATTCACAAGCGAAACTACTGGGCTTGGGATTTTCTTTGCAGAAAGATTTTTGATTACAAATTCAATATTCTGAATAGATATGGGACTATTCAAAATTTCTATTTCAGCTTGTATCATTTTTGTCAAGTATTCCCTCCCAAGGAATTCAGACATTTCTTCTAGGTTGTCAAAGCAATGGAATAAGGTTATTAATAATACTCCCTTAATGTCCTTTTGACTTCTGTAGGATCTATAAATTACTTCCTTCTTTCCTATCTGATATTCGTAATTCTTGTTCTTTCTTCTTACTAGATCAGTCTACGTAAGAGTTTATGAATTCTATCTTACCAGTGAACAATTTTAGATTTTACTGGTTTTCTTTATTGTTTGTCTTTCATTTAATTGATTCCCACCCTTTATTATGTCCGTTCTTCAATTTACACGGGTTACTCTTCCTTATCTAGTTTCACAAAATGGAATGTTAGATCAGTGATTTAGTCCTCTGTTTTCTAATACAAGCATTTAAGCAGCTATAAGTTGCCCCCAAAACATGACATGAGCTGCATCCCACACATTTTAATGTTACATTTTTATTATCATTCAGTTTGAAATACTTTCCAATTTCCCTCATGATTTCTTTCTTGACCCATGCATTATTTTGAGGTGTTGATTTCCAAATACTAGGAGATTTTCTATTGTTACTGCTTTCTAATTCCACTGTGTTCAAAGACCATACTGTTTATGATTTTAATCTTTTTAAATGTATTAAGATGTATTTCGTACAACAGCACATGGTCTATTATATGCCAGCTTTCATTTGCTTATGCCTCTATACCACCAAAAAACTCCTGATGGCAATATAAATGCCAAAAATGAAGGCCAGAACCAACTGAATTTTAAATACTTATTGTTTAAGATTTTTTTCTTTTGTTTGATTTTTTCTAATCGCCAAATTGATAGCAATATACTCTAGGAGGCATATTCTTTGACGAGAAACTGGGAGGAAACTTATAAATTAACTGTGACTTTCATTTGGAAGCAAGTTACAAATTCGACCTCTCCCAGTTTTCCCTTAATTAAACGGCAAGCATATGTTTTCCTTCTTTAAAGAAAAATTAGATTTAGGCTTCAAGGGGTTTCAACAAGAAACCAGGTTTATCCTCACTAGATACAGGATGTTTCTTTCTATGTTTCTATTGTTGACATTTTGTTTTCTCAAGAGGCAGAGTAAGGTCTCAAACCAGGGGGGTATAGTGCTTAGGTTTAAGAGTTTTTGTTGGGGTTGCGGTCTTCGGTTGGGCAAGGCCATCCCAGTCCTTCCTCTAAGACCCTTCTCTTCTCCACCAAAGTGAAGAGCCACAGGTATTTTGAATGCTTTCAGTTCTGTGGCAAACTGGAAGCAGTTCTGCTCAGTCCCATACGGCATAGAGTTATAGGCTCCAAGTATATCAAGGCCGAACATAACCACTTATTTGACTCTATCATGACAGGAGTCTTGAAATCTCCTTTTACTTTGGTGTCTCTCACACAGCCAAGCAAAAACACTATTATTATCAGTTCAAATGATATACCTGTAGTTATATAAAAAAAAGTAAATCTCATATTTAGTTTGTAAAAAGTTGCCGCAGAAGAGTGTTTCAACAAAAACATTTTTTTATGTTACTATTCAAGCTGAGCCACCAAAAATGGCTATATAAAATATCATGCTTAGCCCGTGCATGGTCACACATGGTGCACATGGAAAGAATTTCTCAACTTTTAAAAATCAGTTACCGTGTTCTTCCTGTCAATAAGCTTCTTCTTGGGTTTCCCCTACAGAAGTAGAAAGGACAACTGGGTTAGAGGACTGTTCAGATATTCTCTCCTGAGTTCACATGCACACACACACACTCCTGAGATAATACAGAATTATGCCAGGGAAGTCATCTTTGGGGAGAAGCAGAGAAATATATTGAGAAAAGAAAAGAGTCCCATAAGCATGGGGGAAGATCAATTAAAAAACCACAGGGAAAGGACAGATGACTTCTAGGGAAGAATCGTAACAATTACTTGTATTTGTGTATTTAGTCACCAATCAAATCACACTTCTTCTTCACCACCACCATGTGAAGAAGGTTATTATCAACCCTGTTTATAAAAAGGAGGAGGATATGATTGTTTTGTGACATGCCCAAGGTTGAAGCTTAGTGGGTTCAGATTTGAACCCAGGAGTTAGGTCTCAGACGCCCACACTCTTTATACTTTCACTGAACTGTATTTAGTAAAGGAAACCAATCTCAGTTTTCATGGGGTTTAAAAAGGATGCTCAGAAGAAATATTTTTCACAATTAAAAAAAAAATCCCTTTAAAAAAAGAGCTCTCCATTGTCTCTGAACTAGAGTTTGGCCTCTCACCGCAAGAAGTGAATGCCATTTATGTTTAAATTAGCTTTTGTTTTTCCTTTAAAACATTCTTTCCACATTCAATTTCCTTTCATTTAACACATACTCTATCTCTTTCTTAATTTCTTCATTTTTATTTGTATTCATTTGTGAATGTGTATATTTAGCTCAGTACAATTTTATCACTACATAGATTCACGTATACGTCACCGCCGAGATACTGCACAATTTCATGACCAAAAGGATCCCCTGTGTCATCCTTTTATAACCACACAGCTTTTACCTACCTAACCCCTGGCTTCCTTTAATCTGTTCTACATTTAAAAATTTTATCATTTTGGAAATTTTATATAAATGAGAACCTGTGGGATTGGTTTATAAAAAAGAGACACATGCAATCTAGGGCAAGATTTTCTAGTTAGAGAAAACCAAGTAAAAGTAAGTCTTCACCAAAATGTTTTGTCTTTCCCGTCCCATGTCTTCTATTCATGCCAATGTCCTAACATTGTCATCTTACCATCAGAAAGCCTCAAGATGACTCTCTCATCCGATAATGCTTTGTCTCGGTAATATGCAATCATGGTTTCGCATTACAATCACCTCAGCAGCTTTTAGGAAGTACCAATGCTTCAGTCTGGGGCTGGGGCCAGGGCATAAACATGATTTACAAAATCCACAGGTGTTACTAATATGCAGCCAGGGTTAAAATTACCCTCATACTGGAAGACAGTAGGTAAGATACTGTTTCACAAGGCAGGGAGGTAGGTGGGGGGTGAGTGGGAGAGGGCAAGAAAAAGGAAGACAAAATTAACCTAAAAGAAATGATGAGGGAATTAGTTTGAAAGTAATTCGGACACGAATACAACAGGATTTTTGAGAGAAAAAAACATCAATTCAAATCGAAGAGAAGAGACTTACCGGAGATGTTAGGGCTTGCAACAAATGCAATTTCATTTTTTTGGTTCATGTTTTTGTGTGTGTGCCTACCATGTGGTACGCTCTAGATATGGACAAAGATGAACATAAGAAAGTACTACTCTTAAAAGCTCACTTGTAAAGTAGGCAGGCTAGTAAGTAAACAAGCAATTCTAATACCAGGAGGGAACCTGAATCACACCGAGGGACTGGCAGGGCCGACAGAACCTCCTCCTAGTCTGGGTAAGAGGATAAAGGACACAGCTAGAAGAAGTCAGGGACGAACTGAAGGCCATGCCAAGGGGTGGCGAGTATGTAAGAAGGAGGAGGCATGAAAGAGGAAGCTGATACAGAGATACTGGCCATGGTTGGATATGGAAAAGTAGAGACGAGGCTCAAAGGGTAGGCAAGGGTAGATCATGAGGTCTTTCTTTGCTAAACATGGGCATTCATGTTTTTATTTTGTTTTATTTCTTATTAATGTTTATTTTTGAGAGAGAGACAGAGAGACCACGCTCACGAGTGGGGGAGGGGCGGGGGACCGAGTTTTCCGAAGCAGGTTCTGCGCTGACAGCAGAGAGCCTGATGCAGAGCCTGAACTCACAAAACGTGAGATCATGACCTGAGCCGAGGTTGGACGCTTAACTGACTGAGCCACCCAGGTACCCTGCAATTCATATTTCTAGAATGCTTTGTAAACAGGAGTTGTTTCTGGGACTCGAAGAAAGAATTCAGGGAGTATACCAACTTAGATGGAGAAAAAAATTAATCCTCCCTCCAACTGAAATTTAGCATTTCCTTCATATACATGTTGGAAACCGTCTACAACAGTGTTAGTATGAGTTTGTTACCAAAAGAAAATAATACATCCTTTTCTTCATATTAGAGATATTACAGGTATGTCAAAATCTTGCCAACATGTATCACACTTTCGAAATTCTGGCGGTTATTAGACCCACTGGTAGCCTTATTACCGGATTGTTAATAAAGAAACACATATATTAATACATCTCAAATCTTTTTATTGTTCTACTCCCCCTAGGAGAATGCTTCCTAATTCGGCCGGAGGTTCTCAGACTGCCCTTTCCTTCTCCCTCATGGGAACACAAAGGTTGGAAAGACTGAGCCTCAAGCACAGAGTCTATATCAGTTGAGGCAGATACAATCTGTGAGGAAACTCATGCAAACTTCCCATCCTCAGCAAAAGGTCCACTACTTATCAAAACAACTGGACAATCAAAGATCACCAAATATATGAGGAAATATAATAATACAAACCAGAAAGAATGAGATGAACCAACAGAACTAATCTAGAAGAATTAAGTATAATGCAAAAAACAAAGGAACTTTCAACAAACTAATCAAAATAGTCAAAGAGATGTGAAAAAATATTTGTGATCTTGTGATTTATAGTAAGAAATATACATTTGGTCTTCATCCCCATTTCTAGCACAGAGCTCCTAAATCCCTTGGAACTTCTTAAGCGATGAGCATGGTAAAGGTCTTTGGTTATGCCAGTGAGGTGACTTTGGGAATGCCCTGGATCCCCGTCAGGATGGGGGCTGGTCACCAGAAGAACGAACCATGTGATCAAAGAACTGGAACTTTCAGCCCCATGCCTCTGACCAACATGGAGGGTAGAGGGCCAGCAGAGGGAGTTCAATCACCAACAACCGATGATTTAATCAATCATGCCTTTGTAATGATGCCTCCCTCGAAACTCAAAAGGAGAGGTGTGAGGCTGGTGAACACGTGATCTGGGGAGGGCATGGAAGTCCTGCTCCCTTTCCCCATACCCTGCCCTGTGCCTCTCTTCCATCTGGCTATTCCTGAGTTATATTCTTTTAAAATAAACCAACGATCTAGTAAGTGAAATGTTTCTCGGAGTCTTGTGGGCCACTCTGGCAAATTAATCAAACCCGAGAAGAAGAGAGTCGTGGGAACCTCTGGTTTATAGCCAGTCAGTCAGAAGTACAGGTGACAACCTGGACTTGCAACTGGTGTCTGAATTGAAGTCCAAGGAGAGGGACGTTGGAACCTCCGATATGTAGCTGCTCAGTCAGAAGCAAAGGTGACAGCCTGGCCTTGAGACTGGCATTCAAAGTAGGGCAAAGGCGGAGGAGGTGGCGAATGACAGTCTTGTAGGACTGAACCCTTCAACTGTGGAATCCGATGCTAAGCTCCAGGTAGACAGTGTCAGAACTGAGTTGAGTTCTCAGATGCCAACAGGGGGCAACTGCTTGGTGCTATGCGGGAACCTGTCGGCCACACTGGAATTGGTACCCGAAGCATTTTAATATTACATCCATGAACTTTAAAAACTCTTCAGAAATCAAAAATAGTTCTTGGATATTAAAATTGTACTTGCCAAAATCAAAACGGTAAACTGAACAACCTTCTCCTGTGCTGGCACTGAATAATTGAATAGATAAGGCTGCAGATCAATTTAAAATTTTAGAAGAAAAAGTTCAAGAAACCTCCCAGAATTTAACTAAAAAAAAACAATGAGATAAAAAAGAGTGAGAAAAAGTAAAAAAACAAACAAAAAACAAAACATGGAACATACAGCAAAAGATCTCAAATTCATCTAAAAGAAGTTCCACAAGGAGAGAAAAGAGAGGATGACAGTTGGAAAACTTAAATCTTCAGTCTGAAACAACCCACCCACTGCAAAACCAAAATAATGAAAAGTAACACACCAGAACATATCTTGGTAAAATCTCTGAACTCTAAAGATAAAGGAGCCTTGTAAAAGTTTCCAGGGTGGTGGGGGAGGAGAGAAAAAACCAGGTTATATATAGAGAGAACTGAGATTCTGTCTTCTAAGTAAATCTGAAGGTCTCTTTCATTAGAAGCTATACAGTATGATTACTTTATCAGTGGTAATAACTACAAATTTACAGAGAGAAATGGCAAATCCCATATACTTCCTGATAACAGATCATGAAATTGTAGGAAATGGCTAAAATCTGGGGATCTATTTTAAGAATCCTGCAAAAAAGCACACATAACCTTGAAAATAATATACATTTCTCTAAATAACTAAGGTTCTTTATTTTGAGAGTCAGTTACTGAACTTTCCTGTAATACAATTATGTCTTACGGGCAACAAAAGTTATGTGGAGCTAGGTAGTCCCTGATTGCTGTGCTATTTGAATTCCAATGTCTGTTTTCCATCATTTCACCCTATTTCCCCTTGTATTGAGGTTATCAGTTGTCATTTTTTACAACTCTTAGTGTGTTTATTTTGTGAATTACCACCCCTCTCTACCTTTCCTAATCTGATCATTCTAATCTCTTCTAGTCTAGAAAAAGAGATGATCATGCCTTGTTAAAATTGTGTCTAACGTTAAAAAGGGACTGAGTAAAAGCCTTCCTCTAAGAAGAATAAAGTCTAGGGCATCTGTTAAGATTGTTTAAAGATCGTTACAGTTTAATTTGTGGCTTCTGGAAACAGTACAAAATACTGAGAGTTAATGAATTCTGGAACAACAAGGTTTTCTGTTGTGTTTTTTTTCTGCAAGGCCTTTTCTATCAGAGATTTCACAAAAGACTTTTATAAAGCCTCTTTTCTTCTTTTGTGTGTATTTTATCATCAAATGATCTAGTGATGGTATCAGATTAGCAAATTTACAAGATTAACAAATCCCTACCTGTCCGGGAAGAGACGTGTTGCCAGCATATAGTTCATGGAAGTCTTGTGTTCGAGGTAGGACCTGAAAGACAAAGAAAGAAACTGGCTATTTCTTAGGTTTGGCTGAAGGGACAGAATATGGAAATAAAGCCATGAATCAAGCATAGAAGTGACGGGGTACTTATACAGTGTTTCTAAAGTAATATACTGTTCTCTAAAATGACAAAGTAAGAGAAAGTTGCTCAAATTAAAATTATAAAATATTAGAGTTGCAGCAGATAAAATAAAATGAAAAGAATAAATGGCGGAGTTAATTTAGAAGGTAAAAAGAGGGGCGCCTGGGTGGCGCAGTCGGTTGAGCGTCCGACTTCAGCCAGGTCACGATCTCGCGGTCCGTGAGTTCGAGCCCCGCGTCAGGCTCTGGGCTGATGGCTCAGAGCCTGGAGCCTGTTTCCGATTCTGTGTCTCCCTCTCTCTCTGCCCCTCCCCCGTTCATGCTCTGTCTCTCTCTGTCCCAAAAATAAATAAATGTTGAAAAAAAAAAAATTTAAGAAGGTAAAAAGAAAGAAATGGCAGGATTTCTTGGATTAATAAAAAGTGACACACTAAAATCAGAAAATAAAACTGTAAGGTAAAAACAAAACCACTGGGGTGCCTGTGGCTCAGTCAGTTGTGCCCAGCTCTTGATTTGGGCCCAGGTCATGACCCCAGGGGTCATAGGATGGAGCCCACTTGAGATTCTGTCTCCATCCCTGTGCCCACCCTCCTGCCCCAGCTCATGAGCACATGTGCATTCTTTCTCTAAAATCATTTTTTTTTTAATGGTAAGAGAAGAGTGCTTAAAAAAAAAAAAAAAAAAACAACAACAACCACGACTAAAATTCGTATATAACTAAGAGAGAGGTCAAAAGAAGCCAGGAATGGGAGATGCATAAAGGGCGTGAAAATGTAGACAGATGGTTTCAACCATGTTATTTCTCAAGAGCTTTCAATGGCTCCTTGATGGCTACTGCAAGAGGCATACACTCTCTTCCAAGCTTTCCAAAGTTGGATAATCTATACCACCAATTCCTTCACACGCTGTCCAGAACGTTCCTCTCAACAGTGATCATGCCATATAGCCAGACCGAGGCCCCTCACAATCCTCTCACACCACCCCTCGTATTGATCCTTTTGCCTTGGGTCTGGATACCTCCTCACACTCCATCCACTTACCATAACCTACCCTTCAAGAAGCAGCTCAAGTCTTCCCTGCTGCACGAAGCCTTCCCTGATAACGACTGCTCCAAGTCTACAGAAGCACCCTTGTCTGAACTACCTTGCCCTTTACCGTATGCTCAACGGACCTGCCATACACTGTCTCACAGAGGAAAATTTTTCTTCTCCGAAAGCAGCATGTGGTAGCAGGCAAAAAGTTAAGATCCAGATTCAGAATACCTGAATCAGGTCCCCCTGTGTGATCATGGACGAGTCACATTACTTTACTAAGCCTTACTTTCTGTATCATTAAAATGGGGATAACAATGATGTCCATGAAGTACATTATAATTATGAAGAACTATACAAATGAGCTATTTTTATTATATGCATAAATAATTTCTCCATAATCATGCTGGTAACTCTCAAAGGGCAGGGGTTCCATCTAATATTGGTTTTATACTCCAAAGCACCAAACCACCAAACGCAGTGCTAGACACTTGACTGATACCCAATAAATATATATATATATATAGGCATATATATATATAGGCACATATATATAGGTATATATATAAAAGCATATTTGTGACATCTAAATGAAGGCAGTGCAATTAGTTTAATATTCTTGGCCTTGCTCTGCTTCTTTTCTCAGAGGCCCCAGGAGAGGTAGAGTGACTTACCAGACTGGTAATTTAGAAAGAACAAACAGAAATGCTTCATCGAGCAGCTCCCTTTTTTCTCTTGGGGGACAATCTCCCGTTAGGAGGTATATATCTTCTGCTGGTCTGATGGGGTCAGGTGCTCCCCACACACAGCCCAGAAATGGGCATGTACATCTGTCCAAACTGGAAATTCAACAAAAAGTGTGCCTGCCTGCAGATAGATATAATCAAGTCTCCCAACCTAGACTTTATCAGTAAAATAGGAGATATTTTGGCCTCCTCTCTCCTTTGTCTTATTTCTCCATTGGTTCAGAACCAAACCAGTAAAGAAAGGTATCATTACTGGACTCCATAAGAGACCCCAACATTACCTGTAATTGATTCCTTCAAATTTTCCTAAAGGCACTTAAATTAAGGTCCTACTTCTTAAAATACTCAAGAGTGTAGATTTTCACTTTCATTAGTTAAAAGGTATGTTTTCTAGGAACTGCAAACATTTAAATTCTTCAACAACATAACAAAAGAAAACACAAACAATATCCTTTCTGTTGCATTCCTAGGTCTCTGTAAGGTATAATTACATCGATAGGATATTTTGTAAGATGAAAGGAAGATTTCTCTATGAACAGCTGGGTTTTCAAGACAAAACAAAACAAACACAAAATGGGTACCTTCTTTTATTCCTCTAAGTTCTAGCTCTATACTTAGAACCACTAATATCCCAACTAGATCAAAAGCCACTCACCAAAGAAAAAGAAATGTGTTACCTATAAATAAGTACAAAGATTCTCAACCTTATTGTAATCAGAGAATAATCATCACAAGGGATTTTTGAGTCTTTGGGTAAATACAAATCTGCTCAGACATAGGGTGAAAGTCCACAGGGCTGGGCAAAGAGGAAGGGGCAGGGTAAAGAACATTAAAAAGAAAGCATAAGCTGAATACTTTGCAGAATTCACCCAGGGCTATAAATTGATTGGTTCCCAGAATGGATAAATCTCATTGAATATGGGCTCATTTAACAGATAACTCCAAAGAGTCTTTAATAGTAAAACTTTCCTAGACCTAAACAAAAGCTATCCTAAACAAACCATAAAAAATTGTTAAATAATCTGAGTAATGTTGAATCACTACATCACACATCTGAAACTAACATAACACTATATGTTAATTATACTGAAACTTAAAAAAAAAAAAAAAATGTTTTTAAATGAGCCTGAAAAAGATTAAGCTAGTCTACAAGTAACTTAACTGTTGGACACCCCCCCACCAAAAAAAACCAAAAACAACTTTCAACAGCATTCAAAGAAGGCAATAAAACCAACCCACTCAACTATACATTTATAATGTCCAGCATCCAATTTTTAAAAATTACTGTGCATGTGAAGAAAAACGAAAAATGTAACCCATAAGAGGAAAATCAGTCAGTAGAAATAAACTCAGAAATGATAGAGATAACAGGATAACAATTTAAAAATAGCTACTATACATATTATAATATATGCACAAGGATCTAAAAAAAATCATGAAAATAATGGAAAAAAACAAAAAGTTCTAAAGATGAAACATAAAGTATCTGAAATGAACATTTCACTGGATGGAATGAATAGAAGATGTGACACCGCAGACAAAAAGATGAATGAATTTAGAAAGAGAAATAGAAAACCATCCAAAATAAAGAAAAAGTCTAAAAAAATGAACAGAGCCAGACTTGTAGTACAATATCAGCCAATTTTAACATGTAGCCAGAGTTCCAAAAGGAGAAAGGAGAGGAAGGAAATAGAAAAAAAAAATTTTTTTAATGGCCAAAAGCTTTCCATTTATGATGAAAACTATAAGCCCCGCGGACCAAGAAGTTCAACAAATCCCAAGTAGAAGAAACATGAAGAAAATGACACAAGGCATATATCACAATCAAACTGCTAAAAATCAGCCAGAAAGAAATAATCTTAAATGCAGGCTGAGGGAAAAAAAGACACGTTATGCACAGAAAAACAAAAATAATAATTACTGTATGCCTCTTATCAGAAAAATGCAAGCCAAAGATAATGGAGCAACATTTTAAAAAAATGTATTTTTAATGTTTATTTACTTTTGTGAGAGAGAGGGCAACCAAGCAGGGGAGGGGCAAAGAGAGGGAGACAGAGGATCCAAAGTGGGCTCTGGGCTAACAACAGAGAGACCAATGTGGGGCTCGACCTCACGAACCGCGAGATCATGACCTAAGACGAAGTCAGGCACTTAACCAACTAAACCACCCTTGTGCCCAATGGAACAACCATTTTTAAAGTGCTAGGAAAAAAGGACTTATATCCAGAATGCATAAAGAACTCTCACAGCTCAACTATGAGAAAATAACCTCATTTAAAAATGGGCAATCATTAAGGAAGTGAAAATAAAACCATAATGAGATAGCACTACACACCTCCTAAGGAGATAAATTAAATTGACCGTACCAATTGTTGGTGACAATGTAGAGGAACTGGAACTCTCACACACTTATTATGGGATTGTAAAATGGCGCAACCACTTTAGAAAACTGTATGGCAGTTTCTTACAACATGATCCAGTCATTTCATAAGTAGAATTTACCCAAAAGAAATGAAAGCATGCGTATATTTGTAATAACCAAAACCTGGAAACCAAAATGTCCAACAGATGAAAGGATAAACAAATTCTGGCATATGCCTATAATATTACTCAACAATAGAAAGGAATTAAACCAATGATAGATGATACAACGTGTATGAATATAAAAATAATTCTGCCAAATAGAAAAAAAAGACCCAACAAATAAGAAAACAACCTGTGGAATTCTATTACATGAAATTCCAGGGAATGCAGATTAATCTTTAGTAACAGAAAGCAGATCATAGCTCCCTGGGGACAGAGATGGGCAGGGAAGGAAAGGGAGGAGCAAGAGAGAAGAACTACAAAGAGGCACAAGGAAACTTCTAGCTAGAGGTTATGTATTTTTTCATTAGGTTGCCTACGTGCAGGTTTCACAGATATATACATATATTAAAACTTACCAAACTGTACACTTTAAATATATTTATAACTCAATAAAGTTGTTTAAAAAATAACATTTACAATACCATTCAAAAACATGAAACACCAAGTCATTAATTTTAAAAAATATGTGCAAGGCCTTTACATTGAAAACTAGAAAATATTGCTAAGAGAAATAAAAGAAAACCTAAATATGTACTTGTGATCATCACAAGTGATATATGGAACCAGGTGATGTATGGAATGGTTGACTCACTATATTGTACACCTGAAACCAATATGATGTTGTATGTTGACTGGAATTAAAATAAAAACAAGAAGAGGGGCTCCTGGGTGGCTCAGTCAGTTAAGTGTCTGACTTTGGCTCAGGTTGTGATCTCACAGTTCGTGAGTTTGAGCCCCTTGTCAGGCTCTGTGCTGACAGCTCAGACCCTGGAGTCTGCTTCAGATTCAGTGTCTCCCTTTCTCCTTGCCACTCTCCCATTTGTGCTCTGTCTCTCTCAAAAATAAATATACATTAAAAAAAAAAAAAACCAAGAAGAAAAGGAGGAGGAAGGAAGGGAGGAAGAGGGGGAGGGAGGGAGGAAGAAGGAGGGAGAGGGGAAGGGGAGAAGGAGGAGGGGGGAGAGGGGGAGGGGAGGAGGAGGGTGGCAGAGGGGGAGGGGAGAAGGAGGTGGGTGTGAGAGGGGGAGGGGAGGAGGAGGGTGTGAGAGGGGGAGGGGAGAAGGAGGAGGGTGGGAGAGGGGAAGGAGAGGAGGAGGGTGGGAGATGGGGAGGGGAAAAGGAGGAGGGAGGGAGGGAGATGAGGAGGAGGGAGGGAGGGAGATGAGGAGGAGGGAGGGTGGGGAGGGGAAAAGGAGGAGGGAGGGAGGGAGATGAGGAGTGGGAGGGAGGGAGATGAGGAGGAGGGAGGGAGGGAGGAGGAGGAGGAGAACAACTAAATAAATGGAGAGATATATCACGTTCATGGATTAGAAAATTCAATATTGTTAAAATGTTCACTCTCAAAATTTATATGCTCAATGCAATGCCAAATCAAAAGCCAGCAGGCTTCTGTGTAGAAATTGACAAAGAAATTTTAAAATGTCTTGAGAAATACAGATGACACAAAATAGTCAAAATACTTAAAAAAGAACAACAAAGTTGGAAGACACACTATCAAATTTTAAGACTTAGTATAAAGCTATAGTAATCAAGACAAACACATTAATCAGTGAAACTGAATAAAGTCTAGAAACAGACCCCCACATATATTTGAATTAATTTTTAGAAAAGATGCCAATGGAATTCAGTGGGGCAATTTCAACAAATGGTGTTGGAACAAATGTACATCATATGAAAAGAAATGAACCCCAACCCTTACCTCACACCATACACAAAAATTAAATCAATACATATCATAGACCTAAATATAAAAGCTAAAATTGTAAAGCTTCTAGAAGAAAGCATAAGAGAATAAGCTTTGTGAAATTGGGGTTGGCAAAGACTTCTTAGACAGGAAACACAAAATTTCTAAATCTTCTGAAAATGTTGTCAATGGACTTCACTGAAATTTAAAATTTGGGTTTTTTTTAATTTTTTTTTTAATGTTTATTTATTTTTGAGACAGAGAAAGACACAGCATGAACGGGGGAGGGGCAGAGAGAGAGGGAGACACAGAATCGGAAGCAGGCTCCAGGCTCTGAGCCATCAGACCAGAGCCTGACACGGGGCTCGAACTCGCAGACCGCGAGATCGTGACCTGAGCTGAAGTCGGACGCTTAACCGACTGAGCCACCCAGGTGCCCCAAAATTTCTGTTCTTTAAAGCCACTGTTAAAGAAATGAAAAAGCTACTCACACACTTGGAGAATATATTCACAATATAAATATCTCGAGAAAGGACTTGTATCAACAGTCCTTTATAGCACAGTAACAACAACAACAACAACAACAAAATCCTAAATTTAAAACAAAAAAAAGACACAAACTGCCAATAGCACATGAATGCTCAGGATCACTATTCATCAGAGAAAAGCAAATTAAAACCACAGAGATATACTACACACCCACTATAATACCTAAAATTAAAAACCCTGACAATACCAAGTGTTGACAAAGATGAACAGCAACCAGAACTCTCAAACACTGCTGGTAAAAGGTAAAATGGTACTATACCTTACGCCCTATCATATGACTCACCTATTCTACTCCTCGGTATTAACCTAAGAGAAATGAAATCACGTATTCACATACTACATAAGTGTTCATAACAGCTTTCTTCATAACAGTTCCAAACTGGACACAACGCCAATGGTCTACAACAGGTGAATGGATAAATACATTGTGGTATATTCATACAACAAATTAGTACATAACAATAAGGAACGAACTACTACTTCACACAACATGGATAATTCTCAAAAACGTTATGCCAAACAAAGACTCCAGACACAGGAGTATATATATTGTATGATTCTACTTATAGAAGATTCTAGAAAAATGATAATGACATAAAGCAGATCGGTAGACATCTGTGGCTCAGGATAATGAGGGCAAATAACTGTAAAGGGGAATGAAGGGACTTCTGAAGGTTACAGAAACATTCTACAACTTGATTGTGGTGATGGCGGCGGTTAAATTGGTGTTAATATTTGTCAAAACTTATCATCAAACCATACACTTAAAATAAATCCATTTTGATGTATGTTAACTAGATCTAAATGATGATTAAAAATAATATATTGTTTAGGCACAATAGAGATGATAAAACAGTTTTTTTTCAAACCAAGGTAATGATGACTGTAAAATTTTTTTTACAAGTATGTGACCCTGGGTTAGGGGACTATTAGGAAGGAGGTGGGGGATTTTTTTTTTTTCAAAAGGAGGAATAATGCACAGGTAGATTACATTAATGTTAATGCTTAGGTTGGATAATAGTCACACTACTATAAATAAATATGCAAAATAAGAAAGACCCACATGGAAAGCAATGACAACACTGTGTCACAATTAATCCAATGCTGTGGACCTGAGGCAGATTTAAAAAAAAAAAAAAAAGGTAGTCACCTCACCCATATATTTCCCATGTCTCTGATGTAGGGAATATGCGAATAAATCCACCTCTCCGATCATTTTCTTCCTTCACTCTCCGTAAAACTTTGATCTACATAAAGAGAAAATAAAATGAGTACTGATTTTGGAAACCGTAATCCAAAAGATTATAGAGCAGAGAAAGAGGGTTATGACCCACAAATATGACAGAAGCATGCAGGGAGAAATTAACTCCATATAAGATGGAATTTTCTGAGAACAAGTTTCCTGAGAATAAGTTCCTCCCATCTTGAATCTTTCTCCTTCCGATGTAAGACATGAGTCGGTCATAAATATATGAATCACTTACTAATGTTTATTGAACCCTGTGTTAACCCACAAAGGCCTGAAATAGAGTTATCTTTACCTCCTCCATTGACAGACCGAGCACAGAACCACCTAACTTCCCCGGAACCTTCTCTCGGGCTGAGCCCACAAGGTTTTTCATTTCCGCATCACTGGCAGAGAGGGGACGGGAACGCTATGGAGAAGGGCAAACAGAAACAAAATGTTTTCCTCACCTTTCGTCATTTCCCTCTATTCAGTCCCTCAACATCACGGTCTTTCCTAATATGGATAAGCTCAACTCCAAAGCCCATTTTCTGTAATTACTCTCTTAGCCTGAAACCCTGGGAAATAAATGAAAGCCAGTAGACTCAAAGGCAAGAAGAGAAAACAGAATAGAAGGAAAATGCTATGTGTTGAGAGGGAAACAAGCAGAAAAACAGGAGCTATGTCCACGTGATCTTCTAATCCAGTACTTACTCCTACTCTTGGTCTTAAAGTTCATCCCATATTTTTAAAGATATGGGAAAACATCTGAAAATAACCATGGAGGATTGAATGTGCATTAATTTTGGTAAATAACACTATTCTTTTCAGCAGTGGACAAGGAGAGTTAGGAGAAGTGAGATGTAAGACAGAAAACCAAGGAACAATTTATTATGTCACAGGTGAAAGTTAGTCTGTGGGATGTTTTAGAACTGGGGTGGGGGGTGGGGGGAGGAAATACTGAGATGACAGTCACCAGTGACACAGAAAAGAACTATGACCAAAAGACACACTGCGACTGCTGGACTTCAAGAGACCTTGATCAAGGATGATTGCCTCGGGCACTTCAAGGAGGAAGCCAAATGCGCCATGCTCCTCACAGCCTTCTGAAGGATGATCACAAAGGTCATCTGAGAATGGAAGTTTTAAGTCATTTCGATGTTAGGCGAGCAGAAAAATATCAAGGTAACAAAGCAAGTCGGATGGTATGAAGCATGTCAACACACTATTATTGAAATCGAAAAAGTGACTGATAAAATAAGACAAGTACATCTGCCAAGTTGGGAGATTAAGAAATAATTCAAGAAACGTGGACACAAATTATCATTCTAGATTCCTAGAAGTGACTCTGACCAGAAAGAAGCAGTCCTATTGTGAAGGGCTTAGTTTTCTCTTTGGGTAGACTACCTATGGAAAGGCTTTTGGTAACTAACTTTTGACCTTCTCAACAATACTCACTGCTACAGACTAAAGGTTTGGGTCCTCCTACAAATTCATTTGTTGAAGACCTAACCCCTGATGTGATGGTATTTAAAAACAGGGCTTCTGGGAGGTAATTTGGATTGCATGAGGTCAGGAGGGTGAAACCCTGGCCCGATGAGATTAATGCCCTTAAAAGAAAAGGCATCAGACAGCTCGTACTCTGTCTGCCCAAGCATGTTAAAAAGAGGTCACATGAGCACAGAGTGACACGGCATTCATCTACAAGCTAAGAGTAGAGGCCTCAGAGTGAAACCTGCTTTGCTGGCTCTTTGGTCTTGGACTTCTCCGCCTCCAGAAGTGTGAGAAATAAATTTCTGTAGTTGAAATCACCAAGTCCATGGTACTTGGTTATGGCCACCCAAGCGGACTAATAGTACGCATGTGTACTATTATGAATAGTATATATATATAAATGAATAGTATATATATAATATATATATAATATATATATGATGAATGCTTTTACCTTTTGACACAAGGAAGACCAATACATACTAATCTTCAAAGCTAGCATGGGAGTTATAAAAGATAGATTTTCTAATAGGTAACTCCACAATGACATAACTTTATGAAGAATAACCATGAAATCAGCAGATATAAACAATATGTGAAGGCAGGGTCTTTTGCCTAAACAGCTTTTCCAGTGATATCTTCAGAACCCAGAATAGTACAGGCATGGAGTAGGAGATCAATAAGTATTTGTTGAACAAAGAAATAAATGTCCTGACACATCGATTAATCATGGTTAGAACTAAATTTTGCAGAGGATTCTGGGGAAAATTTTAATTCCCTTGCAATCTCTGGGAATAAATTAAACAGTGTATCTTGGCATGAGAGGGGAGTCAACAGGAAAGTTTAAAGACTGAGGAAAGTAAACATATAAGTTAATCTTTTCAAAAATTTTAAAAGTATGAATGCTTACTTAGCATGTAAAGCCAAAATATTAACTGGATGCTTTAAGGACTCTTCTCATTTTATCATTGGCTAAAAATACTTATCGTTCACTAAAAATACTTTTTCACATGTGATGATGTGGCTCTGATCAGAAAGCCACTGGCAGTCAAGTGCCTTATCCAAGGTCAAGTTGCCTTATCACTCAGACTATTTAAGAGTACCTTAAGTTCTCTAAAATTATTGTAAGAGTGAGTATGGAGTAAGCACTCATTTAGATGACATAACAAGGGGCACCTGGGTGGCTCAGTCGGTTAAGCATCCGACATCAGCTCAGGGCATGATCTCGAGGTTCACGACTTCAAGCCCCACATCAGACTCTCCGCTGTCAGCGTGGAGCCTTCTTTGGATCCTCTCTCCCCTTCTCTTTGCCCCTCCCCAGTTCATGTGCTCGTGCTCGCTTTCTCTCGAGCATAAATAAACATTAAAAAAAATGATATAGCCAAAAAAAAAAAAAGATTAAGCATTTGAGAATAATTTATTTAAAAGTGATAAATTGAAATATGTACTGAAGATTAATAATAAAAATATTTTAAGAAATAGTTATCAGCTGTCAGAATAGTTTTAAGAAATGCGTGGTTGTAGGGGCACCTAGGCGGCTCAGTTGGTTAAGCGCCTGACTCTTGATTTTGGCTCAGGTCATGATCTCACCATTCATGAGACTAAGCCCCACATCAGGCTCTGTTCTGACAGCACGGAGCCTGCTTGGGATTCTCTCTCTCCCTCTCTCTCTCTCTGCCCCTTCCACGCACACACGTGTACATGTGTCTTCTCTCTCTCTCTACCAAAATAAATAAATATTGAGAGACAGAGAGAGAGAGAGAGAGAGAGAGAGAGAGCACATGCACATGCGCAAGCAAGTGGGTGAGGGGCAGAGAGGGGGACAGAGGATACAAAGGGGGCTCTGCACTGACAGCAGCGAGCCTGATATGGGACTTGGACTCACAAACTGCTAGACCACGACCTGAGCCGAAGTCAGACACTCAACTGACTGAGTTACCCAGGTGCTCCAACACATAAACATTAAAAAGAAAAGAAATGCATGGTTTTATAAGAACATGGATCAAATCACTACTGAATAACATCTAATCAGCACCCTCAATTTTTAACAAATTTTTTGCTTTTTGTCCTTGTTTTGTTTTTAATACTCATTTCTTGTCTGTTTTTTTTTTTTTATTATTGTCTTTGTAAATTTTTCATTTTTATTTTTGATCTTCTTTTTCTTTTTTAGGAAATCAGGAAATTTAGGAAATTAGGAAATATTCCAAAATGGAATAATATTACTGCTTCCAGAGACTGAGATTATAATGATGTTGCAACCTTCCTCTACGAATCTAAACCTGCTCTGGGAAACAGTGCATTGGTGCTCCAAAATTCTCAATCTTCTCTCCCGGTCACTTTCAAAGAGTTGTCTCCCATACACATTCAGAAACACTCCTTTGCTCCCCAGAATCCACAGTTCCAACTCGATCTATTTGTGCATGTATGTGGGTTATCTGAGGGAGGTGTGGAGGAATTCAGGAGATGCTCCTGGCTGGGGTCTTTGGAGGGTTGAAAACGGAAGGGGCTTAATGGTGTTTGTCAGATGCACGCTCTAGCTGTGAACTCCCATAAGCTGATGGCTATTACTCTTCTATTGCCACAAATATCACCAGGCTACAAATAAAAAGGCCAACGCTACTCCAAGAGGACAACAACATGGCTAGATACTCCTTTTATCTCTTTACCTATTTATTTCAAACTAAACTATTAACAAGTCTGAGAGGGAAAGAAATATGAAAAGTTGTAGCTACTGAAGTTTAAGTATCTCAAATACCTCTCTAAAATCCCCCAGGTCTCCTGTGTCTTCGGGGAAGATGCTGGAAAATATGAGACTAGAAAGTCAGAAGTATTTTTCCCATCTCAGCTTTTCAATAAATTTGATATTAAAGAGAATTTTCTTTATCAGCATAATATCTGTTGTACTGGTCTACAGAGACATGTATTTACATAGGTACAACAGAGCATTAAAATCCCAGACCACTGGCTGAATTCTACCAGTATTTGTTAATGAAACAAATGATTAAGAAAGGTGACCTGAATTATAGACACAGGTGAGAGAAAAAGCAGAGAAAAAGAAGAAGAAAAGGTAACGAAGAAAAAAGAAAGACAGAAATGCTTCTGAATGCCAAGAAGACTACCTGGAGATTAAGAGCAAAGCAAAAAAAAGAAGAAAAGAAAAAAAAAAAGGAATCAGACTGACTTGCCAAAAACAAGAGCAAAACCCTCCAAATGCAAGCCCTTCTGTGGTTCTGACCTTGTACATATCAGCGCAGCTACATTCTCTGGGTGGTAGAATAAATCCACATGTTCCAGGGGATTGGCTGAACACACGAAGGAAATAAAGCTCTTCTGAATTTAGAGAGAACCAATGCCTCTGTCTAGATGACACAGGATTTTAACTACTGGGTATTCAGATGTTAAACTGCCAAACCACTGCCTAGGTAAGAATTCTGCCATGCAACATGCATCAAAGATGTAAAATTATCATTAGTACAACTTATGAATCAGAAATATACCCAGAGAAGAACCTTTACATGTCTAACCTTTATCGGGAGGGAAGAACTGAGAATGTGAAATCATGGAGACAAGGAACCACCTGTCTCCACTCTAAGTAGTAAAAAAACAGATGTTGAATCATAAAAAGGATTCCCGACCTAAAGTAAGCAGGCAAGTACCAGCAATGAGAAGGGCTGAACAAAACACAGAACATGAAAAGGGCCAGGTATCATAAAAGATACCATAATTGAGGAGCAAAAAAAAACCTGTCTGTCAGAGAACACATACAAAGAATAAAAATGTCCCAAAGCAGTTTTACAAACTTTGCAATTCTGTGTTAGAAACAAATGAACTAGAAATAGCTTGATTTACATGTGACACGTCTTGCCACCTAGGAAAGGTAAACTCAAGTTTAAAAAGCAAAACGAATTAATGCTACCAAATGAAATAAAAGGAACAAAAAGGACCACATATGAATACATCTGGGAGGGAAATAAACAAAAAATGGTTAATAGAGAAAGTTTAAGTGCAATTCATAACCAGAAGTATACTTTGAAATGAGAGGAGGGGGGAAAAAAGCAGAAAGTAAGTAGACTTGTGTTACAGTCAAAAAGAGATATGCGGGGCGCCTGGGTGGCGCAGTCGGTTAAGCGTCCGACTTCAGCCGGGTCACGATCTCGCGGTCCGTGAGTTCGAGCCCCGCGTCGGGCTCTGGGCTGATGGCTCAGAGCCTGGAGCCTGTTTCCGATTCTGTGTCTCCCTCTCTCTCTGCCCCTCCCCCATTCATGCTCTGTCTCCCTCTGTCCCAAAAATAAATAAACGTTGAGAAAAAAAAAATTAAAAAAAAAAAAAAAGAGATATGCAACATCTGGAAATCTGGAATAAATATAAGTCAGCAGGTCTGAGAGACATGCATCTTGTTATTAAGGGAACTGGTTTAAAAAACAAAAAACTTACCAAAACCACTTACAATTATGTTTGAAAAATCATGAAGAACTGAGGAGGTACCAGAGGATTAGAAAAAAACAAATGAGGTACCAATCTTCAAAAATGTAAGAAGTGTGCTCCTGGTGTTTACCACCTGGTAAGTCTAACTTGAATCCCTAGTAAAATAATGGAACAAACATTAAAAGAAAAAAAATCCATAAACATTTAGAGTTTAATGGGCTCATGAAGAGTAAGTACAGAAACTGCTTTATTTATTTTAAAATAGGCTTTAAAATGTTTATTTTTTGGACAAAATTACAAAAATGGGGGAATATAGCAAGTATATTTAAATGTCTTTGGGTTTTACAAAAGCATTTGTACAAATTTCATAAAATTTTTATTTGAAGTTATACTTGTAATCTAGACTTAGTGTCATGGTATAATGAATAAAATACACCAACAAAAACTGCAAAGAGTTAAAAGATGTGATGTAGGATAAACAGTAGTGAATCAAATTAGGAAGTGATTTTCAGAATCCATACTGACTAAGCATTCCTTAGAATCTTCACTGATGTCTGCGAGGATGGATAAATAAATAAATATAAAGTAATTTGCATTTGTGGATGACAGCAAATGTGAAAAGAATGGCTACAGAAAGAGTATCAAAGTTACACCAGATACTACCTATCAAATGGGTAAAAGGAAAATCAATAGACTCAAAAGTGTGAAGGGGGTCTATGTGTCCAAGGTAAAGTATGTGTCCAGAACTATCCCAAATATTTTCCCAATGTTTTATCATTTCTTTCACGCCATACCTCCATGTATGTATTATGATCCTCATTTGACAGACGTGGGCAGTAAGCCTCAGAGATGTAAGGGAACTTGCCCAAGGTCTAACAGCTAGTTGGTATGAACCAGAGTCTATCCGACTCTACAGTCCATGTCTTTTCCACAAAACCATGCCATCTGCCTTGGAACAGTGAAATGTAGTTTCTGGTGAATGGAAAATTTGAACCACAGGCATTCAAGGGAAGGAAGAAATGTAGAAAGAGACAATGGATTAAAAAGGAACAGTCAGACAACAGGCAAAGAACGGTGACTTCGCAATCTGACAGCAACAGAAAAAGAAAATTTGACAAAGTGTACGTGGCCAGAGCAGGGAACTTGTGTTTGTTTTTCCCTTGGCTCTGTCAGAACTACTGTGGAACTGAGAAGGCTTCATTAACAGAAAGACAGTGACAAAACAGAACACTGCAAAGAACGAGAAGAGTCCAAGATTTCAACATGTATCAGATAGGCTGAGTAAAGCTAGAGAGGCTTTGTGTCAGGCGAGCAGTGTTCAAACACACAATCCTGAGGGAAGAGGCCTCACTCGCTCGCTTGCTCGGACACAGGCTATCGCAACCTACAAGGGTTCAAGCAACCGAGCCAGACAGAAGAGAATTAAAATGGTGAAGGGAAATTAAGGTTAGAATAAACATACCAAAGACACTTCTTTGGACTCAAATGCAGAAGATTATGAATTAAGCATTTTTCAAGCTCTCCTTAAATTGATTAGATATCCCTAAAAGGTATTGGAATGTAAACTCTTTGAAGTCAACAGCTTTGGAGACTTTTTGTTGTTGTTGTTTTTCTATTTGTTTGCCATGGAGAGCGGCTAACACACTCAGGTGGCTGCTAAACACAAGACACTAAACGCTACCGAGTTTTAAATCCTACCAACTGAACACAAAACTCATACTATGGAACCACATTAACCAGTTACCAAACACTAGACAAGACAACCGTTAAGTCTTTTTGTCACTTCTTGGATTCATATAAACCATGGAAAGAAAGCGCTTTGTCAAAAGCAGTAGCTTATGCAAGTTACAGATTAAGCTCCCAAGCTGTCCAGAAACTGCATCAGAGAGGACAAAAGCCAAAATAAATACACTGGAGCTCTTTGCTGAAGGACTACTAGCTCCAAGTGGCACGCTTACGTAGGAAACATCGACAGCGCTCATTTCAAAACATCGAATAGCAGGAGTGGCCACCCTCACTGCTACCCAATCACTTCAAAAAGATGTGTAAAAGAAAAAAAAGATCTTCACAGAAGAAAATGACAGCTAATCTCAAATATCGCTAACAAGGACAGTAAGAGAGCAAATACTATTATTCATTAAGAGTTGGAGACACAATATTTTGTCTGTATTTTCAAAGGCAGCATCTCAGACACTAATTATGGCAGAGTTTCTAGGATTAATAAAACTGCAAATCACCACATAAAAGAAATAGGTACAATCAAATGCTGCCCAATACCCAATGTGAAAATGATTCTAATATTAAGCTACCAACAACGGTACATTTCATAAGACATCTGAAGAAAAGAAAGAGTGTTTGTGAACAATATTTCCTTTCCGGAATATTCTGTTCATCATTTAAACCTGACTGCCTCCATCACACCACAATCACTGTCAGGAAAAGAGGATTCATAAATTCCTGCAGCCTCTACCCTTGTATCCTATATCTGGAAAGACCTCTGTACGTTCATTAGCACTTAATTCTATCTTATTCAAGGTCAAAAAGCAGGTGCACAAAACATGTACTGTGAAAGCACAAAGCTAAAAGGCTTTCCGGTTGGGGACTGGAAATAAGAATCTGAATGAAGTCTCCAAATGATCCAGAACTTACCTGTTTGGCGTTTGAGGACTGAAACTGTGCAGACACTGGACGCTATAAAAGACAGAAAAACGGAATAAAGCCTCATCTTCTCCTAACGTACCTAGGTTTTCCAATTCCTACATCTATGATCTCACAAATGAGAAAACAATCTCTAAGCAGGAACCAAAGGCAAGAGCTCTACACTTTGTGCTTGTTAGACTAGAGCATTTATTGTATTTCCCACCACTTTCTCCTCCGGTGTATCCACTACAGTCTCATCTCCGTAGCACCGAGAGCACAATCCTACGGTCGCATCCTGAAGTTAACTACTCCACCTGATAAACTGGTTCCAGAGTACCTATAATGCACCTACGGTTTCTTCCCCCTTTAACGTTTCTAATTTATTTTTGGGACAGAGAGAGACAGAGCATGAATGGGGGAGGGGCAGAGAGAGAGGGAGACACAGAATCGGAAACAGGCTCCAGGCTCCGAGCCATCAGCCCAGAGCCTGACGCGGGGCTCGAACTCACGGACCGCGAGATCGTGACCTGGCTGAAGTCGGACGCTTAACTGACTGCGCCACCCAGGCGCCCCTCTTCCCCCTTTAAATAAGCGTCCTGCAGGCTGCTTATGGATGAAGTCATGGCATGACCTACCAGTTAGGCGAATAGATTCTCTACGATTTGCAAAAAGTGGCCAATAGAGGCTGAGCGGCAAGCTAAGAAAAGGGGTCAATTCATCCAAGACTGACATACAACTGTGCCTAGAGTAAAATCGGCAGAAACTCTGCAAGGCCGCACAGAAACATTCGCAATCCTTTACACAAGACTCTTTGCCTCTTGCCACTGATACGCCAGGAGACGGTCTGCAAAGGACACCTCGGTTAATCTTCTACTTTTTCTTATTAAACACCAAAGAAAACAATCTTCTACTTTTTCTTAATAAAAACTAAATGACATCTGTGATTTAAAACCTTGTTGCCTGGAGCACCTGGGTGGCTCGCTTGGTTGAGCGTCCAACTTCGGCTCAGGTCATGAGCTTGCGGTTCGTGAGTTCGAGCCCCGCGTCGGGCTCTGTGCTGACAGCTCAGAGCCTGGGGCCTGCTTTGGATTCTGTGTCTCCCTGTCTGCCCCTCCCTGCTCGCATTCTGTCTCTCTGTCTCTCTCTCAAAAATAAGCATTAAAAACAAAATTTTAAAACCTTGTTGCCTGGTTTCCCTTCTAATGCAAGTTGACACTACCCCTTGAAATTCAGTACGCCCTGTCCCACATCGCAACTCTGATACTAACAAGGGATAATCCTAGAGCAGATGGTCACAGGCAGGCAGCCCACAGACTGAATCCAACTCAAAGACATGCTATGTTTGGTCCGCAAAGTGTTTCTTCTTTAATTGGACTATATTTTAAAATAAGATTTCTGATTCCTCTTGACAGTAGGAAGGTCTGACAACACGCGGCCCACACTCATGCATGGCAACGATCAGCTAGAGCACATCAGTAAGACAGCTGCCCCCTTTTCACCTGGGGCACACACTCCAGTCTACCGCTGTCATGCCCCTCTCAGCTATATTGTACACCTGGCCCTCTTATTCATGTACGCTGTCTGCCTGCAGCCCCTATCGGCATTTGAGTGTGCAGACCTTGTTCTAATGAAAAGTTAGAGGTATGACTGTTTAGTAGGAGTGATGAGCTTGGCAAACACAAACAGCACTACTTGAAATGAGACCAGCAAGCGAAAGAAAAAAAGGAGAAAGAGGAGTGGGAGAAGAAGGGAGAAGAAAAGGGAGAAGTGGAGGAGAAATAAATGGGGGGGGGCGGGCGGGGGGAGAAAAGGAGAGGGGAAGGGAGGGAGAAGAAGCAGCTATTTCTGCCTTCAAAGAGCTTACAATCTAGCAGAGGAGCACCGGACAATTTAAAAGCAACAAACTGATGAATGCCACACCATGCAATAGACAACAAGTAAATAATACTGAAATAAAAAACAGAGGACTTGATTGAGTGGGATGGGTCTAATAAGAAGAAACAATCTCTAAGCTTCTTGGCAGGCAAGGTAATCAATCCAGATGGGAAGAGAGGAGGAAGGTAGACCTTTTAGATAAGAAGAAATGTTAAAGGCAAAGAACAGAAGTGGAAACTAGCCAGGTCTAGACAGGCAGCGATGGGTTCGATGACAGACAGAACGATGAGCTGATTGGCTTAACTGAAACACAAATGCAGAGGACACAAAGCCTGGAGCGATGCCCGATCAAGTGATGTTTTCAGACAGACAGGCACAGCGGATGGTAGGCATTTATCTCATTTAACCTCAATTAACACCTCACGATCGCTGAGGCTCCTTTTGAAGAGAATCACTTGTAGAGAAGACGTTATTTCAATCGAGCATCTTCTTTACAAAGCTAGCCTGAAGATCAAAAAGAATGTAGCAGAATAATGACTAGGAAGCTGTAGGCTCCCTCTCTGCGCCTTGTTTATGAGCCTATCAGTTGGATGAAAAAAGCAGGGGATTCTTAAAAAGAAAAAGAAAAAAGGAGAGATACTGAAAAAAGAAGGCGAAAGAAAAGAAGAACAAAAAGCAGAGAAGAAGTTGGTTTAAAAGCATATGCTATTAGCCACACCTGAATCTAACAGCCTCCTGTCTGGAATGATTCCCAAATTTTCCTGCTCTTAAGTGACCTCACCCCCATAGTGCTTCGGCTCACTCGTTTACTTCAGCTACCACTTTCCAATAGGCCTTGACTGGGCTCCCTGCTGCTGAATTTGCTTACCTGAGGTTTCTGGAAAGGGTTTCGCCTGGAAGACTCAAAGGTGGGATAAATTGGCCGGGTTGATGCCCGCTGGGCAGGGTCCTGGCACACAAATCCTGAATGGGGAACGGGAAACATTAAAACCCGCCATTTTCCACGAAATTAGCAGGTTTAACTGCACCTTTTCTTTAGCTATACAAACTCAGTTGCACTGTCATAAATCCTCAGGAGGAACAGGCATGGCTCTCTCATACACACAATCCACTTGAACTCCAAACCACCGAAACTGGACAGGACAAGAATGGAAAATATGCAGATAAATCAACCTTCCTTGTTGGGGAGCTGAATCTGATTGAAAAAATAGATGTGGATTGCTGATGTGCTTCAGAGTAAAAGTGCAAACCACCATTTAAAAACACACAGTTGCTTATAAAAACAAATTATTTTAGAGTAGCTTCCTAGAGGGTGACTGGAAAATAATGTTGTTTTTACTGGGAGAATCCAGAAGCAAGTGAGGATTCCTGTCCTATTACAAGATCTACTTCTGGAACTGCCAAAGGTGGTCTATTGGCACCTTTCCAAAGTAGGCTTCTTAGATTATCTATGATAGGCTTAAGAAATTAGGTGTGAGCTCCTTTCACTTCCTAAAAAGAAGCAGATTCCCATCCAAGGAGTCTAGAGTAGCTAAGGTTTACTGCATTTGCTGGTACACCAAGTAACTAGTTCATTTCAGATATATTTTGTCAGGCCTTTTTAGAGCACTTCAAAAACAACAAACCCACAATATACCCACCTGACAGCCCATCTCCATTTCAAAGTTTTGACTTATCTACTCAAAAAGGGATTTCTTTCCCGGGCTGCCTTTAGTTCTAAGTACTACAGAAGGGAGCATGCTGACACCAGCAGAGGCCGTCTAATGGAAATATAGCCAGTCTCCTTTGTAACAAATCTTCTTCAGTGAGTTGCACTCCCCTCGGCTCAGAGAAAAATAGACTTTCTCCAGACCTTTGCTTAATTCTCTTCCTTGGCCCATAATTCCTGTTCCCCAGGAATTAGATCTCAGCCCTAGTTGTGGTTCAGCCTCAGGACAGGACGGAGCCAGGGGGAGCAGGAACACAGAAGCGCTTGCCTGAAAATATAATTTTTCAGTACAAAACATTCAGCATGGCTTAGGAACTGCCAGTCATTAACACCTAGGAGGCTTGACAAAAATGGATGCTCTGGTTAACTTTTATGTGAGCCTTCAGAAAACGCTACTACTCACCTACAACAGTGAACATGTCTGAAATCATACTGGCTTTAATCTTTAGGTCCAGAGGTGCGTCACTGATAGAACAGAGAAAGAAAGGGCAATCAATGTTGTAGACGAACAGAATAGCTCCTCCTCATGGGCCCCAATATAGCAGAGTTTCCAAATGTCGATGAGAAGCAACACAATAAAGCACATCAAATCCAGGGAAAAAGAAAAAGAAGTCTGGGCAAAAATACTAGAAATAAAAGCCCACTGCTAACCTCATCCCCTGTAAGGCAGGTCCAGCAGCAAAGCTGGTTCCCTGACACGCAATCTTTTTATCCCAGCAGGTCTTGTGCAAATCAAATTGTGAACAAGTCAAGAATACTGCTTCATTATCACTGTGGATTTTGGAGATTTAGCCTTTTAATATGTTCTTTTATAAGTATGCCCATCATTCAAATTATTTTTTACTGCTGCAATAGTCAAATCACATTCACAAGCAAGAGAAGAAACTGGGGTAATCTTTGCACTTTTTTTAAGCCTTCATTTTCTGTTCTAAATCAATCTTTTTAAGCTTGTAGGCTTGCAAACGAGGGCAGAAAAATACAAGTTATACCAAAACATCACCAGATGATGCAGCAGGAACCCACATGGAAACAGAAACAATATGAACTAAAAGCTGGAAGCCTCCCTGTGGCAGTGACTGCCACGCTGGCTTTGGTGTTGAGGTGTTCCTCCATGAACCGGATTACTTTGGCTGCTGGACCAATGCATCATTCTGGGGATCTCTAACATTGTATGGTGCACCTTGCTGAGCAATCTGCAAAGAGGTGATTTAACATAAGAGGAGCCCAACATCTGAATCATCTGTAACATCTAGTTCTATACCTTACTATTGGGGTTAAGCCAAATTCCCACCCCATGAAGTAGTCAATCTGTCTTTATTTGATTACTTGGCATTTTGCCAACATCTTTCATCCTTAAAAATGCAGCCACTGGGTGGTCTCCAGCATAAATCTCTAGGGTTCTCTAGCTGTTTAGAGAAGCGTACAGCTGACAGAAACTCTGGCTACTGCTGCAGATACAAGCACAATCTTCTCTGGTTTTAAAAAATAGGTTTCTTTCCTTCTTTTAAACAATAGGTAGGTTACAAAAATTGTAAGATTGTTTGAAGTTTTTTTGAGTCTAATCTTAGATGAATACCAGAACACAGATGATAAAAGGACCAAATATCATACCCACTACCCTAGACCCAGCTCTATACCTTTATAGTATATGCGGATTTGAGTCTGTGCAAACCTGTAGCAATAAAGGAAATATAATACCTCATGCATTTCTTTAGCCTTAGCAGAACACCTACAAAGCTTTAAAACAAGAGAGAGAGGGCGAGAGAGGGAGAACTGGAAATAAAAAGGTTCACAAGAAGCATCCGTTGGAAGCTCAAGAAGACAGTAAACATAGATCACAAATTGACTATAGTAAGATAGGGATTCACGTTGCCATCTGGACTTTAACCATGTGTCACAAATCCCTCAAATTTAGAAATTCTAGTCATTTCTATCTAATAACTAGGGTTAAAAAAAAAAAAATCTTGTGCCAAGAGAAATGACCAAAAAAAAAAAAGTATTTTAGTGTTACTCGTTGAAGGTCTGTCCTTTTCTAGTTGATGGAACAGACTACTTACCAGGCCAAAGAAGGAGAGAGATTTACTTCCAACAACCATGGCTTCAGAGTAGAATCTATGAGCACATCAAAGCCATAGAGTTCTAGAAATACAACATAACACAATACACAAGATCATTTTCTATGTCACAACTAAATAAAGATCCTAGAAGACTGAATCCAATCAACCCCCACCAGACGCCTAGAAATTTGGTGAGTATAAGTAATGAGTGGAAGTAGGAGCAGAGCATCTTTCAAGTTCCAGAGAAATTAATCAAGCTCTAGAGATGAGACAATGTTATAAAATTCCACTTTTTATCATCCACTCTATTGACATTCCTGAGCTCTACACAGAAAGTGACCTGACCTCTAAAAGTTAGCAAGCATGATTCTGCTGTGCTTACGGGTTAAAAAAAAAAAAAGTGTTGGGAGCAGGAATGTAACAAGTGCATTGAACATCAATGATACTTTAGGTTTGTTCTGGATTGTCCTCCTATCATATTCTGAAAACAGAAAAATCTACTGAAGGACTCTCTCTAGGGCCCTTCCAATGCAGTTTCCTAAACCAAGATCTTGCTTTGGCAGCCTAGATTAAGAAGAAATCTGAGTGTAAGATACATTTATTCTTCCCCTCTCCTATAGTTTCAGTTTCCCTTTGAAGACAGAAAATACACTGGCTCAACATAGAAACACAGAAGACTGTGACGAGCCACCCTGCACCACTAATATTATTAAAAAGGGAGGGAGCCAGAGACCAAATTTCCATGGTTTCTGGTTCTTTACTGATTCTTTCCCTAACTCCTCAACTGTTGCAAAGAGCAAAGCAAGAACCTTTTCTCCCAGGATGCAGGGATAATATGACGCTAACTATGGAAACTCAGCTAGCAGCCTTTACTATTATTATTATTATTATTATTATTATTATTATTATTATTGAGACCCTCTCCACAGTCCTCTTTGGTATACATATATGAAATATATCTGACTTTCAGAAGATCCACTCATTCTCGAACTTCCTACTCCATGTCCCTCAAATAATCTACATCTTCCTTCCAAGAGAAAAGATGAGCTTCCTTTCAGTTCAGTCAGAGGTCACGGGCCACAGCTCACATCTACAGAACACATCCAGGTATCTTCCAGAAATTCATTTTGAAACAAAAGTCTTTACTTCAAAAAGGATTCTCCCATTCCTCAATACTCTCAATAACATAGAAAAATAAGTGTAAATTTCTAAAAAAAGACGGTGCCACAGATGGTCTTTTGAACACAGAAAATCTGCTATGGGACCAAGAATCCTAGAAGGGGAATCTGGAGACCTGGATCCTTCTCAGGACTCTACCATTTATTCACTGAGGAACTTGGAGAACTCATTTCTCTGTCTGATATTTCTTTCGCATTGTTTCACCCCTCGGATCTTCTCTATTAATCACCATCTCTCAATACCTGTGTGCTCTATAAACCTATATCCAGAATCCCTATTTATGCAGTACAGGTTCAGGTAGACATCATATTTGAATTTTTCTCTCGGGAAAAGTCGCCATGAAAAGTTGCCATTCTTCTGAATATTTTACCTAATCTTCAATCATCCCACAGAATATTCCCCTTTCAATCTGAAAAAAAGAGTCTACATAAGGCACTGAAAAAGGAAGACTTAATTGCAAAATCCACAAGTCCATGTTAACATTACACAAGCAGTAGCACAGGATTCAACTATTTCATAAAATGCTAATATTATTAATAATAATGGCACGAGGAACAGGGTAAGAATGCCTGAAGCACATGTTGACCAGCTCTGCAGAATGAACCACAGATTTGCAGAATGAACCACAAATGAAGGAAAACTGAAATCCGAATGAGAATCAATGAGACCCGTTATTTAGACACCTTGCATTAAACAGCCAGCACTTTGACTTAACTATTTCCTGAATTAAGAGGCAAATTCCAAGAATCCCAGCAGAAAGGCTGAGAACCAACATTCTGGAAAGTAAGAAAAAATAAAATGAAATAACCCAAAGAGAGACAACACCCATTTACTGGGCACGCTAAATTTTTACCCAGGTGAATGAAACCCATCAGGGCTAAACAATCGCAAAATCAGTTTTGGATCTAACGGCACCTGTACACGCACGAGGCTTGGATCTACTCCCATTTCAAAGTGGGTGAGTATGTGGTGGCATTACAACACAGTGCAAAGCCCAGCTCACCTCAGGAGCTGGAAGTGGGAGGGTGGTAAATGGAGGGAAAAGAGGGCATTTGTATCAGGTTGACCTCTTCCAATAATCAACTCAGCTTAAGAAAAATAATTTCGGTCTTTGGCAGGCTACAAAAGTCCTCATAATCACCCTTTTAACTTATGATCGGTCTTTTCTATGGACATGAAAGATTTTAAAAGGTAAGAAGTATGCTGTCCTGAGAATATTAAACTTCCCCTTTTAATACTGTGTGTTTTAGCAGCAGGGTCTAGAATTTCAAAAACTCAGTGTCCAGGATGAGATACACCAAGTGTTCCTGTCACTAAAGGGTGCGGGCAAGCTAGGCTTTGCCCACTCTGAGAACTATGTTCTTTGTTCTTCTGTGTGGTCCCCATCATAACAGAAAAGCAAGTATTTTCAAAGGACTGGTGCTACCACCTCGATCAACAATGTTTCCTTAGGAAAATTTCCTTTCATGAGACGTATTTCCTTCAGCCCCCAGCCAAATCCAAACAAACTTGAGAATTATATGTGTGACTAGTAAGAAACAGCTTGACTCCATCACGACTTCACATTCGTGTCCTTATCTCCCCACTTCTTGAATGCAGCTTCCTGAAGAAGCAATCTACACTTAGCTGCCTTAACCTTCTTAATGCCTGTTCGTTCTCCAAGCCGTAAGAATTTGCTTTTGCTCCCGCTATCTAAAGCAGTAACTGTTTTCACTGTGATCAACAAAGACCACCTTACTGCTAAGCCCAAACATCTGAAACTGTTGACCACCCCTTACTTATTGGCACTTTCTTCTCCCTTGGTTCCGGGACACTGCTCTCTTCTGATTCTCCTCCTCTTTTCACTCCTTCTCTTCTGCCCAGCTATTCACTGGCAGGTTTGCTCAGGGTGGCATCCTCAGGGCTCTTTCCTTCTCAATTCTACTTCTCTTCGATCTCATGTATTCTCATGGCTGCAATTAACATTATGATGATGACATTCAAATCTATATCTTTAGTCAAGTGTCTCCTGAATACCAAATCCATAACTCCACAACTGCCTTCTACACAACTTCACTAGGATATCCCAGGAGCATTCAACACTCAACAAAATATAACTCGTTATATTTCCCCAAACCTGTTTGGCTTCCCATTTTTCTTCACCTTGGAAAATGGTGGCCTGATCCACCAGTCTCCAAAGCTAGAAACACTCTCTTCACCACCTCCCAAAACCTACACACTACCAGACCTCTTCTCTATTTCTCTTTAATCCAGGCTTCTACATTCTCTTTTGAGATGTAACTTACATATAATGAAAGAGACAGATCTTAAGTGTACAACTTGATGAGGCTTGATAACTGGATACATCCACGTAATCCACACTCATATCGACCCACAGAGAACATTTCCATCATCCCAGAAAGATCCCTCATGCCCCTTCCTGGTAAACACCCTGCTTCCCCTCATCGTACCCCTGGATAATCACTATTCTTATTTCTTTCACCATAGATTCATTGTCCGTTCTAGAATGGCATATAAATGGGAGCATACAGTATATACTTTTTTGAGTCTGGCTTCTTTCAATCAGCATTTTTGAGGTTCATCCACCTATGACTGTTTCTTGTTTTAAAACAAGTTTGTGAAAATAAAACTATTGTATCACTTACATACAACAAAATTCACCCTTTTAAATTATAGTTCGAGGAGTTTTGACAAATGTATGTAGTCATGTAACCACCACCACAATTAAGATATGGAACAATTCTACCACAGGCACGCCAGTGCCCCCCTTTCCAGCCAATTCTCACTCCCCATCCCCCCAGCGACCAATGATCTGATCTCTGCCTTTTCCAGAAAGTCAAATAAAGGAAATCATTCAGATGAACCTTTGAAAGCGGCTTCTTTCACTTAGAGGTGTGCTTTTGAGATTTATCTATGTTTTTACGTATCAACAGTGTAGTTCATTCCTTTTACTGCTGTGTAGGATTCTATGTTATGGATATACCACAACTTGTTTATCCATTCAACAATCACAGACATTTGGGCCGCTTCCAATTTTTGGCGGCTATGAACAAAGGTGCTATAAACCTTCATATCCAGGTATCTGTGTGAACACATAACATTCTGTCTTGGGGAAACACCTACAAGTGGGACTGCTGGATCACGTGGTTAAGTGTACATTATCACCACAGACTTCTTACTTCCCATTCGTTTCCCTAGGGCTAGTCTCTCCCCACTGCAGTCCATTCTCCACATGCCCGTCGGAATTTCTAAGACATAAATCTAATAGTCAGATAGAGATAGGCTGTGAACTGGCCCAACAACAGATACTTGACGTCAGGTGGTACTTGAAGGATTTTAAATTCGTCACTTCTAGTCACGGTGTACACTATTCTCTTTGTTGTTACTCTGTCATCCAAAGCTTTGGGTCAAATCATGATAAAAGTTAAGGAGAGTAATAACAATCTTATTGCCCTCCCGCTCAAAACACTCCAGTTGCTGCCTGCTGTCTCCAGGAGGAATTTACACGTCAGTCCTCTAGAACGGGGCTCCAATCTGCTTCCGTGACCTCAACTCCTGCCGCCCCAGCCTATGCAGGCTGCATCCAGTCACACTGAGCTTCTATTTCACAAACTGCCATATTCTGCCTTGACACGACGCTGTGCATGTTGTATTCCTTCTGGTAGACATGGCTTCCCCTGGCTTCCCCTGGGCATTGCTGATAGCTCTTGTGTGTTCCTAGAGCACCTGAGTCACTCTACTGCCCGTACCACTTTTGTGATCTCCTGCCTGTTCCTCCCCACCACCTGAGGGCAGGGCCATGTCTTACCCATCGTTATACTACAAGCAGCCTGCACCATAAAAGGCACCTAGGAAGCAATCAAGAAATACTAAAAGAAAGATAAAGAAAAGAGAAGAAGAAAGAGGAAAAAAAAAAAGTAAGTGAAAAGCATCTGACAATTAAATTTTTTATTTTTTTAATTTTTAAAAATGTTTTCATTTATTTTTGAGACAGAAAGAGACGGAGCATGAGCAGGTGAGGGGCAGAGAGAGAGGGAGACACTGAATCTGAAGCAGGCTCCAGGCTCTGAGCTGTCAGCACAGAGCCCGACGCGGGGCTCGAACTCACGGACTGTGAGATCATGACCTGAGCCGAAGTCGGATGGTTAACCCACTGAGCCACCCAGGCGCCCCTATTTTTTTATTTAAATTCAGTTAGTTAACATACAGTGTAGTCTTGGCTTCAGGAGTAGAAATTTTTCAAAAAGACAAGTAATTTGCAGTTACTCCCCCAAAATAACCCTGGCCACAAGACTTGAAATATTCATAATAAAGCTTACCAACCACAAGGACAATAAGAGACATTCCTATTAAGGTTTTTACATATTAAGACATATTAAGAAAAAACTTGATAAAAGGTGGTCTAGGAAGGGAGGAAGAAAAAAGATTTGATAGAGAAAATAATAACGCATCCAAGGGCTAACAGATGACTAAACATGGCACACCACTAATTGTGAAATCAATCCACTAACCCTCCCCAGAAATAAAGTCCCAGCTGGAGCCGTAATCCTGAGGCAGTGGAAAGTGCTGACATTAGCCAGTCCACACTGCCAGTCAAATGCTATTGTATAAAGGAAATTCTTTTTACCTTGGCTTTGGATTTGAGTTGCAAACCTAAGGAGGAAGTCTTTATCTGGGGTCCAGAAGGAGATTTTGGAAAAAAACAGATCAAGATCCCACAGGAAAATGAACTAAATAAAAGAAAAAGCCCAGAGCCAATTTGTTAACTAGTCCAATAAATCAATATGGTATCTGGCTACCATATGTAAAGGTAGATTTGAAAGGAGTATCTAGGATTCAGGACTGCTGATTAGAGCCGAAGAGTGCCTTTTGCAGGCCTGATCTGCTAGAAAGAATGATATCATTTTTCCTGAGATCTAGTTACAGGAGAGCAGAAGGAGAATCCAGGATATGGGGCATGCCAAAAGTGGCTGGGCTCATCAGAACTTGTCTTTATGTGAGTGGAGAAAGGGCCAAAGAGACCTGGATCCCAAACCTGGCTTGGCCATTTGTTAGCTGCACAACCTAGCATAAGTTTATTTGACCTTTCCAGATCTTTTTTCCTTGCTATAAAACATGGGTAATAAATACCAACAAAACTCTGTTAACAGGGCTAAAGGGAATAACCAAGGAAAAGTGCTTAACAACCGGTAGGTACTTTCTCCCGAGTTACTTTCTACGGTAACTTCTCTTCCCACCTGAACAGGAGCATGGGCTAAACCAGAAAGTGAACTGTTTGCTGACTTTCACTACGATGTTGGTGGTGGTGGTCAAGTAGTTTACGTAACTGAGGAATGTATGCTGCCCACTTTCCTTCCTTCAACAAATATTTATGGACACCCACCCTTTGAGAATGTCGGCTTACCCTGCAAAATGGTCTAGCACAACAGCAGTGAAAAGCCAAACCAGCGCTCATTCAACAAAGAGGTGTACTGAGCATGGACTGTCCTGAGCAAAGATGCTACCGGTCTCTGACCTAAACAAAGCCAGCCTTGCCAGCTCTCCAAGTGGCACGGACAGCTGGCCCAGAGGATCCCAGGCTGGAGAGGGCCGGGGTCTGAGCCTGTCACTTCAGCCATCCTCACACACATAGATAAAACTGCCGTCAGCAGCAGCATCTGTAAAGGACAGCTAACATCCTGTTGCTTTGGGCTGTTTTTCTCCAACTGGTCAAAAAAGCCGTTCTCCTTGCCAGTTATGTCACAGTGCCAATTTCCTAAGCACGTTTAAAGGGTGGCTGTTTACGCATATATTTCACATGGTACCATATTTTTACAATCTTGAGGGCAGTAAAAATTAGATTGCCAGCAATCTATTTTATTGGGAGGGGCATCAAAAACTCTGTAAATCAAGAGTACAAGGAATGATCAAGGTGACCTGCCTGCCAACCATCTTGTGGGCCCCTGCCCTCCAGGCCAGGTCTCTTTCATGTGGGCTCTTCTACTTGTGAGCCCTGGAACCAAGGGCAAGGCTCTTAGTTTCTCAGGCCCCAACTTCTTTATATGGACTAATTGTTCTCTGGGGTCCTTTCCAGATGTACAAATCTATGAGAAGGCATTACATGGCAAGTTTCAAGTAGTTTATGAAGGTTACTAAGTCTACATTGAAATGACAATAATACAATGCAGGTGTGTGTGTGTGTGTGTGTGTGTGTGTGTATACATACATGTGTGTATATATATCATCCCATGTAAAATCTGGTTTGAGAGGAATAATTGCTTATAATCTATGCCTTGCACAGAGCAGGGACTGCAAATAAGTTAAATGCATAAATAAATAAATGAATGGGAATATTAGAAGTACCTAAAAGCACAGTTGGGCATCACAGGTGGTGGAGCAGGAAAGAATTCATGAGACAGAAACACTTAGATAGTACTGGAATGCTCCTGGCCAACATTCATAATGTGTAAGGGCGAAACAACTAAAAGAATATGGTGAACCCCACCACTGGACTACTGGCTTCCTCTAAAAGCACCAATGCTCTGTGTAAGCCAAATTCTTCTGGGAAGCTCTCAATTCCTGTTTACTCTAAAACAAATAAGAAAGAAAAAAAAACGAACAAACCAGTTTTATTCCTTGTAACTCAAATCCCAAGGGAAGTTAGTAGGAGTAAGTGGGAGCCAGAGAGACTCACACAAATATACGCACACATACAAAATCATACCTGATGGGGGGGAGGTTAATGAAGCACACAAAATCCCAGGGCCGACAGGAAGTGGAATTAGAACCACAAAAGCCAAGAAGACAGTCAACAACTTAAAAAACTCCAGATGCACTCACTTTATTAAAATGGAATAAAAGCAAAGAGGAGGAAAGGAGACCCACAGATGATGAAATGGACTTGGGGGTATTTCACTGAGTCAGGGAAAGTCACTGCTTATTTCATATTGGAATCTCTACTGCCATTAAGTTCCAGAAATTCTCAAAGAGAATTTGTTCAAAAAGAGCAAAGATTTTTATACGAAGAAATTAAGCTTCGTATAAGAGCCAAGTAGATGTGGAAAAGAAACCTTAGTTTTTTAATCCAATGAGGTTTTTGAAGTTGGAAGATATGTTCTATGCACCCCTTCTTCAAGCAGTTTATAATTAACGCTAAGAGCTCTAGGCCCTTACCAAACCAGATCTACTAAGAAGCTTACTATCAGGCCACCAAAAGGCAATTAAAGCAAGTACCAATGTTCAATAAACATTTCTTGAACATCTCCTAAGAGCAAAAAACCACTATGCACAAGAGGAGCAGAAACTAGGGAGACGGTGCTGCTGTCTACAGGGAGCTTCCAGTCCAGGAGGGGAGACAGACACATAAATGGGTGCCAGATGACAATCAGGTACCACTGCAGATTATGCATGGGAAGCTGCGGGTGGAGGGGGCTAACTCAGACTGGAACACTTAGGAAAAACTTCACCACAGAAATGACACTTGACTTCATCTTGAAAAGATGGCGGTGATCTATTAAGTAAAGGAACACGAGGGAAAGATTCCAGATGCAGGATAAAGCAGGTGCAAAGGGCAGAGGCGAAGGGAAGGACCTGGCAGGTCCAGGGAGTCAGTGTAAGGTGTGGTTTGGCCACAAGAGGATGAGAGGGGAAGGGGAGACAGAGAGAGACTACTGACAATCGAGAAGTTAAGCTCGGAGACAACCAGGGAAGCACATGAGTAAACAAAACGTCACAATATGAGAGGAAAAGAACACAACAGAACAGCATGAGAGAGGAGGCACAACAGCGCATTTTGTTAAGCAAGGGTTCCTAGAAGAGGCAACGTCAAGCTTAGTCTGAGAATATGAACAGGAGTGTGCCAGGCAGACAGGACCGAAGAATTTATACCGAGGCACAAAGGCATGGAGTGCTCAGTGGTAGAGCTGGATTATAAGGTGTAAGAGGAGAAACTGAATTCTAGAAAATTCAGCTGTGGTCCGGTACTTAGAAGCCTGGAAGTCCTATCAAGTGTCTATTGACTAGTTAACCCTAAAGAGCCATGTAGGGTTTTAGAGGACATGAACACGTCTGTACTTAGAAAATGTACCACAACCTCTCCTTTTCTTATATAATTTCAGGTCTTGGTTTGTCTACGGTCTTCTGTTCCTGGTCTCAACACCTCCCTTTGTTTACTGCCTCTCAAGTACAGACTGTTATGATAATCCGTGAAAGAGATCAAGAATTACTCATTCTAGTTATAAAAATAGCAAAGAAATAATTTCTATTGAGTGCAAATTGAGGACCAGACATTGGGCCAAGTGCTTGGCATACATCATCTCATTTGATCTTCCTGGTATCCTTGGGAGATCGGTACCGTCATTAGTACAATTTTATAATGGAGGAAACAGGACTGGCGTAACTTGCTGAAAATAAGAAAACAAGTAAGGGGTGCAAATGGCTTTCACACTAATTCCGTCTGTCAGGCTCTAAAGTCCGTGTTCTTCACTTTCCTGCTACCCTGACTCCCGAGCGAGCCATGACTCTGATATCCTTACTACTGTATTACTTTCATTATCCCCCCAGCAACAACCCTAGTGTGTTTTACTAACAAAGCCTAACACCTGCTGAAAGCCTAGTTGACTTTACAGACACACTGGCAATCACTACACAGTGCACATCCACACAGAAAGCAAAGTGCGCAGGTGTCCTCGGTGCCAGTCATAGCCAGTGGGTCAGTAGGCGACAGGCTTCCTGATCCAGGAGTTGTGAACTGTTTCTTACTCCTTCTCTGTGCAATCAGGGAGTTAAGGGTGGGAGAAGAGGGGAGGGAGGGAGGAAGAGGAGGGGAAAAAAAGGGAGGGGGGGGCAGAAACCCACTAGAAAGAAGACTAAAACAAAAAGGAGGAGTCATTGGAAACTGGGAGAAAGCACACACTGGTACCAGCCAGAGCTTCTTGGAACGGTTCCCAGTCTGGCTGCCAAGGGGCTCTGGAATATATTTGTTAGAGCTGGATTCCTGTACAGTCCATTGCAGGCTTTTTCTGATTGCACTCTGACAGAGAGACCCACACTTTAGTTCCAATCCCTGCTTCCCGCACAGAAAGCCTGTGAGTCCTCAGGGGACCTCCAACTAAGCTCACCACTGGCCTCTTAGTAGGACCCTCACATGCCACCTCAGCTTAGAAAGAAAAACCCGCCACACACACACATTCTTACTTCTGTAGAATCACAGAGTCTCTCTACCCCAGGATCCCTTCCCAACTTCCCAAGCCCCTTTTCACACAACATATTAAGCTTCATGAGTCTCCTTACCAAAACAACTGCTGCGGTGAGGAACAAAGGTTTTACAGGCTGTAGCAATAGCTAGTTCAGCAGAGATTATAGTCTTAATAATCAGGTCTTCCACATGGGCCATCAATGCTACAAAAAAGAAAAAAAGAAGAAGAAGAAGGAAGAGACACTATAATGTACAGAGTAGAAAAACTGGATTCTGGAACACAGTGTGATTGTAAAAGCACATGTGCTCTTTCCAAAAAGTCTCCAGGTGGCGGTCTTGCAAATAGGTACTCCAGGAGACGGCATTATCTATGAATAAGGTGACACAGTCAAGAATGTGGGTGCAGGGGTTGTACTGAAGTGGCATCCTATGACAAAAGACAGACATGGAATGGAAAAGAAGCCCTACTTCCCCCTTCTCAGGCTTCTCCATCGCCCTTCCCCTTTGTGGACTGAGCTAAGCCTTCTTGCACAGTTTCCCATTCTGCTCAAGGCTCAGCCAGTAGTGTCCATTTTGATTCCAAGCCCTGTACTCAGACTTGACACTGCTCATTCCCCAATTCAACATGAGTGAGGCAGATTAACTTTGAAAAATTTGAACTCAGGGCCAATATGAAGACAGTACTTCAGTCCGCAGCTCAACATTCAAGAAGGATAAATTCACTAAGGGTTAAAGGACAAAGTTATGCCTTCCAAACTAGAAACAAGAAAAGGGATTGGGGGGGTGGGGCGTCACAGAAAGCCTGTTTTCCATCTTCTATAGGGCAGGAAAAATCAACATCAAGAACAACGACCCTGGGGTGCCTGGATGGCTCAGTCGGTTGAGCGTCCAACTTCGGCTCAGGTCATGATCTCACGGTCTGTGAGTTCGAGCCCCAAGTCAGGCTCTGTGCTGACAGCTCAGAGCCTGGAGCCTGCTTCAGATTCTGTGTCTCCCTCTCTCTCTGCCCCTCCCCGCTCATGCTCTGTCTCTCTCTCTCTCTCTCTGTCAAAAATAAATGAACATTAAAAAAAAAAATTTTAAACAAAACAACAAAAAGAACAACGACCCTGTCAGAAGCCTCAGAGACACTACCAGAATTAGAGAGAATGATGCATGCTGAGAGGCACAGTGAGGTTATACAGAAAAAAGAGATCACAAAGGAAAAAGGCCTGGTACTCACCAGTTGTATCTCTACCTTCTTGTTTCAGATACCTAAGCATGGCACTCATGCTCCATTTGTTCCCATAATCCTCCACTTCTGGATCATCACAACTAAAACAAAGGAATGGACCAAAGTCACACATGCAAATAGGCCTGGCTGTAGAAACCAGATTTTTTTTTTTTTTTTTTTTTTTACAAATACTTGTCCTTTTAATCTTCAGGAAAACATTCCCTTTGCGGACCTCCTGCAAAGGTGCTCCCTCCCGCGGTGTTCCCTCAGCACCTATTCTTAGTCCCTTTGTCATATATCCCTTTCTACCACTGATTTATTTTTTAATGAAAATGCATATAGCTTCTCTTATGGGGGGGGCAGGGGAAAAGGCAGCAAATTCTTCCTTAAGCAAACAATTATTATGTATCACGAGTGGAAGCAATGTGTGAAAGGATGTAAACAATTTAAGAGTGGCCACAATACATGAACAGAATGACACGTTTGGGATACTAACCTAGTCTTTGAGGTGAAAGTCATATGAGCCCACAAAACAACTTCTAATCCCATTTTGAGACCAGAACTGAGTCTTGGTTGGCTAGTGAACTAATGTAGTATAACATTCTAATGAGCTAACCTAGCATGGAACTGCTTTAGCATCTGAAGCAGGCTCTCTCCTCTCTAGTGGTAGCTCTCCACACAGCTTTTCTGGATACCCTCTGAGGTATCACTGAAAGCAGAATCCGTGAGAGCGACAATAAAATCAGCGAAGTGCCCCACCACCAGAGCAGCAGCCTGCCAAATGGGGTACACTGTCATGACTACTGGAAAGGTCTTGCAATCTGGAAAACTTTGTTTTGCAGATGCCCCCTCATTCCCTACCACCACCCCACCACCCACCAGTTGGGTGCATGTCTGCTCATCTTCCAGGGTGAACGATAGGGTATCTTCAATTCCAAAACACTGGTCACAGGACACTCCGTGAAATCTACACAGCCTTGGCAACTATGCCATCACTTCCAGAGTCTTTTTCTTTCTTTCCTTGGACTTTCTAGACACCTATTTTTAGTCTGAGTAGAAAGTGACTGTTTGGGTTTCTTTTTTATTTTTCCACTTTCTGGCAAAATTATCAGGATGAAAGAAAACAGAGCAGAAGGGATGTTTCCACACAGCTGTGCTGGTACTCCCTTCCACTGAATCGTTCTCTGAGATGGCCTCATTTCTTTCTTCATTTAATTTATTCCTAACTCTTCTTCCCTCTGATCATACAAGCATTTATTTTAGAGAATTTTAGGAAATACATAAAAGTGCAGAGAAGAAAACAGAAGTCACCCACCCATAATCTCATCCACTATAGTTAAGCGCTGTTGACATTTTGGTATATATCCTCCTAGTTTACATTTTCTCTCCCTCAGCAAAAATAAACAGCTTTAGTTATCTTATAGATTCAAAAAAGAACTTAAACTGAAAGTAGTGTCTGGTAACCTGCTTTTTCCACCTGACAATGTACAGTCATGAACATTCTTCTCTCTGATCTTGTGCGCACATCTCTTGTTATTTCTTAAAGTTAAGTTCCTAGAAATGGAAATGCTGGGTCAAAGGATACCAATATTTTTTAAGCTTTTGATACATTTTGCCAAGTGCTGAAATGACCTCATTTCTTGTCTTCTAAAAAGTTCCATATGCCTATTAAATTCCCACCCCTAAGTCAAGTGAGGAAAGACAGTGAAGACGAAATGTGGGAAGGCCTATTTTGGTAGAGAAAGGGGACGCCGTAACTGGGCAAGCAACGGAGAAGCAATAGCAGATATGCCTCAAAACTACGTTAAACGACAGCTTCCTGTAAGTTCCATGGAGATAAATGGAGTGCAACAAGTTGACTTTCCACATTTCCGGCACCTGCACGGGAAACTGATTTCCTGGCGCCCGGCTCGCATGCAGCCAGTACCTCACATAGTCTCCACTCTTCTTATTCACACTGTAGTTTGTCAGGTGCATGAACTGGTTCCGAATGTTCTTGGCTCCTTGATCATATCGCACGGTTGCAAACCTGATAGAAAAGACACAAGTTAAATGCCAGGAACAGGGGTTCAAGGAAATACAGGCTTGAACTCAGGATCAGTGTGATACTAATAAAAGGAAGGTGACGTCATTAACAGTGAGTGCTTAATAAATGCCCACTCCCATAGTGTTTCATATATACTATGTAATTCATTCCTTAAAGCAATTCTCTGAAGTGGGTAATATTATATCTGATTTTTAGGGTAGACATAAAAACTAAAATGTAACCTGGAAAGATTAAGTAACTTGTCCAAAATCACTTGTCCAAATGGATGTACCACATCTATTCTTGATACAAACCCTCAACAAAGTAGGTTTAGAGGGAACATACCTCAACATAATAAAGGCAGTATATGAAAGACCCACAGCTAATAATCATCCTCAATGGGGAAAAACAGAGCTTTTCCTCTATAGTCAGGAGTAAGACAGAGATGTCTGCTCTTACCACTTTTTCTTCAACCTAGTACTGGAAGTCCTAGCCTCAGCAATCAGACAACACAAAGAAATAAAAGGCATCCAAATCAGCAAGGAAGAAGTCAAACTTCTGCTATTTGCAAATGACATGATACTATAGATAGAAAACCCAAAAGACTTCACCCCAAAACTCCTAGAACCGATCAACGAATTCAGTAAAGTCTCAGGATACAAAATCAACAAACAGAAATCTGTTGCAAAGAATTCTACGTACCAATAATGAAGCAGCAAAGAGAAATTAAGGAATCAATCCCATTTACAATTACACCAAAAACAGTAAGATACCTAGGAATAAACCTAATCAAAGAGGTGAAAGACCTATACTCTGAAAACGATAAAACACTGATGAAAGAATTGAAAAGCATCCCATGCTCATGGATTGGAAGACAAATAGTGTTAAAATATCTATACTACCCAAAGCAACCTACACATTTAATGCCATCCCTATCAAAATACCACCAGCAGTTTTCACAAAGCTGGAACAAACAATTCTAAAATTTGTATGGAGCCACAAAAGCTCCCAAGTAGCCAAAGTAATCCTGAGAAAGAAAAGCAAAGCTGGAGGCATCACAATTTCAGACTTCAAGCTGTATTACAAAGCTGTAATCATCAAAAACAGTATAACACTGGCACAAAAGCAGACACATAGGTCGATGGATCAGAATACAAAACCCAGAAATGAACCCACAACAGCACGGTCAACTCATCTTTGACAAGGCAGGAAAGAATATCCAATGGAAACAATAAGTCTCTTAAACAAACGGTGTTTGGGAAAACTGGACGGCAACATGGTGAATGAAACAGGACCACCTTCTTACACCATACACAAAAAATAAATTCAAAATGGATGAAAGACCTAAATGTGAAACCCGAAACCATCAAAATCCTAGAAGAGAACACAGGCAGTAACTTCTTTGACATCAGCCATAGCAACTTCTGGATACATCTCCTGAGGCAAGGGAAACAAAAGCAAAAATAAACTAGTGGGACTTCATCAAAACAAAAGGCTTCTGTCCAGGTAAGGGGAAAAAAGAGAGAGAGAGAGAGAGAGAGAGAGAGAGAGATTAAGGAGTGCACTTGTGATGAGCACCAGGTGATTATGGAAGTGTTGAATCACTATATTGTCCACCTGGAACTAATATTACACTGTACGTTAATTAACCGGAATTTAAATTAAAACTTAAAAAAAAAAAAAAAAAAGGAAACAGCATGGCCAGTAACAAAATCAAGGCTGTCCAATTCAAAAGGCATGCTCTTAGTCACAATGTTGTTGTCTCTTATACATCTGGTTAAATGTTGAAACAATCATTTCTCCCTAAATTGAATTATTTTCTCACCCACAATACTGCTGTTTGCAAATCTGGCTGTTGTAATAATGTGTTGCATTTCCATACGTAATGTTAAGTTCAAAGAAAACAACTTTAATAAATACATAAATTCCAACCCCCCACCCCCCCATCACACTGACTCCACAACACATGTTCTTAACCACAAGATGCTGTTTCTCTGATAGAACCTTAGACAAACAGGAAGGATGAAAAACGAAAACAGAGTTACCCATGCCTGGGAAATTGTGTACACGACGCTGTGGATGACAGAGCATTTGCTGGTCAAGACACCTATGGGGTGCCTATACGGTGCTGGCACCATAGCATTCTATGGAAACTATTAAGCAAAAAGAATAAAATGACAGCAGAATGGTATATTTAAAATACACGTCTATAGAAATAACAGAACTGACCTATAAAGTTCATTTTAGGAAAACAATAATGGCAACATTAACAGCACACAAAACCTAGGTCTGCAGGACAACATAACTATGAGCATAGAGTAGGAGACTAATTCCTGAATTTGGAATGAAGGCAAAAGACAGAGGGATTAAACATGGAACCCACTGAAAACAGAGCAGCAATTTGATATCCTGGACTACTGTCAAAAGAAGACCAAAGTATAAAATATACGTGCCTCTGAAGGAAGTAACCAGGGAAAGAGAAAACTTTCCAGTGATGCTCAACATCAACAAAAGGACACTCGAGTCGAATGGTTATGGTAAATATCAACCCCTGTTTACATACCACTATAACCATATCACCCCTCACTAAAGTGGTTTTCCCAAGAGGCATATCCAAGTGTGTGAAAAAAAATCCTGGACGGCCACAAGTTTATTTTCATATGATTTACAAATTATTTACATATGCTTACTCAGACTATGAAGTCAACATGAATTTTTACCACATTAAAGGGCAGCATTTAAAAATTTTCCTCTTCTCTATTTCTTCTCACCCACCCACTATCTCTTCCTAATTCCCTGTACTAGAAATATACAAAAGCCAAAGAAAGAGAAGTGAAAAACAACCCCTGCCAAAAACCCAAAATTAAAATAAACAAACATGAAGACAGGAAGAAGGATGTGGACAAAGAGAAAATGTTGACCAGGCATGTACGGCTAAGGGACAAGGGCTTGATGGCCATCTATCTGTGTGTGAGAAGGACCTGTGATTTTTTTCAGAAACTTCCACTAGTTACCACCTAACTTCTAACCATGCCACTCCATGATGAGTAAACCTTGCCTGTGTATCCCAATCTTGCTTCTGTAGACATTCTCCAACCAAGCAGGAGACCATCATTCTCTGAATCCTTCTGAAATGCACAGAGGACCCACGCGGCCCCACAGAGGCTGCCTGCCTCATCCAGACATTACCTCACAGTGACATACCTCCTGCCATCCTCTCCCCTAGAAGAATAATGATTGAGAGGGAGGGAAAGGGTTCTGCTTCAGAGAAAGAGGGTTTTCATCTCTTCTCAATAAGAGTATCTGATCTAACCTGGTCAACAAGAAAAGCCTGGCAAAAGCCTGGCGGTTGACTCACCTGGTATTCCACACATGTCATTTTTACGCCCTTTTTTTCAATAGAACTGCATCTCTAAAAAGTAAGTTTTCTTCCTCCTAATCATCCTTCTCACTGAGGAATTTATATTCTCAACTCCAGCAAGGACAAGATTATTAGTGTCACAGAGTGGGTCTCTAAAGAGTGTAAGAAGCAAGAATTAGAGAAAAACAAAAAAACTTAAGCTCAATGGAAAGTTATCAAAAGAGCCAAAAACTACACTATTTCCTTAGCCTGACGGAGAACGTGGAAGACCACGTAGGTGTGTGTGCTCATCTTTCCTGCTAAGCCAGGAAGATACCACGCTTCTCACCAAAGTCCCTATTAAACAGACCACTTCCATCTCTGGTCACCATCTTCCAACATTTCCTTTGTATCGTCTAGACCAAAGGTCCCACTGGCCTACTAATCAAGTTCTGATTAACCCACAAACTTAAAAAAAAAAAAACTTGAATGACTTGGCCAACATTTAAAAATCAGACCTTCCTTCCTGCAGCCAGCGCTTACGTAAGGAAGATGGACAGGATAGGAAGGCAGCCCACAGGCAGCACAAGGAGGTTATCCGTGTAGCGTGGCGGCCTCACAGGGGTAAAAATCCACACAAGGAGGGCATCTGAGGGGGGCGGTGGCCAAGGTGGTTGAGAGATTGGCTACACAAAAGGGAACTGAGTATATATAAATATGTTAGAGATAATGGGAGTCAGATTTCTCACTGTTGGAGAAGAGAGATACAGGCAGACAGACTGCAGCTTCCGGCTGTGTGCTCACATGGTGAAAGGAGCCAGGAAATTCTCTGTGCCTTCTTTTATAAAAGGGCACTAATCACATTCATGAGGGCTTCACCTTCATGGCATAATCACCTCCCAAGGACCTAACCTCCTAATACCATCACCTTGGGGGGCGGAGGGGGGGGCGGGGGGGGCGGGGGGGGACTTCAACATATGAATGGGGGGGGGGATACAAACATTCAGACCACAGCACCACCACATATCAACGAGTTGCAGGCACTGAATAGTAAATGCCCTTAAGTGGCACATGTGATCTCCAGCTTTCACCAGAGCAACTTTTTCAGTGAATGTCCTTGTGAGCCTTTAGGTTTGTGACCTCCTGATTTAGACCTTCACATATCAAATTTCAGCCTGTTGAGGTCAAAAAGCTTCAACACAAATTCTTTATTAGCCACAATCTTAAAGAGGTAATTCCCTACTAGCCACCCCAGGACCAAGTTTGCAAATACTGCTCCTAACACATACTGAAATCTACATGATGCACTGAGTCTTGAACTTCCCTCTTAATGAAATCAAGATTTATAAAAAGCTCTAATGACAGAAAAAAAAAAAAGAGGGGGGATGGGGAGCCTCTACTTCTTCGCCAAATCTGAAATTCTGGGTACTATTTCATAGCCTACCGATGAAGAGAGAAGCATATGCTTTTTTTTTTTTTTAACCACACTGAAACATATGTAGATTAACTTTATTCTGACAATGAATTCTTAAGTCAGAAGCCACACTTCTAATGCTTCTCAGTGAGAATGGAGACAATGGTAACAACCTGTCTAAAACTCGAGTGTCTATGTGAAGGCAGGGTTCCCGTGTTAGACACATAGAAGGTACTGGATAACATGAACTGAAGCTGCACCTGAGCTGCTTGTCCCAGGAACTTCACCAGTATGGAAGCAAAGCAGGAAGGAAAGCACAGAATTCATGGAATCCTCTAAACTCCCCTCCTCCATTCAAAAACTGTTTTGTTCTTCAAAGATACTGCACCATAGCCAGAGTCACGGCTAATCTGGATGTAGGACACTTGGTCCCTCCCCTCTGATAGTCACATAATCTAACACACATTCAGTCCAAATGCACAAAGGAAAGAGGAGGCCGGCCCTGTGGAGATCCTGGCTGTGGCACAGGAGTTATCTTTCAGCAGGTGTAGCCATTCCGAGCCAGAGAGGCCTGGAGGACGAAGAGACAGCACCTCAGGCAGCCTTGCCAGGAGCCACTGGGTTTCATCCTGGCCTGACCCAGAAAAATCTTATGGAAGAGAACAAGAGGCCCGAGAGCTCTCTGATCTGCTGTCAACCAGCTGCAGCCGAGAGAGAGACTGCCAAAGTGGGGCAGTGACTGGGCAGCGCCCCACAGAGCCGTCTGGGAGGGGATTACCAGCCTGATCCCCTGTCTTCAGAGCCAGAAATGACTCAAACTTCACAAACAGCAAGGGCCTGCCAGGGAGGGTGACAATGAGCACTGGAGAGGGTTTTCTTCCCCTTGTTGCTGTCTCTCCACCCCCCCCACCCCCCCTCGCTGCTGTGGCAGAGATTCTGGACAGTGTGCAGCCTGTGAGGTAATCTGAATTCCTTGGCAACCAGCAAGTACCTGAATTCTTTCAAAACCGCAGGAATCCAGCAGAGAAAAGGTAAATATCCCTGCGGAGCCAGTGTTAATTAGCAAGGAAGGCTACTGAAGAAGGAACTGGGGGTGGGGAGGAAGGCAAAGGCATTACTAATGCTTTTGGGGTCTTTTCTGAATTTCCACTGAATAACACGACTGAGGCAGAGAAAAGGCAGATCCTGAGTGGGGCCTGCTCAGGGACCTCTCCCCCCACCTCCAGTGAGGATGGGAGTCTCCGGTCCCTGGCTGGGCACCTTCACTTCCCCACGTGGCGAGTGCTACCTATCTTTGGGTCTCTGACAGCGTTATTTGCTTTTCAAGTCCATTCTGTTCTAATTTCTTTTAACTTTTTATTTTTCCTGTTTCAGTGAAAATTTGGCTATTAGCTCCGGCTCAAAAAGGGCCTTGTCAGATCGTTTAGACCACATACTGGATCCACGGAAAACTGTAAAATCCAGGACAAAGTCTTTTTGGATTCCACCTCTGACAAGAAAGAGAATCTACACCATTTTGGTAGAGAATGGAGCCCCTCTCTGGAAACTGAGTGTCCCCTGCTGGTGCAAAGCAAGAACATACTCGTCAAACTCAAAAGTAGGGTGGACCTTTTGGGGCAAAATGCTGGGCCCAACTACAATTTTTTTCTAAACATCTCAATATTTTGCCCAGGTGTGAGAAAATAATGACAGTTTTCCTGTGTTAATAAAACAACAACAAGGACACCTGGAAATTATGACTCTAAAAAGAAACTATTTCTGGTCTTTTTTCTTAAGTTTAAAAAGGTCAAGAATTAACACAAAATATTTACTTCACAAAACAGTCTTGTGAAATGAATTTAATCTTTATGTCGCCTAAGCATTAATTCGAGGCCCAAAACAAGTGTTACGGGATAAGACCCTTCTTTTCTAACGAGGAAGCCAATTATATCTGCTGCCAGGGCTGTCTCTTTAGGAAAAATTACGGTTTTCCTTGTTGAGCCTCGAAGTAAAATGGCCTAGTGATCTCATCCCAAACTGCTTATCTTCAGTAACATCTACATAAAACACACGTGACTCAAAATTACTAGAGGCTGCAGATCCAGAGAAGCTACAGACTATTGCTGGATGTGGTGACACAGTTGAGCGGATTCTGAGGATTAAAAAGTAGATGAAAGCCAAGATACACAGTGAGTTAAGACACAGGAACCTGAGGGGCGCCTGGGTGGCTCACGGTTAAGCGTCCAACCTCGGCTCAGGTCATGATCTCCGGTCCGGGAGTTCGAGCCCCGCGTCGGGCTCTGGGCTGACAGCTCAGAGCCTGGAGCCTGCTTCGGATTCTGTGTCTCCCTCTCTCTGCCCCTCCCCTGCTCACACTGTCTCTCTCTCTCTCTCTCTCTCTCTCTCTCTCTCTCTCAAAATAATAAACATTTAAAAAACTTTTTTAAAAAAGATACAGGAACTTGGGCACCTGGAAGTTATGGTGCAGAGCAACGTAGCCTGGCAAGACTTGCTAAGAGCCTGACATACTGCACCGTCCTTGGGTCAAGCTTTTATATTCACCAATGCTTTTAGCTTAACTGTGACAAAGTCCTCAAAAGTCCTATTATTTGCTTCAATTCGGACTAAGTTTTTAAAAAGCTGTCTTCTAAATTATTCTGGGGGGGAAAAAAAGCATCCATTAAAAGACAGTACACACACACCCACACATACATGCACTCAGTTCCTGCTGGAGGCAAGAGAAGACAGTTATTCGATTCAGTGGATTCTGACTTCCAACACACACCCAGTAGCCAAAGCACTGGCATATCGGTAGTAAATTCTATAATAAACATTGGTATTGCTCTCATTTCATATCTGAGCCACTGAGGCCTTAAAGCTATGCCAAATTTTACCAATAGAAAGGGCTATTAATACGGTGAATGCGGGGCGCCTGAGTGGCTCAGTTGGTTGAGCATCTGACTTTGGCTCAGGTCATGATCTCGCGTTCCATGGGTTCGAGCCCCGCATCGGGCTCTGTGCTGACACCTCAGAGCCTGGAGCCTGCTTTGGATTCTTTGTCTCCCTCTCTGTCTGCCCCTCCCCCCACTCGTGTTCCAGGTCTCTCTCTCTCTCTCTCTCTCTCTCTCCTCAAAAATAAAAATAAATAGAAAAAAATACTGTGAATGCAATGTCTTGGGAGCAATATGCCAAACATGCTGGTATGATATCCTTGAGAAACAGTGGGTATACCTTGAGGTCTTTTCCCTACTCAAGAAGTTCAAATTGTGGCAGAACGTAATGAGCCCCTGAGAAGGGCACAAGAGGCACGATGGGGTGACGACAGAGGGAGGGAAGGGAGTGGAGACGCTCACGCTACACAAGGGCAGCTCAGATCATCTTAACTTACAAAATGGAAAACCCCCAGCACCTTGCTCACCTGAGCAGAAGTAAGGGTATATCTTCCCTTCTTTTTAATCTAGAGAGGATGGGGACTCAGCTTTTAAACCTGTGCTTCAAAGTAGGAGAACACACGTGCCTCTAAACACCACAGAAAACTTCCTGCCTGTGAAAATCTGATCAGAGCTAGGAGTCAGTTGGCACTCAGATGGTGGTTCAGCCCTTTACCTAAAAACTGAGAAATGTTAGTGTCCCCCTCCTCGATATTCAATATTCGTGGAACAGGAGTCCAGAACCATGGAGCTTCAGTAGCCTCCAGTGTTCCTCAGGCTCCAACTCAGACATCTCAACTTAGAAGAGGACAATGTTTATGAATGCTGTCACTGCCACCTAGAGGTGAAAGGAAGGCACGGCTCAGCCAGCTACAAGCTGGTTAACCGAGCTCACCCTCCGATTCTAGTCATAGGATGCACCAAAGAATTTAGGTACGTGATGTAATTAAAAAAGTATTCTAAAATAACAGTTTCCAGAGTACAATAGCATGTGTCAAAGTAACTAAACTTAAATAGGTAGCCTGCTTTTCCACCGTGAGATTTCCCATCTTCCAAGTGCATTTTCTAAAATACACAAACACACACAGGCCATGCTTTTTAGCTTGTCATGGCTGACCGTGGGTACAAAGCACCCCCCCCCCCCCGAACTGCTGTGCCCTATAAGGCCCCTCACATAAAAGGAACTTCACGGTAAGCGAGCTAGTAAATATATATTATACGGTGCAAATGCTAGTTTTGTGGGGGAAAGGAACACAAGCACAGCAAAGTTATGTATTTATTTTAAACAATGTAAAGGGCCTATGAAAATATTATTACTTGTAAAATTCTGTGGCTGTGGGGGAAATTTTTCAGATTATTACAACTTGAACTCAATTTTGTAAGTAAGTCACATTACCTTAAAACCTAAAAAGTACCTCAAGAGAAACAAAATAATGTATAAACAATCACTGTGAAGCATATTACTTGCTGGGGGGGGTGGGGGTGGGGGGTGGGGTGCAGCTAATGCCCCCAAAATACAAGAGGCATGAAACAGCTCAGGCCATGAGCTCTGGAGTCAGATCCATGAGTTCAAATCCCACTCCACCACCATCTGGCTGGAAGCGCTCCAAAAAGTGACCAAGCTCCCTTGTCCCAACTGCAAAACTGCATCAACTGTAAGGCTGTTGTGAGCATTGAAATGAATGTTTGGTATGTAACAGGTAATAAATGTGGGATTTTTTTTTTCTGGTTGAGTTGTAAAGAACAATGACAAATTAGCTTAATGCCCCAGGGTCACCATAACAATTGCCACTGCATGAAAATGTACAATGTGATCCTACAGCCCGGCTGGCAAAGGTGTGTGTTTACATACAGATGGTTATTCCCACCTGCGGATATACAAGTGCAGCTTAAAGTAACACGACTGATTTTCTGTAATCTGAAATCCAGCTGGGTACACTCTGTTTTTCTGAGTTGAACACAAAAGAGAGAAACAGCCTGATCTTAACACACTCTTTAATGGATTCACTCTGATAAACACCCCTCCTCCCCCAAAAGTCTCTTACCTAGCCAGCCCTTCTTCATAGAGATAGATGACAAGGGGATCGTAGGAAGTCACAAGCACATAGAGGCGCACATCAAACTTGAAATCTAGAAAAAAAATTGGGGTTCACAGGAAAAATGCAGGTCATTTGTTTTCTGTTGTAAGACGAACAAGACAATGTAACAAAGAAATATGAAAGAAAGAATAATCTCCCAACAAAACGCACACTGCCTGCAGCACACCTTGCCTTCTGAGAATAATTATATATTTCATATATGTGTGTGTATATATATGTGTGTATATATGTATACATATATATGTGTGTGTATATATATATGTGTATATATGTATACATATATATGTGTGTATATATATACACACACACACACATAAAATGTGAAAGAGAGCTTACATAGACGTACCACACGTGCTGTGGTACGTATAGCACATATATGTGCTATAAAGCATTTGCTTTTCTATTCATTTCTATTTCATTGTCAAAATAATCCCACAAGGTACAGAAGGCACCAGCCTCATCTCTGGGGCCACAGCTGCCAAGAACTTCACACTAGCTTCATAAAGGCTTACTAGAGAAGACTGTGAAAATATGTTTTAAAATTAGCAAGATCTAGCCCAGTCCAGCCAACAGCCTAATCTCAACTCACCATCTATGAGCAGGGGGTTGTTAATGTAACGGGAGACCAGGATGTTCTCTTCCAGGGAAATCTGGTTCGGCTATGGAGTAAAGACAAAGAATAAAAGGACAGAAATGCAAAGGAATCCTAATTTACAATAAGGGAGCAGAGTTCTTGACCTTTTAGAAATGATAAAATGGCAAACTAAAACTCTAAGACAAGTTTTCCTACAAGCTACCTCTATATTCAACTGGCCACATAACACTTAGAAACACTACGGATATCCAATTACAGCAGGGGTGAAAAATAAATTTACACAGCACTTGTCACATAATAAATAGAGCCATAACAGCTTTAAAGATTTATATACATGATATTAAATAGTTACATGCCAAGACAATAAAAGCTACTTAAAAAATAAATAAAAATGTGTTTTCTCCCAAGCGTAAAGGATGATGGAAATTTTAAAATACTACCATTATTCTTTTTTTTTTTTTCAAATGTTTATTTTTGAGACAGAGCGAGACAGAGCATGAACGGGGGAGGGGCAGAGAGAGAGAGGGAGACACAGAATCTGAAGCAGGCTCCAGGCTCCGAGCCGTCAGCACAGAGCCCGATGCGGGGCTTGAACTCTCAGACTGTGAGATCATGACCTGAGCCGAAGTCACACGCTTAACCGACGGAGCCACCCAGGCGCCCCTAAATACTACCATTATTCTTAAGTGAAGACTTTCATTAAGTTGCTTAGAAAACTTACAGATCTTTCCACAATGGATCCTGGCATTTGGGAAATGGGATGGATGTTTCATGGACTCATCAGTTGTAGGTCCTATGCCACTACGTATCAAGACTGAACTAGCCCTTTTAAAGAGTTTTTCCATGAAAAAAGAGTTGTTTCTACAACAAATAATCATGAGTATTTGGATACTGTATAAGGTACTTAGGATACAGTGATGAACAAAACACAATCTCTGCCCTCAGAGCCTAATCCCTACTTCTGAAGAGTTTAATATTTAGGTAAAGGGACAGCAAAATATAGAGGTTTTTCTGGTTTTTTTTTTAATGTTTGTTTATTTGTGAGAGAATGCGAACAAGGGAAGGGCAGAGAGAGGGAAACAGGATCAGAAGCAGGCTCTGCGCTGACAGCAGTGAGCCCGATGTGGGACTCAAACTCACAATCTACAAGATCATGACCTGGGCCAAGGTCGGACGCTCAACCAACTGAGCCACCCAGGAGCCCCAAAATATATAATTTGAAAGAACACAAAGCAGCATATCTGCAAGCACAAGACATGAGACTGCAAAACAGAAGTGCAGACGAGTTAGTGGGATGATCAGTCAGGGAAGGCCTTTCCTGGAAGAGTAGGTGCAGAAGTGAGTGTTGAAAGCTATTGAGCACATGGTAGAAAGGAAAGGAAGCTGCCGTGGAAAGATGGCAGGCACAAAGCTCAGGAGAAAGGACAGGAGACAGATTCACTGACCTGGGGCTAAAAGACAGACCTGGGGAATAATGAAAAGGTATGGTTAGAATATTAGGAGACCCCGCTGGCAAAGGGATTCGAACCCCCAACAAGGGTTAAGTTGGTCTGAACATGGTGGGAAGCAGGAAATTATTATGGATTCTTGATTAAGTAAATAGTAAGGTTAAAATATAGGGAATAGCACAACTCTGTGTGGGATTATATTAAGGCAGAAACACGAGCTGGAAGCCACCACAATCTATCCAGGACAAAAGGAGTCCAAAAGGGAAGTGGCTATAGTAATAACTGTAATGGTAACAGCTACGGTAGTGGCAACAGAAGTAACGATTAAAATTTGCAGAAAAAAATACAATTTAACAAATGCACTGAATGAACATTTGCTGTGTGTCTAGCGCTGTTCTAGTTTTTCACAAGTATTATTTCACTTAATCCTCCCCCAACCCTACGAGGCAGGTATATCACCATCTAAATATTACAGATGTCACACAGTGACAGAGCAGCATTTGAACTCAGGCAGTCTGCCTCGGAGGCTTAACTCTTAGGTACTATTCACATCTTTTCCCAAAGTCCTGACCTATAATACTGTCCCCCAATTTCAAAAGACTGTCTTTATAGCAGTGCATTTGCTACCCCCAAATACTACATAAAATAAGGATAACTTTGTGGCCCGTAATATCAAACATGATGAGCAACCCCAGGGTCAAGAGAAAGAGACTCCCCTCTCATTTCCCACTGTTGCTGTCCCACACTCAGAACACAACTTTCACAACCCATCTCCCTGCATCACACGGACATGGCAACAATCACTGCTGATTCATACTCATGGACTTGAGCACCCACACCATTTCCAGACTCCCTTACTTTTCGTGATCACTTTCTCACAAGTGCTATCGCCATTTGGAGTCGAGTTAGTGCGTAAGAACTGATGAATCATAGCACAAAGGAGCAAGCCTCAAGTCTGTGTTCCAAACCTAAAATAAAGTTGCAGACCTCTTCCCACTGAGTAACACCTACAGGTTGCAACAGATATCGACCACCCAACTTTCCTCTGAACCAGAGACTACCCTGGTAATCATCTTCATTCCATAACACATCTACTGTCCTTGCCCATTTCCCCTCTTCCCTCCCTCGTCATACACATTTGTCCCCTGGGTTATGCGTAACATAATCTCGCACATTATTTAGGTAACTTTACTATTTGTTCAATGGTCTGAACCTCTCATCTCTACCTGCACCAGGAATTCAACTGTAACCTCAACAAAGAAGAGAAGGGTCTGGGTATAGTTTTTTTGTGTAGTGTTACATACATTACATGAGTTGCTAAGAAGCAACTAACGAAAGCCTTTTGATATTTTCAAGCCTGTTTCCTTTTCATCCATCCCCAACTGACTCATTTCAAATGAGTTCAAGTCCAAGCTCCAAAGTATGCTAAAGCAAGATCTAAAGTGTTGGGAAAGTTGGAAATACATCCATTTTTCTAAATGGACTTTAAGACTAAATCTCATGGTATCTGTTAAGTTGTTGTAAGGTAGAGTGGTACAGTGGTTAAGAGTGTTATGCTCTGGAATCAGCTAGACCTGAATTATAATCTTGACTCTACCACTTACCAAGGAAATAACAGTAACTACCTCATGGGGTTCTTCTAAAGACTACCTGGGTCTATATTTGGAAGGCACAGGGGTAGGCACACATTAAATGCTCAAGAAATATCAGTTACTACTCTTAGTGCAAACTCCGTAGCGCCTCTAGGGTTCTACGAAGTTCCACAACCCAACAGCCTGCATCATCATCATAGCACTCCACACGCCCTTCCGCTCAGAGCCGTGCACCGAGTTATAACGAAGATACGTTAGCTTAGTATCAGTGTTAGCATTAAGAGATAATCCCTACTCCTCAAAAGGTTTTAAGGAGCAGCAGCACCTGGCACACAGCAAGGACTCCCTAAATATTTCTTGAACAATGAAGAAAAAAATAAGAGAGCACTTAAGATAACAACATATAAACAAATAGAAACAAGAGAGCTATACAGAATTATATTCACAGAGTAAATAGAGTAAACCAAATACTCCCCTGCTACTTCAAAATCTCAAAGAAAACATTAATATGAGATAATGTGTGAGGCAAGAATGACAAAGAAGAATGATCTGACTTCCATTATCAAAGTCACACCTTAATCAGAAAATGCCAGCGCTTTCCCTCCTCGACTTGAATATACTAAATTGGGAAAATACGGCACTTAGTCACGGAGGGAGATGGAGCAAACAGAGCTCTGCTCCTCTGGGCTGTATTTCTAGAGTTAATAGAGCACATCATAAGAGAGGAAGGTAGCTGACTGGCCAAGATAACTTCCGTCTGCAGGAGCTCATACTTCTCTCTTCAGTATTTCATAAAAGTAACGCTTTTTCGGGGCGCCTGGGTGGCGCAGTCGGTTAAGCGTCCGACTTCAGCCAGGTCACGATCTCCCGGTCGGTGAGTTCGAGCCCCGCATCGGGCTCTGGGCTGATGGCTCAGAGCCTGGAGCCTGTTTCCGATTCTGTGTCTCCCTCTCTCTCTGCCCCTCCCCCGTTCATGCTCTGTCTCTCTCTGTCCCAAAAATAAATAAACGTTGAAAAAAAAAATTAAAAAAAAAAAAAAAAAGTAACGCTTTTTCTATCCTTTATCCTGTTCTTGTAATGGTAAAAGTTGCTGTTTGCAGATATTTTCCAAAAGGTTATGACTATTATTGGGAATTTTTAGTGAGAGCCCCTCTCCAGTGGGGAAGACAGGGAAAGGTATTTTTATTTGGCCTTCACACCTAACTCCACCCACCCCCCAAGTCCCGCACCCGCTCACTTCAGTTCAGCTCACAGACCCTCTCTGCCTGAGCACTCCGGCCCCCTCCCCCTCAAATCTGAAAGGAAAGCAGGCAGCAGCCTTGGAAAGAGTTACTTCATCCAGTTGGCTAATGGGTCACATATTCCATGGGAAAAGATCCAGGTATGGAAAAGGGGATGGTGAGGCCTTGTGCATAAGCAGAGAGAGAAGAGTATTAACTACATGGTTTGTAGGCCTGCGTGAAAGGTGATAAAATTCCAGTTTGGGGAGTGAAATGGGAATATTTTCCCATTATGTCCACATGTTGCCAGCCCCCACCCCCCCCCCCAACCCGTGCCTGCTGGCATCTTCCCAGGCTTCTGTCTGGCACCTCCACCAAATGCCTCAAAGAATCAGACTCATTCCAAAGCCTCACTGAGGAGGAGGAGGGAGGCAAAGGGTCCTGCCAAGTACTTTGATCTACGCAGGGGGTCTCTAGGGATTCAGCCCAGGGAGAGGTGGGAGGAAGAAGGAGAGCCTGCCAAATGCATTCTCTAAAGACTTGTCACCCTCCTTAGGAGACTCCATCCAGGGAAGAGTCAGGGCACGGGGTTCTCAGCCCCACTGAGGAAAGTTTAACTTTTCTATCCTTTATGATGTTGGTTTCAAAATAACAAATCACTAGGGCAAAAGAGCATTCCAAAAGAAAAAAAAAAGCCCCAGATGAGCTGGAAATAGATCCTATTCTTTTTGACTCATGTCTAAGAAAATAAAAAGCAAACTTGTACCACAGTTGACTTTCAATAGCAATTCCATTTGGCAGCTAAAACCCAAACCCAAACCGGTGCCGTCTATGAGATTCAAACAACACTGGAGCCCCTGGCGCGGAGCTGAAGGAAAAGCTGTCCGACAGGAGCCTTCGCGCCAAGGTCAGAACAGAAACGAGAAAAGAGAGATCCAAAGCATGTGACCAGGGCCTTCTGTCACAAGACACTCCAGGGAAAAGGGCCTCCAGAGTGACCCGGGGCCAGGTAACAGCACTTGTAGCCTGGGGCTCAGGCCAGCGTAGCTGCTGTACCAGAACCAGATCCTGTTTTTCTGTAGCACGTAAGATCTGCTATTATTGCTATTACTGCTCAGTTTTCAGTCCAGACTGAATTTAAGGACTTTTCAATGTGAAAGACCTCTCAGAAAGTTAGTTTCTGCGCGTGTAGGAAATAGCTCAGACCATGTAAAAAGAGAATTGGGGAATTTAAAACAGAGTACTTGACCTCCCCCCTGCCCCCCCCAACACACTCCCTTTCTTCCCTTCCAGAGTCCCACTGGAAGGACAGTGAAGAGGTTTTTAAAAGAATGAAATAATAACAAAGCTAGAAAACATTTAAAGGAGCCAATAAGAGACCAAAAGTTTAAGGAAACCCTGGAAGATAGAAAGCAGATGGGATCAGGTTGAGAAAACAGAGCAGAAGAAGGAAAATAACAGAGGTGAGGGTGATCTCAAGGAGCCTCTGAGAAATTCCAAGCTGGCAGTGAACAAACATGGCCCAGGAGTGGGCCGAGGAACAAGAACCAGGTAATTAATTCTTAATTAAGTGAGTGGCCCTCCTCCAACACCCAAAGCTTGGCCCTCAGAATAGAACCTAACGATGATACTCTGGGGAGGACGTCTTGTTGTCAGTAGAGAGATCTGACAGAGGAGTGGAATTTGAGGCCACTCTATCCCTACAACAGACACAGAGGAAAAGACAGGAAAGGTAGTGCTGACCAGAGGGGAAATCACCAAAATCTTCCTCTGTATTCAGAATAAGGCCTGCTCTATTTTGGCAGGGGTGGACAGAAAGAAACACACTCCTCACTCCCATCCACTCCCAGCCTGTGAGTCAACACAGTTTGCCCTTGCACAAAACTGAGTTAGCCTCCTGTCCAGGGAGAAACTACTAGGGAATTACTCCTACAGGACAGTACGGGAAACCTAGGTCAGCTGTCAATTTCAATCGGTCTAGTCTTTTGTTCACAAATACAACTCAACATCTAAGGTCACTGAAACTGAGAAAGCCCAACAGCATGGGGGGGAGAAGGCAATCCCAAGAAAATACACAAAACAGAAGAGAACTTTTAAAAAACTTTCAACTGATACTCTTACTAAGGCCAACTGGCAAACTGTATCCATTAATCCATTAAGCAACTACAGGCTGTTATTAAAGAAAACAAAAAGGCAAATCAGAAAAAAAGTTTCTACAAACTATGATAGCCAATACATAAATACAGTAGATGAAATGAACATTAAAATACATAAAGCTCAAACTGGTGATCCAGAAAGATCAAGATGGGGGAGAATCAAGAATTTAAAATCAGAGACAAGTTGACAAAAAAGAAAGACGAAGAATGCCTCAAAAAAGAGTTCTAGTAGCAGAGACAAAGATAAAAAAAATGGATAATTTCTCCTGAAACAAAGAAAAACACTAGTTTCCAGACTAAAAGGGTTGACCAAATGTCCAGAAGTAAGAATGAGAAAAGACCCAGAATGAAATGCTGGTGAAATTTCAGAATTCAATGCTGTGAAGTTTCTACTCAGTTTAATTAAGTTTTTTATTCAACTTAAAGATAAAGCAGAGAAATGAAATCACAGTTATTGAAGATAACATAATTGTATAAACCCTGAAATATAAAAGGTAGTCAGTAATGGAATGTGGAAGGGAGGGTAGATGGCAATGTGAGGGTGAAGCATATCAAAATGGGAATTAAACACATTGTAAAGAAAAGAAACATAAATCAACTATATTAGGTTAAAAACTACCGTTAGAAGTCTAGGAAGTGAGGGGCGCCTGGGTGGCTCAGTCGATTGAGCATCAGACTTCGGCTCACGTCATGATCTCACAGCGAGTTCAAGCCCCGCGTCGGGCTCTATGCTGACAGCTCAGAGCCTGGAGCCTGCTTTAGATTGTGTGTCTCCCTCTCTCTCTGCCTCTTCCCGCTCTCATGCTATGTCTCTCTCTCTCTCTCTCTCAAAAATAAATAAACTTTAAAAAAAAAAAAAAGTCTAGGAAGTGAGGCTGGGGTTGACATTTTATTTACTCTGTATACGTACTCGACTCAACAAACAACTTTGAATGAGGATTTGGCAAAGAATCAAGATACTGATGACTTTTGAAAAACAGAAGAGGATAAGGCAGAAGGAGGAGGAGAGAGGGAGATACAGAAATAGCGTCAAGAATTCCATACCACACCAAGGTTAATTTCCTCGATGACCTTGAGGGCAGGAACCCACAGTTCTGTTCACAAGAGAAACCAAATGTGTGTCCTACCAATGAATGCTTAGTGCTGAGGAATTAATATGACAATATGCTAAAAGTAGAAAAGGAACCTCTTTTCTGCTGACCCCAAAGGCTGCTCTTCCTCAACATGTGATCAAGTGACTTTTTAGCCATAAGGTAACTGTTGGCACAGGAAGAGGTTACTGACAGTAAGGTGAATAGTAGCCAACTCACACCCAACCTCACCTCACACTTCTGAATGCAGATTTCAGAAAGGAACACCTGCTCTCAATGAAAAAAAAAATCGTATCAGGAGGAGGGTGAAGCAGGGAAAAGCCAATAAGAAGAGAGGGTGCCAGGGCACCTGCCTGGATCAGTCGGTGGAGCGTGTGACTCTCAATCTGGTAGTTGTGAGTTCAAGCCCCATGTTTGGGTATGGACCTTACTTTAAAAAAAAAAAAAAAAGGGGGGGGGCCTGGGTGGCTCAGTCGGTGGAGCGTCCGACTTCGGCTCAGGTCATGATCTCACGGTCCGTGAGTTCGAGCCCCGCGTCGGGCTCTCTGCTGACAGCTCAGAGCCTGGAGCCTGCTTCGGGTTCTGTGTCTCCCTCTCTCTCGGACCCTCCCCCGTTCATGCTCTCTTTCTGTCTCAAAAATAAACAAACAAACAAACAAACATAAATAAATAAATAAAAATAAAAATAAAAAAAGCAGCAGCAGCAGAGGGTGCCACCTGCTGCATACTTACATTGTTGATCAGGTAGACGCCCCGCCCCCTAGAAGAGGCCACTGGTTTTACTATCCAAGGTCCCCGGTCCTTTGAGTATGAATCTGCTCAAAATATTGGGAGATTAAAAGGGAGAGAGAGAAACAAAGAGAAAGAAAGGACAAGAGTTTGTCATCTTAAATTTCAACAATGGTTAACTAGATACCCGAAGCATTCTCCAGGTTTGTAAGTGAAGGGCAGCACAGCTAAAATAACCTGTATTTCTAAACTAGCTTCAAAATGCACACAAAAACAGAGCAGGGGTGGGGAGGGAAAAGGAGGAGGAGGAGGAGGCGGCAAAATTACATATTTCTTCCACCATTTCCCCTTTTTTTTTTTTTTTAATTTTTTTTTTTCAACGTTTATTTATTTTTGGGACAGAGAGAGACAGAGCATGAACGGGGGAGGGGCAGAGAGAGAGGGAGACACAGAATCGGAAACAGGCTCCAGGCTCTGAGCCATCAGCCCAGAGCCCGACGCGGGGCTCGAACTCACGGACCGTGAGATCGTGACCTGGCTGAAGTCGGACGCTTAACCGACTGAGCCACCCAGGCGCCCCATTTCCCCTCTTTCTTGAATGAGAGAGTGAAAGCAAAGTAAGGCAACTATGTGATGTTGGTTTATCACTGTCACAAAACAGCCTTCACGAATCTTGAGATTCTCGCCTCCATTAACCCAAGTCCAGAAGCTCACACTGCAGAGTGCCAATATGAGTCAAACACTACGTCGCCTGAAATGACTAATTTCCTTAAGTGATCTCTCTTAGCTTGTAAGAAAAAAAAATCATCTTAAATCAAACCATGTGCAAGCGGCACAGGAGGACAATAATTTACAAGTGATTAAAAGGTGCCCTTTACCTTTTTATATACACAATATAGTGATTCAACATTTATATACGTAATGAAGTAACACAATGGGGGTAGTTACCCTGTGTCACCACACACGGTTATTGCAATTATTATTGACCATATTCCTACAGTGTACTTTTCATCCCTGTGACTTATTTACTTTAAAACTGGAAGCCTGTGCACCTGTGAATCCCCTACACCCGTTTCGCCCACCCTTCCCACCCACCTCCCCTCTGGCAGCCACCAGTTTGTTCTCCACACTGATGAGTCTTTTTCTGTTTTTTTTGTTTAAGATCCCACATATAAGTGAAATCATATGGTGTTTGTCTTTCTCTGTCTAATTTATTTCATGTAATACAATACCTTCTAGGTCCATCCATGTTGTCACGAATGGCAAGATTTCATTCTTTCTTTGCCTGAGTAATATTCCATTGTGCACGTGTATCATATCTTTATCTGTCATCTGTGGATGGACACTTAGGCTGCCTCCATATTTTGGCTATTGTAAATAATGAAGCAATAAACACAGAAGTGCGTATATCTTTTTGAATTAGTGCTCTCATTTTCTCCTGTAAATGCTGAGAAGCAGAATTGCCGGGTCATATGATATTTCTATTTGAATTTTTTCAGGAACCGCCACGCCAATTTTCAAAGCAGCTGCACCAACTTACATTCCCACCAACCATGCACACGAGCTCCCTTTTCTCCACGTCCTTGCCAATACTTGCTATTTCTTGTCTTTTTAACACTAGCCATTCTGACAGGTGTGAGGCGACATTTCCTTGTGGTTTTGATTTGCATTTTCCTGATGATGAGTGATGCTGAGCATCTTTCCACGTGTCTGTTCTTGATTTAACCCTCTCCTGTCTCCTCTGGGACCCCATTCCTTAGCTCCTATCTTCAAGCTCTCTCTCCTCTCTGGGTGCTTCTTCTCTTTTCCTCTCCCTATGATCACATCTACCTCCATACATGCGATTTCCAGAATCTATTGCCAGAACTCAACTCTGCCTTTACAACTGCCTGCACATCACCGCATGGAAGCCTCTAGGCATCTCAAATCCACACTTGCTCCCAAATTTCACACTCCTCATCCCTTTTAATAGCTCTTCTTTTACAGTTTTGGTTACACTCCCTGGTTAAAAACATGCTTCTTAGCAGGGCGCCTGGGTGGCTCAGTCAGTTAAGCGGCTGACTTCAGCTCAGGTCATGATCTCATTGTCTGTGAGTTTGAGCCCCGCGTATGGCTCTGTGCTGACGGCTCGGAGCCTGGAGCCTGCTTCAGGTTCTGTGTCTCCCTCTCTCTTTGCCCCTCCCCTGCTCACACTCTGTCTCTCTCAGTTTCAAAAATGAGTAAATGTTTAAAAAAAGCAAAAAACATTTAAAAAATGTGCTGCTAAGCTTCTTAACTTCCCAGATTCACACCTCTAGAGCCATCTTTGACCCTGGCCTCACTACTTAAAGCCAGCTGGTACACCCTGTTTATTCTATCGCTCTTTCCACTCCCTCTTTTCCATTCCAGCTACCTGGTTCGGTTCAACTGCACTTCTGCTCTGGATTGCTGCAATAACCTTCCAAGTGACCACTGTGTTCCTCCCCTTGCTCCCTCCAATTCGTTTCACACAATTATTTTTCTAAAGGCTAACCTGCGTTCCTTTCCTTCTCAAAAATCTCCTATTGCTCACACTCGAGGGGGCAATGGAGGGCAGGAACATAAGCCATGGAGAAAATGGAATTTCTGGGCTATCATATGGCAGGTGGACACCAAAGGAAGAGAAGAACTTAAAATAGCCTTTATGGAGAAGAGGAATGTCTTTCTGAAAGAAGTGGTACAAGTGGGTGTGTTTCTCCCCTAATATGTAGCCTTAGCAACGCAACTAACCCAACGATGTTGGATCTCCCCCAAATGACTTTTAGCTTAGAGGTCATGGACTCTGGACAACTGGCAAAGAATGAATGGCATCCTGGCAAGACTGAAATCAAGACGACTCCTCTTGACAATCATGTCTTCCCTCTCCCCCCTTTTCCACAAACATGGTGGGTCCCTGCTGTGGTCTTTGGTGATGACATCATTAAGTGATTTGTTTGGGGGACTGAAGAAAACCATTTGCCTACAGTAACTGTCCTGGGGCTAAACATGGTGGCTCTGAGTTACGGCTGTATTAATTCTGTGTGTTCTATTGACCTTCTGAATTCATTTTTGTTAAAAAGTAGAGCACATACGAGTTTGAATAATACGCTAAAGAAGCAATCCTACTGAAAGACAGGTCACGCTTGAACTGATGGAGGAATCCTAACTCTATCCAGTCATCTGAATGAGCATCCCCACCCCTGAACCTGCCTCCAAAGGGAAACAACAGGATAAGAAATAGCAGAGAGAGGACAAAGGGAATTTTCATTTCAGATTCCTGTAGACTTTAATAGGGAATTATTGTACACTTTAACAGGAGCAGTTTTCACACCTGGGCCATGTTGCTAACATGTTAGTTGAAGTATTTTTTATGCTATCGTGTTGGCTTATCGCATGATCTTTTATTATGTAACAATACATCTCAACGTCACTTGAAAAAGGGAATAACATTGAACACTTATTCAACACCTATCAGGTGCCATTCCAAGTGCTTTCCATGTATTAACCTATTTAAACATCCCAACAACACTATAAGGTCAGTACTAGTAATAAGCCCACTTTACAGAGGAGGAAGCTAAGGCACAGAGCAGTTTAAGTTATGTGGCTAAAGTCACATAATAAAAATTCTAAGCTGTAAGTTTTCGGCTTTGAGTCCAACAGAGCTCTTCTGACCCATTCCAGAGCCTTCTGTGGGCAAACACTGAACCGTCAAGTGTCCCCGCTGGAATAGGTGCTATCAGAGAAACGGCCTCACCAGGGTGGAAGCAGGAGATCCTGATGACGGAAGTCCCAGAGGATGAACCCCGCACTGGGCAAACCAGACTGTTAAGTCTTACAGGTTAAGAAAATCAAGGGTCAGGAAGTCTAGAGAGAACTTTCTCTTCTTCTCTCCATGCTTCCTCTACCCATAAGACAGGAAGAGTCTCTCTCTTGGACTTACCGAGAAGAAAGATATCTATGTGTCTGCCCTCCCCTCGTGTCCTCCTTGATCCTCTCTCACCGGTGTTACCGGGAAGTGGACACTGTGGGCACACTGCCCAGTGTCTTTATGCAACAAGGCCCGGTGGTGAAGAGTGCGGCCTCTAAAACCAAACCACGAAGTGTGAACCTGACGGCACCGTTTGCAACCTGCATGACTTTCAGAAAGCTCCCGACCTCTCCGTGCCTGCCTTCATCTCTTCATCTGTAAACCTGGCATAACAGCGGTGCCTACCTCACAGTAGAAATGCCACTTGGAAGAGGGCTTTACAGAAAGGAAACACTCGTTTCGTACTGGCTCATATTACAACTACTGTGCAGACTCTCACAAAAGACCTGCCTCACACCTTCTCTGTACTCGCACCTCTTCTGTGCACCAAGCCTACTGACTCGGGCTCTGTCCCCAGGGAGGAAAGCCTGAAACAGCCCATTTCACCTGCTGGAACCTGGGAAGACCATTCACTTCGAGGCAAAAGTAGTAAGGAGCCCACTGGGAATGGGCTGCAGGCCACAGGTCCCCATCTAGCTTTACCAACCACACAGCTGACATTTGGTTCCCCATTTGGCTAACACATGTATTCTTCAATTCTCCTGAACTCCAGCAAGACTGTGACTAACTGGTACCTCTAAACCCTCACACTAAAAAAATGCACGATCGCTGAACCTCAAAGGACATTAAGTCACACAAGTCCAGACGTTAAGGTGACGGGAATATTCCCCTAAATGGCAAGAGGAAAACAGACACTCAAAAGGAAGCATATATAGTTCAAATCCAGAAGCACATACTTTCTCACATAGGCACGAAGTCTTGCCAATAAAGAGACTTTTTGTACCTGACAGGGGCATGTGTGCAGGGCACCAATGTGTCCTTCCAGAAATGACAGTGACAAGCTTACTAAAAATACGCATACAGGTACATAATCAGAATAAAAAAAGTCTTAAGATTATTTCCCTAACTGTTTTAGTAAAGAAACACAACTTTTTAAGGATGTGAAAAGCCCTCATTAGTTACTGACTCGAGGTAAGTCTGCCCCAAGTTCAGGGGCCAAGGATCGGGGCCTTCCCAGCCAGGCACTTACTACAGAATTCCGCATACTCAGCTGGCAGGAGAAAGGTCTGAGGGAGGATGTGAAAAGCCTTGAATCCATGCGTATGCTGCATTCGAATGATGTTTTTGTACAGTCGGTCCTTCCGGGTTAGTTCATATGACCTAAAAATCGTAAAAGTTTTTCCATTTCAGTCATCTGTGACTCAAAGGTTTTCCCGTGTTATCACATACTAAAGAGTTTATAGTTCACAGTTCAGAAGTAGTCATTGAGGACAGTATTACATCTCAAATCACTTTGTCACCTCCAAAGATTTATTAATCATTTTCATAAAATGGATTTCTCTGGTCAGATTTATTCATCAAGGTATAATTTGCATACAGTAAAATCTGCCCTTTTTAAGAAGTGTATAATTCTTTTTTTTTTGTTTGTTTGTTTGTTTATTTTTGAGATAGAGACAAGAGTGTGAGTGGGGGAGGAGCAGAGAGAGGGAGACACAGAATCTGAAGCAGGCCCCGGGGTCTGAGCTGTCAGCACAGAGCCCAATGCGGGGCTCGAACTCATGAACCACGAGATCATGACCTGAGCTAAAGTCGAACGCTTACTGACTGAACCACCCAGGTACCCCAAGAAGTGTATAATTCTAAGAGTTTGAACAAACAAATGCAATTATGTAACCACCACCACAAACAATTCCAACATCCCAAAAAGTCACCCCAAGTACCTCTGTAGTGACTCCAAGAGCCTTCCAATCACCTCCAGGCCCTGGCAAGCATTCATCTGTTTTCTGTCCCTATAATTTTGCCCTTTTTCGGAAAGCCAAGGACATGGAATGATATAGTACGCGTCCTTCTGAGACTGGCTTCTTTCGCTGCGACTGGCAACAACTGAGACGTATCCTTGTGGCTGCATGCATCAGAATTTCATTCCTTTTTATGACTCGGTAGTAATCTACCGCTTGGATGTACCACAGTTTCTTTATCCATTCACTAGCTGAAGGACATGAGAGCCATTTCCAGTTTTTGAAGATACGGATAAAGTCCCTACAAGCATTTAAGTACGGACTTTTGTAAGAATGTAAGCTTTTGCGTGGACGTAAGTTTTCACCTCTCTAGGAATGAGATGGCCGGGTTTAATAAGAGTGTTTGGTAAGTTCTATTAGCTGTCTATTGCTGCATAATAAAATTACCTCCAATACCTTACAGCCGAAAACCGTAAGAAAAATTTCTGTGGGTCAGGAGTGTGAGGGGAGCAGGACTGGGCAGTTCTGTCCGGGGCTCCCTCATGAGATGTCAATCACGATGTTGACCAGAGCTACAGCCATCAGGCGGGACTAGGGCTGAAGGACCCACTTTACAAACAGCTCTCTCACATGGAACTGGTTGTTGGCAGGAAGCCTCGGTTCCTCCCCATGTGAACTTTTCTGTAAGGCTAATAGAGTGTCTTTGTGACATGGCAGCTGGTTCCTCCTACATCAGGTGATGTGAGAGGGAAAGGGACAAGAACAAAGCTGCAATGACTTTAATGACCTAGTCTCAGAAGTGACACCATGTCACTTCTGCCACAAAGTGCTCATTAGAAGTTACAAAGTCCAGGGGCGCCTGCGTGGCTCAGTCAGTTAAGTAAGCATCTGACTCTTGGTTCCAGCTCTGGTCATGATCTCACGGTCCGTAAGCTCAAGCCCTGCATCGGGGTCCGCACTAACAGTGCAGAGCCTGCTTGGGATTCTCTCTCTCTCTCTCTCTCTGCCCCTCCCCCCCACCTTGAAAATAAATCAACTTAAAAATAAAAACAAGAAGTTACAAAGTCCAGCTCACACCCAAGAACAGAAAAATTAGCTCAACCATTTGAAGGCAAGGTCAAGGAATTTGCGGACACGTTTTAAAACCAACACGTGTGTATGTATTTAACTTTATAAGAAACTGCCAGACTGTTCTCCAAAGTGGCTGTACTGTTTTGCCTTTCCCACTGGCAAAGTTTCAGTGTTGCAGTTGCGCTGTATTCTGACAAGCACTTGGTGTTGTCTGGTGTTTTTTCTTTGTTTTTAGCCATTCCAATAGGCAGTTAGTAGTACCTCGTGTGTGTGTGGTTTTTTTAAGTTTGTTTATTTCTGAGAGACAGCGAGTATAAGCGGGGAGGGGCAGAGAGAGAGGAAGAGAGAGAGAGAATTCTAGGCAGGCTCCGTACTGTCAGAGCAGAGCCCAATGTGAAGCTTCAACCCACAAACCGTGAGATCATTACCTGAACTGAAATCAAGAGTCGGATGCTTAACCGACTGAGCCACCCAGGTGCCCCACCTTGTGTGGTTTTAACTCACGTTCCATTAGTGACTACTGATGAGGAACATCTTTTCATGTCTATCTTCCTTGGTGAGTATCTGTTCAAATATTTTTAGCCCATTTAAAAAAAAAAACAGCCTGTTTATTATTGAGTTTTCAGTTTATTATACATTCTTAGATACGAATTCTGTATCAGATATATGTTTTGCAAATATTTTCTCCCAGTTTGTGGCTTACCTTTTTTTCATTTTCTTAACAGTGTCTCTCAAAGAGCAGACATTTTAAATTTTCAGGAAGCCCACTTTATCAACATTTTTCTCTTATGGATTGTGCATTTACTGTTAGAGCTAAGAAATCTTTACTGAATCCAAGCGCACGAAGATTTTCTCCTGTGTTTTATTCTAGAAGTTTTACTGTTTTAGCTTTTACATTTAAATCTGATTCTTTTTGCCAAATGGTTTTGATGAGATTTATGAGTATTAAATTTATTCTAACATACTTTAAATATAAATAAACAAAAAAAGACTGTGTTCTAAGTTCGACTTTTGATAAATATATTCAAATTTTCAGGGTCCAGAAGCCAAATGCATCAAATAAATTCTAGCTTCATAAAGCTTCATCAGCCGCCTGTGAATATTCACTGCTAAAAATCATTATGAAACATTTTAGGTGTTTTATGTTAATTGAATCCTAATTCTTTAATAGTACAAAAAAAATCTAGATTACCCAAATAATGAAAAAACACTAGTAACCAATTAACAAGTACCAAACCCAAAGCATTCTGGGAATTTTTACACAAAGATACCTAGAAGGTGTGACCTTCTGAGAAACATGGCCTGAAAAAAGGACTTTCATGACTTGAAAATAGGACCGTTGAGGAAAACAGAAGATGTGGCTACCTTTCCCACATTTATAGGCCTAATGCCACAGCAGTAACTGTCCAGCCTCTTCTATAACTACACGGAACTTGCATCACCATTAGTAAAACAAGTACCTGCAGGTCGGATAGGTTTCTCCTAAACAGTGACCAAGATAGACCTTAATGTTAGACTACAATGATCCTATTGTAGTAAAGTACCAGATCACTAGGTTAAGAATCCCACTGACAACTTAGTTTACATCATTAAAAGATGGATGTGCAAGAGATAAAATTTTAAAGAAAAGCAAGGAAATGATCACCACAAACTTCAGGCAATAATTGCCACCTATCAGGAAGTATATTCCAGAGCACTTCAGGTAGCCTCAACTGGACTCACGAGTTCCACTACTGGCTTCCACTCATGGTTTGCTCCACCGTTTAAAAACCATCCAAGAATCTTTACTATAACCACTAAAACTTAATGTTTCTCAGTTCAAATTTTTCAATATAATTTCTTAAAATCAAAGGGGACTTTGCCAAGTCCAGGTATCACAAACACTTCTTTCTTACCCATCATCCTCTTCATAAATGTAAAGCAGAGGTCCTTAAATTTTAGATAAGAATCATCCAGAAAGTTTCTTTAAAATTATTGTTTGTAAGTCCCACATCTCAAAATTCTGGAATAAAGTCTAGGATTCTGCATTTTCTACAAGTGTCCCAGGTGATTGTGGTACAGATGGTCCACATTATAATATTGATTTAGCCTAGAACAGTGATTTCCAAACTTTCCAGATATAAATCACCTCGCTGCCTTCTTTTTTTTTTAAGTTAATTTATTTTGAGAGAGACAGAGTGTGAGCAAGGGAGAGGCAGAGAAAGAGGGAGAATCTGAACCAGGCTCCATGCTGTCAGCACTGAGCCTTTGTGGGGCTCAAACTCACAAAACTGTGAGATCATGACCTGAGCGGAAATCAAGACTCAGACGCTTAACCAACTGAGCCACCCAGGCGCCCTATCCTGACTGTTTTCTAAATATATGGTTTCTAGGTATATACTTACCTAGAAAGATTAAGCACCTAGAAGGTACTTTTTAAATATACATCTTCCCTGGGTATGGTGATTCCACGAATCTACAATGGGACCTGTGAGTGCATATTTTTAAATAGTCTGCCAGTGACGTTTATCATCAGTTAGAAACACTGACGAGAGGATAAGAAAAAGAATGCATTCTCCTACAGATGCCCAATCCTAGAGGTCTCCAAATCCTTTTGCTTGATACCCCCCATACAAATTTTAGGAAACTATATATCCTTTAGTCGGCATCTAAGATTTTTCATCAAAAAAAATCTGGTTACCAAGGTCGCTCAGCCCATCATCCCAAATGGGCCAACGAATGATAAATCTTATTTTAAAACAAAATTCTAACGCTACCCTTTTAAATATATTCAAGGGAATCAAAATAACATCAGGATTCAAAGGCTCCTGTACATTTTAAAAATAGTATCGAAGAAAAAGCTCTTTTTCTGTCAGTATATTTTTCGCTTTTTAAAATATACTTTTTACTGAAGGTAATTTATATACAGAGAAGCATACAAATCACAAATGCAGAGCGTGATGAATTTTGGTCACCTGTGTGAGCACCACTGAGACTAAATATAGAACATTCCCAGCACCCCAGAAGCCTCCTTCACACTCCCAACCCAGGCATGATCCCTCAATCACTCTTGTTTTTACTTCTTCTGTGACGCTTCCCCCAAAGAAGGGTTTAGCCTCATAGAACATACTTCATGCTTGCAACTCGTATATCATCATACCTTCTCTATAACAAAATATGCATATGAGTTAATATGCATTATTTTCAAATTTCATATGATCATTAGGCTATAAACTGATTATCACGGCAACTACTGTAGTACACAATATATCAAAACACCATAAATATTACGAATTTTTATTAAAATGTACAGTATACCAAGGTTAATGTCTCCATTTTGATAATCTTGCCACTGTTATAATGGATATTAATGTTAGAAAAACTGAATAAAGGATACAGAGTAACTATATTATTTTTGCAACTTTTCTAGAAGTCTAAAATTATTTAAAATTAAAAGTTAAAAATTATATTAAGAAAGTTCACAATAATATCGGAAACATTGAAAAAAAATTTTTTAACGTTTATTTTTGACAGAGAGCGAGAGAGAGCGAGAGAATGAGTAGGGGGAGGGGCAGAGAGAGAGGGAGACCCAGAATCTGAAGCAGGATCCAGGCTCTGAGCTGTCAGCACAGAGCCCGACGTGGGGCTCGAACTCACAGACTGAGAGATCATGACCTGAACCGAAGTCAGATGCTTAACCAACTGAGCCACGCAGGTGCCCTGGAAACATTTTAAGTGCCTGAATGCCTCTTACACTTGAGTTCAGGTCTCTGGATTGAAACCATGCGAGACAGAGCAGCAGAAGCCACAAAGCATGGTGCATTTAGATGATGGGTTATCAGTGTGTTCGAACATACAAGAACACCACATTCAAGGAATACTCCAGAAAATACAGGTTCAGGGGCGCCTGGGTGGCGCAGTCGGTTAAGCGTCCGACTTCAGCCAGGTCACGATCTCGCAGTCTGTGAGTTCAAGCCCCGCGTCAGGCTCTGGGCTGATGGCTCAGAGCCTGGAGCCTGTTTCCGATTCTGCGTCTTCCTCTCTCTCTGCCCCTCCCCTGTTCATGCTCTGTCTCTCTCTGTCCCAAAAATAAATAAACGTTGAAAAAAAAATTAAAAAAAAATTAAAAAGAAAATACAGGTTCAAATTTATTAACGCTGTTTAATTCTAAACAGAGACAGAATTCCTATACACCTACAGGAGTACTTCAAAAACCATTAAAATAAATAATAAACTAGTAACATGAACTGGAACGCAGACTCCAGTGTAGGCTATTTCAAGGACTCTTTAAATGCCTACTTAAGATAGACCGTATCTGATTCACTTCAACCATCCAGTCACACATTTAGAATACCAAATCCACATCTTCTAGACATGAAGGAAGAAAAATAAGGCTTAAGTTACTTTTGCAAATGAAGCAGAGACATAAAACTGAAACTTGTTATGAACTCAAAATTCACATTTAAGCAAGATTATGAGGAAATTACTTGACTTGGGCCAGGTATTTACACACAGTGACGAGATATAAGAGAATTGAAAAATTAAGAAAGAAACTTCATTAGATAAAAATGAGAAAAGCATATGAAAATAAAACTTGTGAGCATAAGTAACTAGGACTTAAGTCCTAGAACTAAATAAAATAAAATGTAACCACAGTCCAAATAAAAAAGTTGTACTGGATTTCCTTCTCTTCATGAGATGAGATTTGTTTCCCTCTTGTCTACAAGGTCATCTATCTGTCTCTCCGTGGTTGAGTATGACTGCCAGAATAAGGTAGGGTTTCAGCATCAATTTTATTCCTATTTTCTTCTTCACAGATGAAAACACTAGGAAACCCTGGTCACAAAAATAACAGCTAACACTTCTGTAGTGTGTACTATGTAACGAGCGAGCACTGTTCTAAATAGTTTAGATCTGGACACATTAAATCGTCACAACAGTCCTGTGAAGTGTGGATCATTAGCAACATCTTTTTACCAATGAGGAAAATGATGTTCAGAAAGGTCTTGTTACCAAGGTCGCTCAGCAGAACTGGTATCCGGGCCCAGGCACTGGCCACTAGGCAGTATTGCCTCTCCAGGCTGCCATTAAAAATGCAACTGGAAGGAGTTTTCTCTACCAGTGACACTCAATTCTTTCAACTTCCTAATTCTGTGTCAAAAATCACAAGATGATCTACCATTACAAATTAAAATTAATGGCCTATCAGCTGACAACTTGCCTATGTCAAGTTTTATGCTTTGAATTCTATTAAAAGCAAAGAAATTGAAATCACTATCACGGAAAAATAATTTGTCATTACCAGAATTCAATTCAACACCATTTTTTGGAGGGGGGAAGGGGTTTTGTCTGGAACCCTGGAAATGTTTGCACCCAAGGACAATGCACCATGTTAACATTCTAAGAGGGCCATTGTTTTACAAAAGGGAAGAATAGTAACTGAAAAAGGAGGTGAGAGAGGGAGAACACTTCCACACAAGGGGCTCTCAAACTGCTCAATCTTAGGAAAGAGAACCTATGGGATTTGCAATCCAGAAACAGTCTCCTTTAGAACCATCCATGTCTACACAGTCCTTGGAGAGGCTTCATATAATACATGCTTACAGAGATGAACACCTCGGTTTGATTTGCAGACTGCTGCCCCGTATGACAGACTTCTTTTTTTAAGGACATTAATTATCTCTCTTGGCCACATGCCCAGTGTCAAGTACCTTTAATTGGAGCAAAGTAGCTACAAGAGCATTACCTGGGAAAGTGATTAACCTTTTGTGCTTCAGAAAGGGTGCGAAGTAAGAAGGGCTTCAGGTGGGATCCTGTCCACATTAGGTTATAGTCAGTGCTGCTTGGGTGAACCTGAGGGCAGATAAAAAGATACAAAAACATCAGAGATAGCCTCTCTCCAGGGAGATGGCAAGAAAGGCCGTAGAAATTTTTCATCTACAGAGCAGAGTGAGTGCCCAGTTAGTATTTAAACCTAGTAAAATAAAAGCTGAGTATGAAAAGCTGTAAAGGATGGGATAGGTGGGCAAATCCCAGATACAAAAAGTGGAATAAATGAATCCTTCTATAGAAGTCTGTGATGTCTCTTAACATTCTTACATATCAAAGCATGAGAAGAGGGCTCAAACCCACAACTCTCGTCTCAGTGTCCTTAGGTCCTTACAGATGCTGGATATAAAGCACTGATCAGGACTAAAACCTTGTCATGGCAAACCAACTTAGGATATCATTCATTCACTCATAAGAATGATTTTGTCTATTCACTTGTCTGTTCATTCAACAATTATGTACCCTGTGCCTATGATGTGAGAGGTACCAGTGAGGCCCCAGAGATAAAACACCAAGACAGGATATAGACTAGTATCAGAACTTTCACAAAATGTCTACTTCAGACCTCAACCTAAGATAAGGAGCTAGGAACCAGACTACCATCAATCTTCTCAAAATATCTACAGTGTAAATCATTCCAGCATTTTTGCCTGTCCCTTTTAATATCAATATCCCAATTTTCCTAATTTTCTTTGGGAATGACATACCATTTGGTTTTAAAAGACTGCCAGTCACCCCCTGACCCCCTGCAAGGAGCACTTCCATGGCCCAAGCTGGACTAGTCATACTATCTCCAGAGGGGGAGTCTTCAGTGGAGAAAGGCACAATGACAATGAATGGAGTTGAGTCACTTCTATGGCAGTCCCCTGAAGAGACAGTCCCTAAGATTCCTATTCCCAGACCCCTGGGGCTGTTCTAGTCTCTTTTCACCTCTTCCTCTGATTCTGCTACGCATCCTGTGTATAACTTACCCACAAATTCTTTATTTATTTATTTATTTATTTATTTTAACGTTCATTTATTTTTGAGAGAGACAGAGACAGAGCACGAGCAGGGGAGGGGCAGAGAGAGAGGGAGACACAGAATCCAAAGCAGGCTCCAGGCTCTGAGCTGTCAGCACAGAGCCCGACATGGGCTCAATCCCACAGACCAGGTGATCATGACCTGAGCTGAAGTCAGACATTTAACCGACTGAGCCACCCAGGGGGCCCTCTTTGGGTTTAAATTAGGCAGAATCTACTTCTGTTGCTTGCAATCAAAGAATCTTAATTCAGTATCAGACCATTCCTATGGGCAGCACTGTCTCTACCCCAAGCCTAATCATAGCAATAAAAACGTTTGGGGTTTTTAGTTTAAAAAAAAAGAGAGAGAGGAAGGGAGGAAGGGGGGGATGGGGGGGAAGGAATCTTGTGAAAATGTTTTCCATGCATTTCAAGGAGAAACTGGTAAATCCACTCAGAAATTCAACATAAGCTCTGCATCATCACTAAGCATAGATTCCCAAGTACCCTCTAGAGCTGCCCTATTAACTGGTCGTCAGGTTGGATGTCTAGGATTTTCAGTTTTAGAGCAGATCAGGTGAGGTAGTAAAAATGAGCTTACTTCATGAAATCCATGGGCTGTCAGAATGCTGCGTACCAGGCGACTATCTGTTCGCACAATCTTGTAAGACAAATGATAACGTTCTAGAGAAAAACACAGAATCAAATTCAGTAACCAAAAAGTTAACTGTAGAAACAAAAATAAAACTGTGAGATTGTGGCTTCTTAACTGTATTCGGTAACATTGTACTACTACCCTTACGCTATTATTAAGTAGGCTACTATTATTGTGGACCAAGGGTTCTTAACCTGACATTTGCTGCGGGTTATTAAAAATAGATGGGAGACAAAATGGCATCTTTGTTCTCACTACTAGTTGAAATTTAACATTATCTTCAATTACAAATGTAGGCACAAAACGGAGTGTTAGCAATACCCGTGACCTTGCCACCTATAGGTACCAGGTGTTTTAATATTATTGTACGATTGTTACAGTTATCTGAAAATGTCATTTCTCACAATATATAAAAAATGGCAGTTAACAAACCTCCTAGCAGACCATGTTATTTAATGCACTAATAAAAATGCATATACATCACAAATTTACCTTTTATACAATATTTTGATAATTACATTTCAATACAATTGATTATGTTTAGACTCCTATATATTTTCTATACACTTCAGAACCATTATGCTGAGAAGAGACCCACAGGCTTCCCTACACTGCCATTGCACATTTGGTCCACTGCACAAAAAGGTTAAGAACCCCTGCTCTAGACAGTCCTCTGTGTGCAATAATGCTGATTACCAGTGTATCTTAGACCAGAGGTTATAAACTGGCAATCCAGGGCCAAAACCAATCTGCAGACATTGTTTGTTAACTTCTCATTGTGCTTTAAAAACAAATTGAGCCTGGGTCTCTCCGTCGGTAGAGCATCAGACTTGTAATCTGAGGGTCTGGGGCTCATATCCCTGTTCAGGCGCCAGATGCACCTTGGGGCGCCTGGGGAGCTTAGTCAGTTAAGCGTCCGACTCCTGATTTCCGCTCAGGTCATAATCTCATGGTTCATGAGATTGAGCCCCCACATCAGGCTCTGCACAGACAGGGCAGAGCCTGGTTGGGATTCTCTTTGTCTCTCTCTCTGCCCAGTCCCCACCCATGTGCGCACACTCTCGCTCCCTCTCTCTCAAAATAAATAAACATAAAAAAAAAAAAAAAAGATTTTCAAACACTTAAATTAAAAAATAAGAATACCAAATGAAAATAACTTGAATTATTGAGGCGCCTGGGTGGTTCAGTCGGTTAAGCGTCCAACTCTCAATTTCAGCTCAGGTGGTGATCTTACGGTCATGAGACTGAGCCAGGAGTCCTTGACACATTACGTGAACCGTCACAGAAGGCAACCAAGAATAAAGCAACAATGGAACAGAGCCCACCACGGGACTGGTTGCCTCTCTCGGGGTATCAGCGTGAGGACCCCACCTCAGGAGGCTCTGAGCCAGGCTTTCTGCAGGAGGCACACAGGCCCAGTGAACTGCCAAGTAGATACTATACTCCATGATGAGTGCAGAGCCTGCTTAAGATTCTCTCTCTCTCTCTCTCTCTCTCTCTCAATCTCTCTCTCATCACTCTCTGTCCCTCTCCCCCCACCACAAAAAAAAAAAAAAAAAGAAAGAAAGAAAAGAACGAAAAACAAATTGAATTACTAACCTTCTGAAATTGGAGGAATTCATTTAAAAATCTCGAATTCTGGGCTCTCTTGAAAACCCTGGCAACCCTGGGCTCGCTCTCTCTACCAGGGTGAGTCCACTGAGGAAGGGCGAGTGCTCCCTTCAGGACAGGTTCACAGGGTCTAGTTCAGCACAGTCCCCTCATGGTCCCTTCACTCATTCACATTACCCGCCAGGCCCCATACGCATTCTGTGCTTTTGACCCCTAAGACTAAAGTCTGTAATCATGTGAGATTTCTACACATCACCAAAGACTAAATTTTACTCCGGCCCACTAAATGCCACCTCTTTCTATGCACCACCACAAAGTGTTTGAAAAAATTAGCTAAGAATTCTACAGCACAATTAAAAAAATTTTTTTTTTATTTTTCTTTTTTAAAGTTTTTATTTATTTATTTTGAGGGAGAGCAAGCGAGCGAGCATGAGAGAGGAGGGGCCGAAAGAGAAGGAGAGAGAGTGAATCACAAGCAGGCTCCACACCGGTCAGTGCAGAGCCCAACGTGGGGCTCAATCTCACAAACCATGAGATCATGACCTGAGCCAAAGTCAAGAGTCAGACACTTAACTGACTGAGCCACCCACGTGCCTCTCCTAAATTATTTTTTTCTTAAGCAATCTCTATGCCCAAGGTAGGGCTCAAACTCACGACCCTGAAATGAAGAGTCACACGCTCCACCAACTGAGCCAGCCAGGCAGTGCATCTATAGAATCATTTTTCGAAAAAGACTACATAGTGAACAATTTCTGAATGAGTGTAATACAGAAACTTATAGACAGACCTTAGAACCAAATTCAGCCTCTCCAGTCAAAGATAAGCCTATCTTTTTATGAATTTATGTGAAAATATCCATAAATCCCTGCTGCTACTTGCCCAGCCCTGGCAAGAACACCATGCAGAGCAGAGGCAGGAAGACGGGAATGAAAAGACCAGACACTCCATACTTCTCATTCTTGTGGCAAACTTCTAAAGCCCAGTCACAGGGTTTTCCCAATGTCAATCACTATTATGTTGTCTTTGCAATACGGTTATAAGAAAAACACTTCAGAGTCATGTCTTCACTCCAGCGCAGAGAATAATTTAAGAAACAGTCCAGTGCACCGCTTAAGAGTTTGTCTTCTGATTCCAAGTTGGCGAGGGAAAGCACAAGATAGGCCTGGAATATCTTGTTATGCCCAAAGAGAGGAAAGTGCTCAAAAACTGACTGGGAACATGTCACAAGGATCTCAATGGGTCGCAATGGATCCCAAGGATCTCAATGGGCAAATTTAAGACAATTTGAAAATAAAAATGAATTATGACAGAGATAGAGTATAATCCACTTATATTTAAGGAAAAAAAAAAAAAAAAAAAGAACCCATGAGTCCACACTGGTAAGAAGGCATACTGGTTTTCCATTGCTGCTCCTGTAATAAACTACCACCCACTTGATGGCTTTACCAGCACAAATTTGTTGTCTGATATTTCTTATGTCAGAAGTCTGACACAGATGTCATCAAGGCAAGAGGGGGGCTGCATTCCTTTCTACAGACTCTTTCTACAGGCTCATTTCTTTTCCTTCTCCAGCTTCTAGAGGCCTCCCCCATTCCATGGCTTTTGGTGCCCTTCCTCTATCTTCAAAGCCAGCAATGAAGGGTCTGGTCCTTCTCACACAGCGTCAATCTGACTCCTCTTCTGCCTCCTTCTTCCACTTTAAAGGACCCTTGTGATGAAGGTCAGTTGATTAGCAACCTTAAATCCACCTACAAGTTCAATTTTCTGTTGCTATGTCAGGTAATATTTTCATAGGTTCTGGGATTAGGAGGTGGACATCTTTGGGCGGGACCATTATTCTGCCTATCAGAGGAGGGAAAGTTCTTTACAGAAAATCCAGCTAATAAATGTAAAAGAAAAGAAACAGAATATCAGTATTTCACAAAAACTGTAAGAGGAAGAGGTTCAGACTAAAATCAATGGAAACCAATGGGTGAGAGACTTGGGAAACAGGATATTCATGCATCTCAAAATATCATTCCAGAGAATGCTTGTAACAAAGCAAACAAAACAACAAAACAAAACTTCTGATGAAGTAATCTGGTGAACACTATTCTCAACCAAATGATGAGGGGCACCTGGGTGGCTCAGTAGGTTAAGTGTCCAACTTCGGCTCAGGGCAGGATCTCGCAGTTCGTGAGTTCCAGCCCCACATTGGGTCCTGTGCTGACAGCTCAGAGCCTAGAGCCTGCTTCAGATTCTGTGTTTCCCTCTCTCTCTGTCCCTCCCCCACTCACGCCCTCTCTCTCTCTCCCTCTCAAAGATAAAGAAATATTTTTTAAAAAATGATGAAACTTGCCACCACCAACAAGGCAATACAATTATATCACATGCTTCCTAACGTAATACACTGAAGAAGATACACTATGTGATAGTCCTACAAAACTTTAAACCTGAATCTAAACATGGAGAAACAATCAGACAATCCCAAACGTAAGGACATCTGCAAAGCAACTAGTCTGGAATCTCTAAAACTGTCAATGCCATGAAAGACCAAAAAAAAAAAAAAAAAAAAAAAAAGCCTGGGAGGTTAAAGGAGAAATATGAAAAGTAAATACAATCTTTGACTTCATCCTAGACTTTAGAAAAAAAAGTAGTATAAAGGTCTAAATTGGGGCGCCTGGGTGGCTCAGTCGGTTAAGCGTCTGACTTCGGCTCAGGTCATGATCTCACGGTCCGTGAGTTCGAGCCCCGCGTCGGGCTCTGTGCTGACAGCTCAGAGCCTGGAGCCTGTTTCAGATTCTGTGTCTCCCTCTCTCTCTGACGCTCCCCCGTTCATGCTCTGTCTCTGTCTCAAAAATAAATAAACGTTAAAAAAAAATTAAAAATAAATAAATAAAGGTCTAAATCGGAACAACTAGGGAAATGTGCATTAGCACTGTATATTAAATAAAAGTACTTTACCAGTGACAGATTTCCTGAATGTCACCTCAGTACTGTGGTTATACCGAGGACGCCCTGCCCTTAGGGATACATTGCTAAACAAGATATTATGGCATAAAGTACTTGAACTAATTCTCCAATGGTACAGAGAGACAAAATGTTAATAGTTGGTGAGCACGGGGAAACACTATACATGCGTTCAATGTACTGTTCTTACAGCTGGTTGAGAGGTTTTTAATTTTTCTAGGTTGAATGTTTAGACAGTGAAAGAAAATCTGGTCTTCATTATAACTGTGATCCCCAACATCTCCATTTCTGCGCGTGCAAAAGCCAAAGGATCATCAACGCCAGAGACCGGAAGCGCACCTGATGCCGCACCGGTTCGGCACTGGGGGCCTCACGGTGCCAGGCCATGGGGAGGGCAGTGAGGAAGGTGTGCGGAAAAACGGAGAATGACCACCTGGGGACTGCGGAAGGAGGAGGAGCAATAAGAGAAAGAGTCTGTCTCTGCAGTGTAACTGCCAAGGGTTCAAATCCTGGCTTTACCACTTCCTGCCTGCAATCGTGAACAAATGACTTCTCCGTGGTCAGTTTCCCCACTTGTAAAATGGGGTCGGTAATAAAGGTACTTACCTCACGGGGTAGTTCAGTTAACACACATAAAGCTTTTATAACACTTGTTGCTACACAGCAGCATAAATTTTTACCAAGTAAAAATTTTCATAGAGTAAAAAAGTAAATATGTAGCAAAGTAGCTATTAACACATAGTATTACATAATAAATTATGCATTTTATGCAGCAAATTTAAAAATAAAAATGCGGGGCGCCTGGGTGGCTCCTTCGGTTGAGCATCCGGCTTCGGCTCAAGTCATGATCTCACAGCTCGTGAGTTCGAGCCCCGCGTCGGGCTCTGTGCTGACAGCTCGGAGCCTGAAGCCTGCTTCAGATTCTGTGCCTCCCTCTCTCTCTCTGCCCCAACCCACTCGCATTCTGTCTCTGTCTCTCTCAAAAATAAACAAACATCAAAAAAAAAATTTTTTTTTTAATTAAAATGCTATTTGTACTCTTTCTCCTACTTCTCCTAACACGGAAGAAAAATTCCATTATCACTACACTCAGTGACCACTCACAGTATGTAAGTAGTAATCAGTGACCAACTTCCTCTAATCTATACCAGCTAACTATAAGCCAACTGCAATACTTCGCACATGCTCCAAAAGGGGAGTGCAAGAAAGATAAGGTGCAAGTGTGACTGCCGGGGATTTTAACTCACATTCATGTTCTGTGTCCAATGATGCTGATTACCAGTGTATTTTAGACCAGAGGTTATATTTCGGTGACCCAAGGGCCAAACCCATCCAGCCTGCAGACATGGTTCATTCATTCTTTGTGGTGTTTTAAACATAAAACTGAATTAGTCGCTAACCTTTTAGAACTGAAAGAATTCATATAAAAATCTAGATTTCTGGGCTTCGTTTGAAAAACCTGGCAACCCAGGGCTCTGCTCCCACGGCAAAAGTCAAACGGAGGCTTGCAGCTATAAACTGAGCTAGCCCCCAACTGTCCAAGAAACAGCTCCCTTATCCATATTTCCTTTCACATAAAAAGCCGCAGGGCGTGATACGGTCCTTCTAGCGAACTGCCTAACATCTGGTATCTGAGCCTCTAAGCATGCACCAAAAGACCGTGCAATTTTCCTCTTCTCCAACCACTCATGTGTGTACCGGGGGCAACCTAACGTGCTAGGCCTCCTGGCAAATTCCAGGACTGACGGACAGCAGCGCAGCAAACTAAAACAAGGAACCAATAATCTAACTGTCAGTACAGAAGCACCCAGGGAGTGAGGACATGCCCTAAGAAGTTTGGTCAAAAATAGCCTGGGAAACTAGAAGGAAGATAAAACTGACTTTCTTTACTTTTAGAATTTAAGAGCAATCCTTTCAATGGCAACACAGCGTAGCTTTGCCTTACTGTCACAAAATGAGGTCTACACGTGTACTGTTGAACATGGTAGCCGCTAGCCACGTATGACTACTGGGCACGTGAAATATAACTCGTGTGGCCTTTTGAAACTGAATTTTCAAAGTTATTTAACTTTATTAATTTAAATTTGAAAACTGATATCTGATTCAATTACTGGAAAACGTGTTTGAAACTTGAACATATGAATTTACTTTTTCAACTATAATGTGTGGAAAATCTAACCACAGACTAAATATTTGTGATGAAATATATTTTGCACCACACTGAGATGCACTCTAAGTGTAAAATACATACTATGTGTCAAATATCTTTTTTTTTTTTTTTAATGTTTATTTATTTTTGAGAGAGAGAGACAAAGGACAAGCTGGGGAGGGGCAAAAAGCGAGGGAGACACAGAATCCAAACCAGGCTCCAAGCTCCAAACTGTCAGCACAGAGCCCGACACGGGGCTCAAACTCACAGACTGCGAGATCATGACCTGAGCCAAAGTCGGATGCTTAACTGACTGAGTCACCCAGGTGTCCCATACATGCCAAATATCTTAATGATTTTTCTATATTGAGTAAATGTGGAAATGACAATTTGTATTAAATAAAATATATATATATTTTAAAGTTTATTTTGAGAGAGAGCACACTTGCACATGAGCAGAGGAGGGGCAGAGAGGGAGGGAGAGAGAATCCTAAGCAGGTTCCATGCTGTCAGTGCAGAGCCCAACGTGGGGCTTGATCTCATGAACCATGAGATCATGACCTGAGCAAAAATCTAGAGTCGGACACTTAGCCAACTGAGCCACCCAGATGCCCCAAAATAAAATATATTATTAAAACTAATTTCACCTATTTCTATTTTTTTTTTTAATAAGGCCACTGGAAAACTTACATATCTAGCTTGCATCATATTTCTATTGGACAGTGCTAGTCTACACAAATGCAAACTGACATTTTGCAAACTGAGGAACCTGACAAATTCAGAGACAAATGATAAAACGATGCTGGGGCGCCTGGGCGGCTCAGTCAATTAAGCATCTGACTTCAGCTCAGGTCACGATCTTGCAATTTGTGAGCTCGAGCCTCGTGTTGGGCTCTATGCTGACAGCTTGGAGCCTGAAGCCTGCTTGGGATTCTGTGTCTTCCTATCTCTCTGCTCCTCCCTCCATCATGCTCTGTCTCTCTCAAAAATAAAATAAAATAAATTAATTAGTTAAATTAAAAAAAACTGATGCTTCCTTCTAGGAATGGATTACCTTAAACTGCAAATATCTCTGTTGTCTCTAGAATGCAATCCATTTACATGTTCAAAGTATATACAATTTTGAAAAAAATGGATATAGTAAGGAAAAAAATATATTTCTGGAATATAGCAATATTGTACAAAAAGTATTAACAATAAATACAATGAAACATTTAACAGATAACAGAAAAAAATAAGACTGGCATCTAACACTCGAAGATCAACAGAAGATAACTAATCCCCCAGAAACTTCTCAAGGGGATTTAAACACAGGATTATGATCTGAGCAGATCTATGTCAGCTATTTAAGAAAGAAATAAAAAAAAAAAAAAGACCCAGAGAATTTAACAATTCAGAAATCTGAGGCAGCAACCAGAAAACTCATTCAAATTGTTCTTTTCATAAAGGACTATGCAAAAAATCACGATACCTCAAAGAATTGGGAAGATACAGAAAATTCGAAAACAAAGTTTGAGCAAAAAGTTCAGTGGCCTTTTCTTTAATCACAAGTATGTGGAAAGGGGGAAACAAGACATATACATTCTAAAAACGCAGGGACTGGTTGAATAATGGAATGACAACACTGATGGACACTAATTCCCAGTAAACCCTGGATACTCTAAAAAAGGAAGGGTCTGCCTATTGCCATGGCATACAGAGATGCATGTATGTGACAAGCAGACCAAAAGAAGTATGTTTGGGGGAGATTACTTACTTCTGTTGTTTGTACCCACCTTTGATGTTTTAACTCCAATCATGATGACAGGGAGTTTCTTTGCAAATGTTAGCAAATCTTTAGTTCTTCCAAATTCAGAGAACATGAATGAACCATATCCCTTTAAGTGGTAACCTAGCAACTTGCTGAAGGGATTAGAACAAGACCCTTGGGGAGGGAGGAGGATTCAAATCCCAGAAGCAGGTGTTCACTGTCCTCTGAACTCCTAGCTTATTATGGAGCAAGGACAGACCTTAAAGTCATTTCAAACTAGAACAGATCCTGTTCAACAAGTGAAATTAAGTAGCACAAGTTTTGAGTGCCTACTATGTGCCAAATATTAAATGATCTCATCAATTCTTACAATGCCTGCAAGGTAGCTATGATCTCCACTTCACTAATAATAAAACAGGTCAAGAGAGTTTAAGTGATTTGCCCCAGACTCACAGCTAGTAAATACCAAAGCTGGGATTTGAACCGGTAACTACAAACCCATGTACAGACTCTTTCCACTATAACACACAACAGTTCTGACCCATGGTACTGTAACCTCTGAAGACAAGCTACAGGCTAACCCAGGAGTCAGAGCACTACTGAAAATCAAAGAAGAGTGGAGAATAGAAAAACAATAGAGAAAGTAAGCAAAATTAAAAGTTGGCTCCTTAAAATGATCAAAATTGACAAACCTCTAGCTAGCTTGAAAAAAGAGATTCTAATTACTAAAAGCAGAAATGAAATGGGGACATTACTATTGACCTTACAGAAATAAAAAGGATTATAGAATACTATGAAATAAATAAATAAATAAATAAATAAATACTATGAATATTCGTATGCCAACAAATAAGATAAACTAAATGGACAAAAACTGAAAACACATGAACTACCAAAACTGACTCAATACAAAATGCAAAATATGAATACATACATAACAAGTAGAGGCTGAATCAGGAATAACCCTCCCAATAAAGAAAAGCCCAGACTAGATGGATTCTCTCTCTCCCTCTTTCTCTCAAAATAAATAAATAAAAATGGGGCACCTGGGTAGCTCAGTCAGTTAAGCCTCTGACTCTTGCTTTTGGCTCAGGTCATGATCTTACGGTTAGTAGGTTCGAGTCCCATGTCAGGCTTCGCGCTGACAGTGCAGAGCCTGCTTGGGATTCTCTCTCCCCCTCTCTCTCTTCCCCTCCCTCACCCGCTCTCTGTCTTCCTATCTCTCTCTCTCTCTCAAAATAAATGAATAAACTTGAAAGAAAGAAAAAGAAAGAAAGAAAGAAAGAAAGAAAGAAAGAAAGAAAGAAAGAAA